>NW_027185715.1:2227662-2306634 GCF_028583685.1 Petaurus breviceps papuanus | reverse complement strand
CTGGAATCTTAGGCATGCCCTTCAAGAAACGGCAAAATCTGCAAAGTGATGGTCCCCCGCCCCCCCCCACGGTTCCTCTGGGAATGTAGGTAGGCCACCCAGATGTGTTGTTAGCACTCTCCCTTGCAAAATGATGCTAATAATCTACCAGCCTATAAAGATCTCTAAAGCCATGATCTGATGTACCTGATAGCCCAAAGCACCTAGGAGAGGGACAGTACTAAGGATGTTGGATGTCTTTTGAATGATCATTATGGTCTCAATTGCCCCTTTGCCTGGATCTCTTTTTCACTGTGGCCTAATTTCCTTCAGGCTGTACTAATTTCCACAGCTGGTTCCACATCTAACAACACAATCCCTATGTGACTTGGTGCATCTCACTCCTTTGTCTAGGTGTGGAGAATTGAAAATCTGGAACTAGTCCCAGTTGAGCGTCAGTGGTATGGCTTCTTCTATGGGGGAGACTGCTACCTGGTTCTCTATACATATGAAGTGAACAACAAGCCACATTACATTCTATACATCTGGCAGGTCAGTCTAAAAGATAACTTTCAGTCTGGAATCCACATGTATCACCTGCTGTCTTTTGATTCGGACAAGCAGCAGGGATCCATCTCTCCCACAACGTATCTGACCTCTCTTCTCTCTATGGTAGGGTCGACATGCTTCCAAGGATGAGCTGACAGCTTCAGCTTACCAAGCTGTGGAGCTGGACAGACAGTTTGGGGGTGCTCCGGTGCAGGTGTTGGTCAGCATGGGGAAAGAACCACGCCACTTTATGGCCATCTTCAAAGGAAAGCTTGTCATTTTTGAGGTAAGATCTCCTTTTCCTGTCTCCTGTCTTACCCTGTAAGTTGGTATGCTGAAAACCAAACTGGAATTTCTATGAATGAACTATCAGAATTATTAGCCTCTGGACACTGAAGAAGGGAGAAACAGGCTTATCAATCCATTTTGCATACCCTTGCCAGATAAATCTAACATGATGGCACTTTCCTCATGGCACTCCTTTACTGATGAGCTTATGATGGCTTCAGGTTCAAACTTCTCTACCTAGTTTGGGAGGCCCACCATAATCAGGCCCATCCTACCTTTCCAGACTTGTTTCACACTGTTCCCCACATGCACCTCCCAATTCTTGGGCTGGTCTCCTCACACTTCCTCCCTACCCACACCTTTGCCCACCATGTGCTGGGCTTATTCTCACCTCCTGGAATGCTTTCACTCCATCCTAACAAATTCTAACCATCTTTCTCTACCATGACAATTTTCCCAGCTACTCCAATGCATAATTTCTCCTTTATTTAAAACACCTCTTGCACTTACAGTCAGTACCTCTCAGTTTAGCACATTATTCCTCATATCACATTAGTCTTGTCTTTCCAACTAATTTCTTGGCTCCTTGAAATCAAGGAATCCCCTTATCCTCTCTCTGCACTTGCCATTGGTGATTTCACTCATTCCCATGGTTTAATTATCACTTCTTTGAAAATGACTAACAAATCTTTATCCCCAGCTTTTCATCTGAATCCTAAGGCTACATTTCCAATTGCCTACTAAATAATTCCACCTTTTTGCTCCACTGGCACCTCAGACTCACAACATTCAGATCTGAATTCATTGTCTTCCACACATCTTTCCAACCTTCTCATAGCTCCTGCTAATAGGTTTAGTAAAAGTTCCATTCTTGACAAGAAGAATCAGCCAGCTGACAATTGGCCTTTTTTACCAGCACCTGAGCAGCCACTAGCTAGTCAATAAGTATCTATTAAACACTTACTATACACTAGCTATACAAGTACTAGCAGTCTCTGCCCTCAGGAAGTTTATATTCTACAGGGAGAAGACAGTACACAAAAGGGAGCTGAAAAGGTGATGGGGTAGGGATATGCTCCACCTCGAGTAAGGCAAAAAAGATGAGTTATCTCTGTACCTGGAGAGGGATGAAAACACCTTTGGCTGGGGCTTCTTCCTAAGTTGGGCAGTGGATAGAACACTGGACCTGGAATCAAGAAGACTCATCTTCCTGGGTTCAAATTTGACCTCAGACACTTACTAGTGGTGTGACCCTGGGCAAGTCATTTAACTGTTAGACTCAGTTTCCACATCTGTAAAATAAGCTGGAGAAGGAAACAGCAAATCACTCCAGTATCTTTGCCAAGAAAACTCTGAGATGACTTCTTAAACTGGAGGTTCTGGGAGGAACAAGCCACTAGGAAAGTGAGGCCTCAGGGTTAGAGAGTACTTCTAGGTGGATCAAATGAGCTCATAATTGTAAAGCACTTAGCATAGTGCCTGGTTTATAGTAAACACTATGTAAATGTTAGCTATTATGATGATAATTATGATGTGAGAAATACTGGAAATGAGACAAAGGACTCTGAAGTACAGGAAGAGGACAGAGGTTCTCTCCTAGATACCCAAGGGAAGGAAAATAAACATTTGGGGTATAAACTGAGAGACCCATGCTCCTAAATTTTTGCATTCTAAGTCCTAGGGTCCTGTGGTCTGCCTACTAAAGGCGCTTTTTTATCGAAGCAACACTATGGCAACCTGTACTTGCATTATATTGCCTTTTGTAGAGAAACCTAAAAGGAGGAAGGACTGAAGGTGGAAAACCAAAGTCTCATCCTCCAAAGTTTCAATTCTGTCTTCCAGGGTCTTAATCCAAGCCTCCCTTGGGACTTTCTTCCCCACCCACCAAAGAACTGGGAATCCCCATTGTTGAGGCCATGTACAGAGTCCATCTCAATATGCCTTCAACTAAAGAAGGGGAAATAGAGGAGGAGAAAAGGAACAGGCATAAAAAACGATGGAGGAAAACAGGAGGAAGGATAAAAAACATATAAGTCTGGTGATGGAGAAAGGAGGGATAGGGTCCATTGACCCAGCTTGGCAAAAGACCACCCCTTTATCTGATGGGAAGAAACCTTACTCATGGTACCAGTTGCTAGAGTCTGTTTTGAGGGCAGAAAGACAGTTGAATAGAAGTCAATGCTGAAAACAAGTCTCTTTTACTTGATGCATTTAATGGAAGGCCACATGGTTTAACTGGATATAACCAAGGAAGCACAGAAGAGAAAGCAGCAGCAACAAGGGAAGAACACTAAGAACTATGTGCTCTCCCTCCCCCAAACTGGGACAGCAACCAGCATCTCCAAACAATGGCAATCTGCCAATTCTGGGCACAAGTCACCAGCATTCATACATTCAAACTAGGACTGGGTTGGGCAGGGAAGGGAGTCAACAAAGAATATTACTAGGGAGCTGTCAGGTCAATCTTCAGTGATAGGAAGGGATCTTGAGGACCTTGCAGGAAACTGGTTCCCAGGACTTGGCGCATCGTTGTAATAAACTCTCACTGGGGCTTCTGAGTCCATTTCCACTCTGGGTACCTTGGTGCTACTTGAAGAAGCTAAAGAGGTATCTTCATTGGCAGAGATGGAAGCCCCCTCCGGTTTGATTGGCTTCCTACACCACTGATGTCTTTGGTGTATGTATTTGTCGGGAAGAGGGAAACCTGGAGGATTCCAGGCATAGAAAATTATGGATACAGGAGTTCCCCAAGGGCAAGGAGGAAGGATATGGCCAGGGCCCTACAAAAAAACAACCCACACCTATGTGTTTCCAGTCAACATTCATAACATGCAGGTATCGTACAGATCCAATGTGGTCACATCAATTTCAGTTGCTACCATTATCTAACAGACAAACTACAAGCCAGGTCCTAATGTAGCCCTAGCCTACCCTTTCCAGTCTTATTTTACATTCCTCCCCCTCCTCCCCATGTACTTCTCACCAGGTAGACCCCCTAGCTCTTCCTTTATCTTGTCCCTCTGGCCTCTGTGTACTTTTTTCAGGACATTTCCCAGGACTGGAATATCATGTCTGTCTCTCTTAAATTCTTGTCCTTCAAGATCCAACTCAGGTCATATCATCTTAATTCAATAAGCAGTCCTTAAAGAACATTTATTAAACACCTACTACAAGCAAAGCACTGAGGATACAGACTCAAATGAAATTGTCCCTGTCCTAAGAGTTACATTCTCTGAAACCTTTCCCGATGCTTCAGCTGGAAGTGATCCCTGTCTCCCCAAACTCTTGTCCTCTCCTAAGCACTCATAACATTCTAACTTGCATTATAATTACTTGTGTATGTCTCCTCCACCTAGTGGGCTGTAAGGACTTCTGAGCTAGGCTATATGCCAGTTTTCATCTTTGAATTCCTAGTACCCAGTAGGCAATATTTGAATATAAACATTTTTATTGATATGTTATGATAAATTATAAACTAGATACTTCACACAGCCCCCAGTATCTTCACCACTAAATCTTCCATGATGTTATAGTCCCCTCAAAAGATAAGTACACCATAAAATTAATCATAGTTAAAGAGTATGTGCAACCTTACACAGAAGTAGATGTCCTTCTTAAAAGAGACGGAGGTGCTACGTTAATAGCATTATTGTGATTTGGGGGGGGGGGGCTTTTTGGAGGGCAGTTGGGGTTAAGTGGCTTGCCAAAAGTCACATGGCTAGTAAGTGTCAAGCATCTGAGGCTAGATTTGAACTCAGGTCCTCCTGACTCCAGGGACAGTACTCTATTCACTGTGCCACCTAGCTATCCCCAATTGTGAACTTTTTAATCTAAGTTTTGTTGCTACTTACAAAGTCTTCATTTATATGGCTGTAACAATTGTGTTTGGGTTTGAGGGTTTTTGAGGGGTGCCTCTTTGACTATTTTGCCATTACTCCATACTGATCTTCCCATATTTGACTTCTTTTTTTAAATTTTTTTCTTTTATTTAGTTTACATCATTCATTTCCACAAGATTTTGAGTTACAAATTTTCTCTGCATTTTCCCCCTACCCACCACCTCAAAACAGCGATCCCACTGAATATCCCCTCCCCCAATCTTCTCTCTCCCATATCTTCTCCCATACCCCCTTCAACTTTCCAGTAGGACACAGTGGATCTCTATGCCCCAGTGCCTGCATATCTTATTTCCCAGTTACATGTAAAATAATAATAATGATTATATATATATATATTCATATATATTTAAACATTTGATTTTAAAACTTTGAATTCCAGATTCTTTCCCTTCCTCCCTTGTCACCCACACTTAATGGGAAGATAAGCAATTCAATATAGGTTGTACATGTGTATACAAAACATTTCCATAATGGATATATTGTGAAAGACTGACTATATTTCCCACCCCACCCCCAGCCTGCCCTCTCTTCCATCATCCCCCCTTCTCATCCCCTTCCCCCCTACTCTCCTGTAGGGTGATACCCTATTTAGTGTGTATGTCATTCCCTCCCTAAGCCAAATTCAATGAGAATAAGGTTGATTCATACCCTTTCGCCTTCCTGTTCTTCCCCTCCATTGTAACCATTTTCCCTTGCCTCTTCTATATGAGATAATTTACCCCATTCTGTCTCTCCCCATCTCCTATTATATTCCTCTCTCATCTTTTAATTTCACCTTTTAAGTATCATCCCATCCTATTAAATTGGTCCTGTGCCCTCTGTCTATGTATACCTGTACACATATATACACACACTCACATGTATTCATATGCCCATATACCCTCCTATATAGACATATACATGTATGTATACACACACATACACACACACACACACACACTTCTATTCCCTTCAACTATTCTCATTCTGAGAAAAGTTTCATAAGTTAAAATTATTGTTTTTCCATGTAGGTATGTAAATAGTTCAACTTTGATAAGTTCCTTATTTCTTTTCCCTGTTTATCTTCTCATGCTTCTCTTGCTTCTTGTATCTGAGTGTCAAATTTTCTATTCAGCTCTGGATTTTTCATCAAGAATGCTTGAAAGTGGGGTGGCTAGGTGGTGCAGTGAGTAGAGCTCTGGCCCTGGAGTCAGGAGGACATGAGTTTGGATCTGGCCTCAGACACTTAACACAAAAAAACTAGCCGTGTAACCTTGGGCAAGTTACTTAACCCCAAATGCCTTCAAAAAAAAAAAAGAATGCTTGAAAGTCCTCTATTCCATTGAATAACCATATTTTCCCCTGAAACATGATACTCAGTTTTTCTGGGTAGGTGATTCTTGGTTTTAATCCCAGCTCCTTTGACCTCTGGAATATCATATTCCAAGCCCTTCGATCCCTCAGTGTAGAAGCTGCCAGATCCTGTGTTATCCTGATTGTGTTTCCACAATATTCAAATTGTTTCTTCCTGGCTGCTTGTAATATTTTCTCCTTGATCTGGGAACTCCAGAACCTGGCTATAATATTCCTAGGAGTTTTCTTTTTGGGATCTTTTTCAAAAGGTGATGGGTGGATTCTTTCAACCTCTATTTTGCCCTCTGGTTCTAAAACATCAGGGAAGTTTTCCTTGAGAATTTCTTGGAGGATGATTTCTAGGTTCTTTCTTTGATCATGGCTTTCAGGTAGTCTAATAAATTTTAAATTATATCTCCTGGATCTATTTTCCAGGTCAGTGGTTTTTCCAATGAGATATTTCACATTGCCTTTTATTCTTTCATTTGTTTAGATCTGTTTAATAGTATCTTGACTTCTCATAAAGTCACTAGCTTCCATTTGCTCCAATCTAATTCTGAAGGAATGATTCTCTTCATTGAGCTTTTGAGATTCCTTATCCATCTGGCAAATTCAGCTTTCTAAGGTATTCTTCTCATTGGCTTTTTGAGCCTCTTTTGCCATTTGAGTTAGTCTATTTTTAAGGTGTTATTTTCTTCAGTCAGGTTTTTGACTCTCTTTTCATGATTTTCTTGCATCATTCTCATTTCTCTTCTCGATTTTTCCTCTACTTCTCTTATTTGGTTTTCAAAATCTTTCTTAAGGTCCTCTATGACCTGTAACCAGATCATATTTTTCTTGGAAGCTTTTGGTGCAGGAGTTCTGACTTCATTGTCTTCCTCCTGTTCCATGCTTTGATCCTTTTTGTCCCCAAAATAGGAGTCTAATGTCGGATTTCTCTGCTTGCTCTGCTTCCTTTGCTTGCTCATGTTGCCACTAAATTACTTGACTTTTGATCTTTTTGCCACAGTAGACCTCTGCTTCCAGGGAGGGGAGCTTTGTCCCAAATCACTGGGGTTTTCATAGCTGCTGGAGCTATTAGTTGGGTGCCCTCTCTGAAGCCTCCACAAGCTCTGGCAAACAGGTCACACACCCCAGGACCTCCACCCTGGACAGCAATCCAGATCCAAGCAGGTTAAGCAAGAGCAATTACCCCTCACACTGGTCGCTTGGTCCCCCTACAATGTGCAAACCAAAAGTTCTGAAGTAGCCACATGGCGGCAGCTATATGGCCGCAGCATCTCAGCTGCTTCTCCTCCAGGGGGTAAAGGCCGGATCGCACTCCTGAACTCACAGTTCACAAAGTCCACACTGCACTGACCTCTCACTTTGTCCTTAGCATCTATGGGTTGATAATTCTGGAAACTGCTACAGCTCCTGGTGATCTGAAGTCCCTCCAGCCAGCAGCTGGTTGTGGCCTCCCTGGGGTTAAAACCTCCACCTCATGCAGGGCTAGGCTGGGCTTCTAGCATGCTGTGCTGGCCCCTTCCTGCTGGCCTGCTGGGCTGTCTTCAGCGGGAGGTTAGCTTCTCTCTGTCATTTTGTGGGTTCTGTAGCTCCAGAGTTTGTTTCATTTTTTTACATGAATTGGAGAAGGTTGGAGCGGAAGCCAAGCAGAAGTCCTGTTTCTACTTTGTTTGACTTTTTATCCTTCATTACTTAACGCACAGTAATGTTCTGTGAAATTCATAAGATTTATTTTTTAGCCACTTCCCAAGTGTTAGGCCTCACACTTTGGTTTACAACATTTTGCTGCTATTACTAATATTGCTATATTTTCATATATACAAGTTTTTTTCTTATTGTCAGTAACTCCCTGAGTACAAATAGGGATCACTTTTTCTGCATCTCCAACATTTAATTGCTCCACTTTTGCCAATTTGTTTTAGATTTATTGTTTTTTGAGCACTTTTAAAAATGGGTGGTGATAGTTTCTTCTTTTAAAAATTCTGTCCATTCTCCTCTTTTTAATGGATTTTCAAATAGTTTCTTCTTTTAAAAATTCTGTCCATTCTCTTTTTAATGGATTTTCAAATATGTAGCTCACTTACCCATCTGGAACTTACAGTTGTATCTGTTGTAGGATTCTAGTCCAAACCTCTTTCTTATCAAATTGCTATATCGTTTTTCAAGTAGTTCTTGCTAAAGAGTTCTTTCCCTATATGGGCATATGAATACATATGTGAATTTGTGTATATATGTTTACAGGTATACATAGATAGAGGGCACAGGACCAATTTAACAGGAAGGGACAATACTTCAAAGGCGAAATTAAGAGGTGAGAGAGGAATATAATGAGAGGAGATGGGGAGAGACAGAATGGGGTAAACTATCTCATATAGAAGAGGCAAGGGGGGGAAATGGTTACAATGGAGGGGAAGAAAAGGAAGGCAAAAGGGAATGGGTCAACCTTATTCCCATTGAATCTGGCTTGAGGAGGGAATGAGAGGGGCATGATGGAAGGGAGGGCAGGCTGGGGGGGAGGGAAGTTGGAAGCACCCACTTTTGAAAAGGGATGGGATCAAAGTAGAGAATAGAACAAGTGGGAGGTGAGATAGGAGAGAGGGAAATATAGTCAGTTTTTTACAATATATCTACTATGTTATTGTTTTGCATTAGCCACACATGTACAACCTATACTAAACTGCTTATCTTTCCAGTAAGGGTGGGTGACAAGGGAAGAAGGGAATGAATCTGGAATTCAAAGTTTTAAAATCAAATACTCAAATATATATATATATATATATATATATTATTAATACTATTTTACATGTAATTGGGAAATAAGAATAAGATATACAGGCACTGGGGCGTGGAGATCCACTGGAAAAGTTGAAAGAGGTATGGGAGAAAATATGGGAGAGAGCAGATTGGAGGAGGGGATATCCTGTGGGACTGCGGTGGGTAGGGGAAAAACGGGGAGAAAATTTGTAACTCAAAATCTGGTGGCAATGAATGATATAAATCAGAAGTTAATAAAGCATTTGAAATAAATAAAGAGTTCTTTCCCAAGTATTGTGTTCATCGGTTTATAAAGACTATATTACTGCACTAATTTCTAAGATGTATTCATTTTAAGTCCAGAATCCCCCTGGCTGGGGAGCCCTGTACTTCCCCCTATAACTGTGGGGTATTCTTTTTGATACCAAAGGAAGAGGCCAAGGATCTCCAGATTTATTCTAGGTAGTAGTTTAATCAATCATTATGAATACTTGCAAAACAAGGGCAATCTTCAGTACGGGGTGGTAGCCAGACAGTTCAGTGGATCCCCACAAACCCCAAAAATCCCTGTGGTAATTATAGAAAACAGGGAGGAGGTAGAAAGTGCATGACTACTGACTGGTAGATATTTTTGGATTTCTGCTTTAGTAATGAGCTTGGATTTTAAGCCAATGTTATGCCCAAACATAAGTTCGTGTATTGATCATGTACCAGTCACATATAGGTCATGATATTCTGCTTTCACAGGTCATAGTGTCTTAATGATGACTCGGTGTTTAAGTTATGATTCAGTATCTAAGTTATGATTTTTAACAGGTCACCATGTCCAGGCTTCCACTTTTCACAGTTTGTTTTTATGGCTTTTCACTTATTATTATATTTTATGGCTTTTCCCCAACCCCACATTCATCTAAACTATTCCACTGATTAACTTATTTTTACTCATTACCAGATAGTTTGAGAATTATGGCTTTAAAATCTGAACTACAATAAAATTCAATTCCTTTATTTTAATTTAAAAAAAATTTCCTATGTATTCTTAACCTTTTATTCTTCCATATATATTTTATGTATTTCTGAAAGTATTCCCTTGGTAATTTTATATTCAATGGTCATTGAATCTTGTCCTTTTTATATCCAGAATATCTCTTTCATACAACCCCTTCCTTTCTACTTACTCAACACTTTAGTTTGGCTCTCATTTCCTCTTGCCTGAATTATTTTAATTTTTTTTATTCTGAACAACACATCAAATAAAATTAGTATTTCCACATACATAATAGAAAAAGAGGTTGATGTATGAAACTGTAAACCTCTGTTGTGTACAGCTTTCTTTTATTTTTAAAAATATAATGAATTCAAGATGTAACTTTCAAAGACTTGCCTGGACTGTTGCAAAAAACAGTTCTAATGTAGTTTCCCAGCCTCGAGTCTTTCCCCACTCTAATCCATCCCACACACAACTACCAAAGTGATTTTCTGATGTCAAATATCCTAGCCACCAACAAATTCTGGTTGCTTCTTATCGCTTCAAGGACCAAAAAGAAACTCCTCTGTTTAACATAATAAAGATGTTCTTATTGTTCCCATGACTTGATCTCTGACCTGCTCCTTATTTAGGATGTCATTTAGCTATGCATTTTTTGTACTTTTGCAAGGATTTGTAATTAATGTATGTAAGATTCCTGCCTTTTGTCTACATTTGTAAGTTCTTTGTACCCTAGCATATGATCAATTTTTGTGTAAATACTATAGGAACCTGAGAAATGTGAATTCTTTAAAAGTTCCATTCAGAAATCTGTATAGGTTTACCAAATCCAGCTTTTCTAACATTTTGTCCAAGCCTATTAATTTCTTTTCTTTCTGTTGGACTGCTTAAGCCCTTACAGAGAATATTACTGCTTTCTAAAATTAGTATCTTATTTCTAAGTTTTTTTTATTTGTTAGCTTTTGCTTTGAGAATTCAATTGCTATATTCAGTGCATGTACAGTTAATGTTAATATTTTTATTATCTATTTAACTGTTTAGCTTAATTTTTAGATCTCTAAATTGTATGTTTTCTATTGATTATCCAAAATTGTAACTGCAAACCTTGCTTTTTAAAAATTCATCTGAATAACAGATTTTATTCTAACCCTTTGCTCTGCATAAATCTGTTTTAAATGTGTTTACTGTAAGCGTCAAGTTATCAGTTATTATTATTTCTAATCTAGTCAGCAATTAGCTTCCTTTTTATTGGTATATTCGGACCATTAACATTTTTCATATATTTATGAAAAATAATTTATTTATGTTTAGTTTTCAACATTCACTTACACAAGATTTTGAGTTATGAATTTTCTCCCGATTTCTCCCCTCCCTCCCACCCCAAGATGGCATGCATTCTGATTACCCCTTCCCCTAGTCTGCCCTCCCTTCTGTCATGCCTCCCTTTTATCTCCTTCCCCCTTATTTTCTTGTAGGGCAATAGATTTCTCTTCCCCATTGCCTATATATCTTATTTCCCAGATATATATAAAAATAATTTTTAATATTTGTTTTTAATACTTTGAGTTACAAATTCTCTTCCTTCTTCCCTCCCCACCCACCCTCACTAAGAACAGCAATTGAGTATAGGTTATACATGTGTAGTTATGCAAAACACTTCCATAACAGTCTTGTTGTGAAAGACTAAGTATATTTCCCTCCTTCCTATCCCACACCCAACTTATTCTATTTTCTCCTTTGACCCTGTCCCTTTTCTTTTTTCAAATGCTTTATTAACTTCTGGTTTACATCATTCACTTCCACCAGATTTTGAGTTATAAATTTTTTCCCTGTTTTTCCCCTACGCACCACCCCAAAATAGTGGTCCCACAGGATATCCCCTCCTCCAATCTGCTCTCTCCCATATCTTCTCCCATACCCACTTCGACTTTTCCAGTAGGGCATGGTGGAGCTCTATGCCCCCCAATGCCTATATATCTTATTTCCCAATTACATGTAAAATAGTATTAACAACTGTATTTATATGTGTGTGTGTGTATTTAAACATTAGATTTTAAAACTTTGAATTTCAGATTCATTCCCTTCCTCCCTTGTCACCCACCCTTACTGGGAAGATAAGCAATTCAGTATAGGTTGTACATGTGTAGCTATGCAAAACATTACCATAGCAGATATATTGTAAAAGAATGACTATGTTTCCCTCCCTCCTATCCCACCTCCCACTTGTTCTATTCTCTACATTGATCCTATCCCTTTTCAAAAGTGGGTGCTTCCAATTTCCCTCCCCCCCACCAGCCTGCCCTCCCTTCCATCATCCCTACTCTCTTATAGGGTGAGATACCCTATTTAGTGTGTATGTCATTCCCTCCCTGAGCCAAATTCAATGAGAATAAGGTTTTGCCTTTTTGCCTTCCTGTTCTTCTCCTCCATTGTAACCATTTTCCCTTGCCTCTTCTATATGAGATGGTTTACCCCATTCTGTCTCTCCCCATCTCCTCTCTTTATATTCCTCTCACCTCTTAATTTCACCTTTTAAGTATCATCCCTTCCTATTAAATTGGTCTTGTGCCCTCTATGTATACCTGTAAATATATATACACACATTCACATATGTATTCATATGCCCATATACCCTCCTATATAGACATATATATGTATTTTTTCTATTCCTTTCAACTATTTTCATACTGAGAAAAGTTTCATCAGTTACAATTATCATTTTTCCATGTAGGAATGTAAATAGTTCAACTTTGATAAGTTCCTTATGATTTCTTTTCCCTGTTTACCTTCTCAAGCTTCTCTTGCTTCTTGTATGTGAATGTCAAATTTTCTATTCAACTCTGGTTTTTTCATCAAGAATGCTTGACAGTCCTCTATTCCACTGAATGACCTATAATATTCCTAGGAGTTTTCTTTTTTGGGATCTTTTTCAAGAGGTGATGGGTGGATTCTTTCAACTTCTATTTTGCCCTCTGGTTCTAAAACATCAGGGCAGTTTACCTTGAGAATTTCTTGGAGGATGATTTCTAGGTTCTTTCTTTGATCGTGGCTTTCAGGTAGTCCAATAAATTTTAAATTATATCTCCTGGATCTATTTTCCAGGTTTTTCCAATGAGATATTTCACATTGCCTTCTATTCTTTCATTTGTTTGGATCTGTTTAACAGCATTTTGATTTCTCATAAAGTCACTAGCTTCCATTTGCTCCAGTCTAATTCTGAAGGAATGATTCTCTTTATTGAGCTTTTGAATTTCTTTTTCCATCTGGCAAATTAGGCTTTTTAAGGTATTCTCCTCATTGCCTTTTTGAGCCTCTTTTGCCATTTGAGTTAGTCTATTTTTTAAGGTGTTATTTTGCTCTGTCAGGTTTTTGACTCTCATTTCATAATTTTCTTGCATCATTCTCATTTCTCTTCCCGATTTTTTCTCCACTTCTCTTATTTGCTTCTTAAGGTCCTCTATGGCCTGTAACCAGCTCGTATATTTCTTGGAAGCTTTTGGTGGAGGAGTTCTGACTTCACTGTCTTCCTCCTGTTCCATGCTTTGATCCTTTTTGTCCCCAAAATAGGAGTCTAATGTTGGATTGCTTTGCTTGGTTTGCTTCCTTTGCCTGCTTATTTTGCCACTCAATTACTTGACTTTTGGGCTTTTTGCCACAGTAGGACTCTGCTACCAGACAGGGGAGCTTCGTATCAAATGCTGGAGTTTTCTCAGCTGCCGAAAGTATTAGTTGGGTGCCCTCTCTGAAGCCTCCACACACTCTGGCAAGTTGGTCACACACCCCAGGACCTCCACCCTAGACCGCAATCCAGATCCATGCAAGTTAAAGCAAGAGCGATTACCCCTCAGACTGATGGCTTGGTCCCCCCTACACTCTGCAGGCCAGGAGCTGAAGTTGCCATGTGGGGGTGGCTGCATGGCCTCAACTCCTCAGCGGCTTCTCGCCCCGGGGGAAGAGCCCAACACACTCCCAACTACTGGATCCCAAAGTCCACACTGCACTGACCTCTCACTTTGTCCTTTGCATCTATGTGTTGATAATTCTGGAACTGGCCACAGCTGCTGGTGATCTGGAGTCCCTCCAGTCAGTGGTTGGTCAGGTCCATCCTGGGGCTAAAACCTCGGCATGGGGCTGGGCTCGGCTCCCAGAGCACTACGCTGGCCAATTGCTGCCGGCCTTCCAGACTGTCCTCAGCAGAAGGTTAGCTTCTTTGTGTCATTTTGTGGGTTCTGTAGCTCCAAAGTTTGTTCAGAGTTCCCTTTTACATGAATTGGGGGAGGTGGGAACTCAGCCATTAATATTTAAGAGTACGATTGTTAAGATTGATTTTCCTTAGGGGCAGCTGGGTGGTGCAGTGATTACAGAACCAGCCCTGTATGCAGAAGGACCTGAGTTCAAATCTGGCCTCAGACACTTATCACTTACTACCTATGTGACCTTGGGCAAGTCACTTAACCCCAATTGCCCTTCCCCCCACCAAAAAAAAAAGACTGATTTTCCTTCCATTAGATTCTTTGGTATTATTTCCCACACCACCCCCCAGCTTTTTCTTATGGGTACAAATGCCATACTGCCTGTTTAGTTTTAATAACTGAGTCTTATCTCTTTACACTAACACCCATCAACTGTTACCACTTTCCCACCATATTACAACATAGCAAAATTTATCTAACCCTTTATAATAATTTGATACTATTCTATAGACAGTTCTTGCTTACTTAAGTGAACCATTCCACAGACCTATCTGCAAAGCAATTTTTATATAATATGAATTTGCTTGAAGACGTGGGGGAGGAAGGCAAGTGGAAGGGGACCATATGCACCTAGAGGGAAGGGGCTGGAACATGGTCCAAGGAGCACAGTACTATACCATAAATTTAAGATAATGTATTTTTTTGGAATGTGGATTTCTTTCAGAATTCTTTACATAAAGTCTGATTTTTCTAATATGAATTTATGTAAAGTGAAAACTGTCTATATTATATAAAGATTATTCTCCAATCTTTTTAAAAAAATCATTTTTTAAAAAAAAGATATGTGGTATAAGAATCACCCTTTCTCTTCTACTTCCTACTTCTGCTTAATCTTCACTAGTTGTACCCAGATTTTTAAAATATAATTTCTCTCTCTACTTCCCCTTTTGTCCTTCAGATACTCTAGCTCTGTCCATTCCCATTTCAAAGGATTCATTCCCCAGCCCTTACTTTCAATGACCCTCATAGTAATTATGATTTAAAAGCTACCTTCTTATTGCTCATATAGACTCATCATTTTTACTCACTACTTTTATTAAAAACTAAATCATTGTATTTAGCTCAGTTGCTTACTCATATATGTCAAAAGCCCTACCTAATTTAGGCTGTCAGCAAGAAATACATTTTTGAACCTCACTGAGGCATCATATTTTCCCATGCTAGCATAGCCTTAATTTTTTAGTATGGGTATTCTGGGGCTGCAGCCAATTTCCCTTTTTCATCCTATTCAGTTCCAGCCTCTTCTTTCATTTATCACTGTCAATGAGTAGCTTTGTACAACTCAAATTGGTGCTTTTTGATCTGTGAACTGTTTCCTCCAGGCAATTTGCAAGATTCTCTTTGATACTGAAGCTCTAAAACTTGGCAACTACATTTTTAGGTGAGCTAAAGTTGGGGTTCTTCCCTGTCAGTGACCTGTGGATTCTATTAATTTTTTGCCTTTTGATTTCAATATTTCCAAGCAATATTCTTTATTTCCTTCAATGTGGTATTCAGTCTCTATTTCTTCAGAGATCAGTAATTCTCAGACTGTCTCACCAATTCAGTCTTCTAGATTTACTGTTTTTTCTCCCATTATTGCATGTTTTTATTTTTCCTGATCTACTCTGCTCATTGGAAATCATCTGCCTCACTGACATTTTCCATTGTCTTTTCTATGTTGTCAGTCCTTGTGTTCATGTCTTGAACTTTCTCTCCACTGGTCTAATTTTATAAATGCCAGTTCTTCCCTTATATCTATTCTGGACACCTCTGAAGGTTCCTGTTAGACATCTACTCCCTCTTCTGGAGGTGTGGATATGATTGGTGTAGTCACATTCCTTCTTTCTGGAGATTTAGCTTTACTTTTATTTCATATTATGTATTCATTGTATTGGTGTTTTTTCTTTACTCTTTTCTGTGAGGTTTGTCCTATGAAGATGTCTCTTCTTTCCCCTCTTTTTTGGCTGTTTTTTCATTTAATTTGGTGCATTTATCACTTTTCTGATAGAGTAAGGGACCTGGGCTTAGTTGCAACTACTCATTCTGCCATTTTGCTAGAACTCTTATTGAATATATTTAAATAGGCAGCAAAGCATAGTAGAAAAAAAGAGTAATACCCTTGGGATGGTAAGAGACATGAATTTGACTCCCAATCCTGAAATTTACAAACATTGTGACCCTGTAGAAAACAGTTAAACTCTCTGAGCTTCACTTTCGTTTTCTATAAAATGGGAATATTTACAATACCTCAGAAAGTGTTCAATGGAAATCACTTAACACACATATACACATAAAAGTATTATTGTATGTCCCCAACAGTACCTTACATAAATATTCAATAATTACATAGGTATTCAATTATTCAAGGCTTTCAATACCTTACATAGGTATTCTATAAAAACTTAATGATTAAGGAACTCACAACTAGTTCCCAACCAACAAACTTTTAACATTCTAAATCCATGGCTGTTCTCTCTGATATGCACTTGATCTATATTCATCTTAATGTAGGCTATTTTTTCTCTGTTGTATCACTAGCTGTAGGTACACTGTGAACTGACAGGTTCAAAGTGGGTTCTTTTCTCCATAGGGTGGAACATCTAGGAAGGCAAGTGCTGAGCCTGACCCTCCTGTGAGACTCTTCCAGATCCAAGGGAATAATAAATCCAATACCAAAGCTGTGGAGGTACCAGCATTTGCCTCTTCCCTGAATTCCAATGATGTCTTTCTGCTACGGACACAAAATGAACACTACCTGTGGTATGGAAAGGTAAAATGGACTGGCATTCTTCCTCTTTTCTTCTTGCCAAAAGGAACTCAGGGAAAGAATGGACAATGAATAAAGAGTCATCTTCCCCAAGGGATCCTAAAAAGAAAAATAAGCATTTCCTATAATTGCTTTTCGCCAGAACCTCACACCATAAAGCCAAAGGAAACACCAGGGCAGACAAACTCTATTCTGTAATCTTCATTAGGATGAAAGCTAGACATGAAGATCTTTCCATCTCAGTTACAATGACAGTTTAGTAATTATTTATACTCTACAGCTAAAATTGTAAACTAATCATCTCCATTTCCCAATTCAAATTTGCATGCTCATTCAAAAGCACTGAAAAAATGACTTTAAAATAGAGCTATGATGATGGCTACTAAAATCAAACTGAAGCAAATATAATGCCTATCAATCTATCCTGAAGATGAAAGAATCTTGCTGTTACAGACAATTCTCACTTTATATAAGTGGACTATTCTGTAAACCTCTACATAAAGCAATTTTTATGTAATGTGAATTTGCCTGAGTATATGGTGAAAGAAGGGAAGGAGAAAGACAGGAAAGGGACTGTGTGCCAATGGAGGGAAGGGGCCAGCACATAGTTCAAGGAAAGGTGGGGGCCAGAACAGAGAATGGAGAGCAGGACTGGGGACAAACATTTATTTCCTGAGCACAGACAGATGGAAGACAGACATGGGGGTGGGGGGGGGGGCAGACACACAGGCAGGTGGAAAGGGTTAAGGTCTCAGTCTCAAGTCAAGCCCCCCAATACTACCATGGTGTATCAGCAATGCCATATTCACAATGCCTATAGAGATTACAAATATGCTGATATAATTATCCATCACAAAATATATCAGGTTTGCCATTTGGGGAAATAAACTAGAAAATTTATTAAGATACCAAAAGACTGAGTCCCAAAACCAGAAAGTGAAAGCCATCAGAGTAGTTATGACATTGGCACAGGTAGATAAAGTAGAAAGCACCCACATTCTCAAGCCTTTAAAACAGAACAGGCTACCTCAGGCAAAGGTCCTCCTCTCCCCACTCACAGCAACCACCCAGCGCGCTCCCAGCAGCTCCGGCCCCTGGCAGTGCTCAGCAGGGGTCCTTAGCAGAAAGTCCTGCTCCCAGCAGCTCCGGCCCCTGGCAGTGCTCAGCAGGAGTCCTAACTGAAAGAAAAAAAAAAAAAAAAAAGGGCTTCGCGCTGCCGCTGCCTCTGCTGCCTCTGCTGCTGCCGCAACCGCAACCGCAACCAACCGCCAACCTCAGGACCGTTAGCTCGGCTTTTTTTTTTCCTCTCGCTTTCCTCTTTCTCTTGCTCCGCCCCTTCCTGCTACGTCAGCAAACCGCAGGACCGCTAGCTCGGCTCAGAAAACCGCAGGACCGCTTTCTCTTGCTCTGCTATGTCAGCACGTCCATGGGGCATGGGAGATCTTTAAATCCCATAACCCTTACATTGTCTCAGTCTCAAGTCAAGCCCCCCAATACTACCATGGCCACAGTGATGGTCTCCCTGAGCATCCATTCTTCTACTTTCACTTGGAGAAGGTTTATTGGTGGTGGTGGGGAGGCTACAGAATGCCACGCTGAATAGCAGGATCGAAGAGAACACAGTAATATACTTCCTAAGTTAACACAGATTTTTTTCCTAGAATGCAGATTTCTTTCAGAATTCTTTACATATATTCAAATTTGCATAATGTGAATTTATGTAAAATGAGAACTACCTGTATTCCTTCCTTTCCCTAACTAAAACCAACACAATAACCTCCTTATTCAACTCTCCCTCTTTCAAAGCACTACAAATAAAAATAATCATATTCCTAATCACTGATGGTTATGGCTTGATACCTAGCCTATGTGAAGTCCCATAAGTTTCTCATTGTACAAGCAGCCCATGGGAGGCTAAGGCTCTCCTATTTTCATTCCAACCCCAGGGTTCCAGTGGTGATGAGCGAGCAATGGCAAAGGAATTAACTGGAGTGCTTTGTGATGATACTGCGGACACAGTGGCTGAAGGACAGGAGCCAGCAGCATTTTGGGACTCACTAGGAGGGAAAGTCCCTTATGCCAATGACAAAAGGTGAATCTGAGAACAGAATTATTACCCTTTAACTCCTATACTAAACACACAGGACTAACAAATGGCTCATCATACTGAAGTTATATGATATTTTAAGTCCCATAAAGCTCCAAAATTCCTTTCCAAGTAAGCTTGTTTTCAAATAATGAACTGTACCTTGCAGACTCCAACAGGAAATCCTTGATGTGCAGCCCCGTCTCTTTGAGTGTTCCAATAAGACCGGTAGGTTCATTGTCACTGAGATCACAGATTTCATACAGGATGACCTGAACCCAAGTGATGTGATGCTCCTGGATACCTGGGACCAGGTAAGCAACAACTGTAGGGTCCACAACAGATGACAAAGATTCATGAACTTTGACTTGTTTGTACATAAGTCAGGAATGAACCACTTCAGAGGACAACAGGTCAATGGCCATAGTCAGTGGGATAAGCTGCCCTTTTGGTATTGTTCTGCAGTAAAAGAGAGCAGTAAGATACCTGGAAACTCAGCCTAATGGCCTAGCAAGCATGGTGATTTTTCAGCTTGCTCTACAAGTTACCTTCTACAAAGAACTTTTTTTCCCACTAAAATTAACTGCAAGTCCCAAAATTTTAAAAAAAGAGAAGGAGAAGGAAGGGGTAAAAAAGAGCCATAAAGTCAATCTCAAAGGCAATCCACCATTTCTCTTCATTCAATTTATTTCATCCATAAAGCAGATCTACCCACCAGCCTCTGATCATCCACATGAGGGAAAGCTTCCTGAGCATATGAATTCCTGGAAGGAGGCCTATGTCATGTACAGATTTAAGAAGTGGTATAATACAATGGAAAGAGCCATGGATTTGGTAACAGGGGATTCAAGTTAAAATCCCACTTCTACCACTTACTGACTTATTTGTAATATGAGGGTTTTGGACTTCCTTGACCTCTACGGGACCATCCAGTTATAAAACTGTATTATGTAACATATTATATTTTTTTGGTCCAGACCTGTGAATTCCATCCATGAAGAAAATTTCCTCCACTAATACAAATAGGCAACTATATGTAACTTACAGTCTTAGAAAGTTACCTGGGCTACCAAGAGGTTCTACGTGTTTTACATTGGCTAAAATACGTCAGAGGCAGGTCATCCTGACATCAAGGCCCGTCACCATATATGCCACCATCTAAAACAAAATATTAAATCTTTAACACAACAGGTATTCTTATGGATTGGTGCTGAAGCTAATGCTATAGAAAAAGAGGGAGCCTTCACTTCAGCCCAGGAGTACCTACATACTCACCCCAGTGGCCGGGAGACTGACACACCTATCCTGATCATCAAACAGGGTTTTGAGCCACCCATCTTTACAGGCTGGTTCTTGGCCTGGGACCCTCATATCTGGAGTGTAAGGACCAAGGGAGCAAATGAAGAGAGCTATTGGGAATCTGCTGGGAGGATGTGGCCACTGCTTTATATCCCACCCCTTATGCACCACAGGAACCAGTATAGTCCCAGAAGCAGGCTCCATATATACTTACAAGTTACTTACAAAACAACTAATTTCTGTACGTTGAATGATATTTCTATACTCATGAAATGGAAATCATGTTATACAAAATCTGTCCCTGCAAATGGATGAAAATGAGGATTCCCCTCCTGTGACCCATGTATTGTCTCTGAAAGAATGTGTTCTGGGTGACAAATGACCTTTCCTTACAACCTCACCCTGTGTGCTCCATATTCCCACAGGAAGGCAAATCATATGAACAGTTAAAGGAAGAGCTTGGAGACACTGCTGCAATTGTGAGAATCACTGCTGTGAGTTGGGCTTATTCTCAAACATATCATAAAGGGAAAACAGCACAAAGCCAGTCTAGCCAGTCCATTTCTAACAGAAATAACATTTTCATTAGTTGTTTGTTTGTTTTTTAATAGCTAGCAATTACATAGCATTTTAGGGTTTACAGGGGTTTTTTGCAAATATTTTACCTTCATAACAACCTTGGGAGACAGGTGCTACTATTATTCCTTTTTTCAGATAAGGAAACTGAGACTGACAAGGTTAAGTGACTTGCGCAGGGTAACAGCTAGTAAGTGTTGAGGCTGAATTTGAACTCAGGCCTTCCTGACTCCAGGTCCAGTATGTTATCCACTGGGCACCCGCCCCCCCCCCATTGGCTTTTGATGTATAATCCAACTAACACCCTAAATTACTTATATCCATTTAAAAGGATAAAAGAGATCCAACAGGATGGAATGATTTGCCACTAATATTTTAACTGTCAGGCTATATGTTTTCAGAAGGAGTCTGCCCCACTATATTTTACCCTCCCCATTTCTCAAACTCATGTTACCAGACACTCTATTTAAAAATTATTCAAATTGCCTAGCACTCTGCTTCACAAACATGGACAAACACTGTCAGTGAGGCAGTGACTTTCAGGTATGATCTCCTGATCATGAAAATAGTGTAGTGTAATAGTTTCACATAGCATGCAGGGATATGTTGTTTTCTGACTAGACCTCAAACAGTATGAAGGACACAAATCAAAATGCCACAGCAAATGAAGTAATACCAGTATTTGGATGAGATTTAAGATCCCTGCATTCATGAAAAATTCCCCAGTTCTTTAGGAGATAATGTGATCTTCCAGGTGAGGAGTTCACAGAAGAGCACAGTTGTTGGGGCAACTGGGAAGCTGGCTGCCCTCAACAGTCCTTTACTATAAACACATGCAAATCTCTCTTTCTTAGGATATGAACGGTGCTTCCCTCTTCCTGAATGCTGATGGCAGTGAACAAAAATACTACCCTATAGAAGTACTGCTGAAAAATCAGCAACATGAGCTGCCTAAGGACGTAGACCCTGCCAAAAAGGAGGTCAGTAGAGGACTTTCTATTAGGTAGATAAAGATCCTGTTCTCCATACTCTGAATTATTGAATATCTTTAATTGGGAAGAACCTCTGAACCAGAATTCCTGTAATATATGCAATCTTGTAATAAACCTATTTAAAGCATTTGGAGAACTCAGATTAAGCTGGAAGCATCAGTATTAGAATTATGTTGAGTTCTCCGCTTTGTCCAGTGTTTGTGGTTTGTATATCATTCATAACCCATTTTATGCTCTACCTGGTACAAAACTCCCTATTCTGTTCAATGAGACAATATTAGACACTATACCTACTTCTTCAGGCCAAAAATCTAACTCCGGATTACTAACCATTTACATCAAAAAGGTAAAAAGTCTAGATTTATTTCCCCTAAGCTCAAGGGGAAAGACTGTCATCTTTCTTCTTCCAGCACTTACAAAGTAGATTCTTTATTCAAGCAAAATACTTGTGCCTGATCTAATTAACACGTGCCAGATCCTCTAGAACCTCTAGTCAGAAATGTTCTGTTTTATCTCTCTTAGAATTACCTCTCTGATGAAGACTTTGTTGCTGTATTTGGGATCACGAGAGGAAAATTTGCTGCTTTGCCTGGCTGGAAACAGCTCAACCTGAAGAAAGAAAAGGGGCTTTTTTAAAGAATGGAAGCAAATGCCTACTTGAGAATAGATGAATAGAGAATAGATGGTGCCAATTATGAGGGAAGAATTTATCTGTCTAGCACAATGTACTTGCTACTTATAGCAAGAGAGTTTTGCAAAGTGTAGCATGTTACCTAGAATGGCTATCTTTGCTATTATTTAGTTGTTTAAATACATATAATAACTATCCATTCTGATTTCCATGATCTGCATGAATTTAGAGAAACCAGAGCAGAAAAACAAAGACATTAAGTTATGTAGTTCACACATCAAACTTTCCAATCCTAAAAAATTATCATGAGGGCAATGGTTTAATTTTGGTGTTCAGACATAAGGTTTAGATATCAAGATAATTAATGCCCCCCCCCCAAAAAAAAAAACCCAATTCACAAGTCACTGAAATCTGTAAGCAATTTTCATACACCTCCTGGTAGGTTCCGGACATTTTCAAATCAAGTGCCCTCTATAAGATGAAGGAATGATATCAACATCCTCATTTGCTCATACAGCAAATAACATGAATTTCACAGCTGTGGAATGGTTAATGAGAATACAGCAGTATCTATTGTAACAGAACAAAGTTTGTCCAATAGCTGTCAAAGAAACAAACATCTTGGTCATACTAAAAGATTCAAGCAAGAGAGCTTGAAAGCCATTTGGTGTTCATTTCAGTAAACAAGTCCAACACTACTTGTGCATGTGAGCCTCTAGAAATTTATCTTCAAAGAATGCCATACACATAACCAATGAGCCCCATTTTCCAGTGAACTTTTGCATTTTACCAGTTTTAGATAGAAAGGAATCATAAGTTTAACACAAATTACATTTTCATTAGTTTCTGATAGAACTTCTACAAACACCTGAATCTGTAACCTTAGAGGCTGATGCAAATTATAAACAAAGATCGCAAAATTGTCCTCTCACGTGTCCTCCACACGGCTGCCAAATTTCTTTTCCCAAAACATGTATCTAATTACATCACACCTCTACTCCAGTCTACCATCACCTTTAAGATAAAATACAAAAAAGGCAGCCTGCCACTGAAGATCCCACTCACCTTTCCAAATTCACTACTCCAGAAACACTATCTCCCATTAAATCAAACTGGGCTCCTACCTATCCCTGATTTGACATGCTATTTCCCGTGGCTCTGTCTTTCCCAGATTTTCAAAGTTGTTTTCCTTCACAACACTGTCATCGCTGTACAAATTGTCCTCGTTCTGCTTACTTCACTCCACACTGATTCACATGAGTCTTTACAGGTTTTTCCCAATCTGAGAATCTTCTGTGCAGAGAAGACAGTGCTAGGCTGCACTCCACCCCCACCTCTGTCACTTAGAATCCCTAGATTCCTTTCCTTACCTCAGAGTACCACCTCCTACAAGAAGGCTTTCCTGAGTGCCTCCAGGTCCCTAGTTCTTGATAGAGTTCTGATGCTACTTTGTATATATTACACTATAGCTCTGGTCAGCCTGGCCCCAGGGGTACTCTATACTCTACCCCACCTCCATGCCCCCCAAAAAGCTTTCTTAAGACAGGGATTGTTTCCTTTTTTTGTCTTTGTATCCTTAGCACCTGGTATACAGCCACATACAAGGGCAGTTAATGTCAGTCTAGATGAATTAGGATAATTACAAGAGGAGATGAAGGAGTGGGCTCTGGCAGCCCATAAAAAGACAGTTACCTGAGCTTAGAGTGAATAGATTTAATGGGGAGGAGAGAGAACATCTCCGTGTCCCTTGGGATATTTCTGGTTCCTCTAAGATATTTATTATTTAATTTTGCTTGGGGCCATTTATTGGAGCTAAAATGAATGGGAATGACCAAGGGGAAAAGCAGAATTAAAGATACACAGGCCATGATTTCACTGAATATACAAGATAAGCCAAAAAAGCTACCCACTCTTTAACAGGCTCAGTCAGGGGCTGTCACCAACATGGCGATTCAAATTCATGCCATGACAAGATAAACTCACAACTTTACAAACAAGGAAGAAGGCGAGATTCTACAAGAAGGAAAGCATCTTTATTTAGAGCTGTTGCAGTGAATTACCTTTTCAGTTTTACCATAAACCCAGAGAGAAACAGCTCACTTTTAGTACTGAAATAGTGATCAAACCAATCCCCTCAGGACACAGAGAGGCTCAGTTAATTTTTTAAGGTCCAGAATGTCCATGGTATCTATTCTATTTTTTCTGCCCCAAAATCTTCTCCACATTCAAACCTCAAAAAATCTACCACAGACACACCCTGGGGCTTTACAAACTGTCCCAATGTGATGCTGGGATCCAGTAAATAAGGCTGGGCAAGCATCTTTGTTTCCTCTTCTCCACCAGGCTCATCTTCCATTGAGCCCACAGACAAAGGTGCCATTCCCACGACATGCTGACCAAGTCGTCGGCCAAGGTCTTCAAGATTCAATTTCTCTTCAGATGTCTGGCAGATGACTAGTGCACCATACTTCCCAAGCACCATGTTACTGAGAGAGGGACTGTGCACTGCTCCATGTACATAGGAACCAATGTAGAATCCATTTGGTACAGTCACCCATGCAGCTCGCTTAAGAGTCAAGTTTTCTCCCAGTTTACCTGCAGAAAAACAAAACTTAAGCAAAGCTATCAAAATCACCATCTTCACAGAAACGGTCTCTGCATGTTTCTGCACAGGTGGCCATCCATGCCTGAAATGTGGTCCCCTTACTTCTGTCTAACAGAATCCCTAACCTTCTTCAAAGCCTGGATCAGGCACCACCCCTGAGGCAAAGCCTTTTCTGAAATTACCACCCTCCCCTACACTAATCGAGCTCTTTCCCTCTTGAAATTAACTTTGGTATAATGTTCCATCATAAAGAAAAAGGGAGAATGAGATCAGGCACCTTTTGCAACTATGGTTAGGAGAAGTTTTCACCAAAGAATAGAGGACAGATCAAAGGAGAAAAAATGGGCAGCTTTCATGATATAAAACTGAAAATATTTTAAACAGAATCAATACAGTAAGAATCAGAAGGGAAGCAATTGGCTGGGGCAAAATCTTTGCAACAAACATCTCTAACAAAGGTCTGATACATAAAACATAAAGAACTAATACAAATATATAAAATGAGCTGTAAATGGTAAATCAGTCAAAAGACAGTAACAGTTCTCCAAACAAGAAATAAAAGCAATCAACAACTATATCTAAAGATAAGTAGATTAAGACAATTCAGTGGATTATCTCACCTCCATCAGATTAATGAAAATGACAAAAAAGGAAAGACAATTGTTAATGTCTACAACAGTGTTGCAGACCTGGAATTGGTCATACCATTCTGGAAAGCAATATGGAACTAAACTATGACTTCTGACATTGCTATACATATACTTACTACAAAGAGGTCAAAGAGAGGGAAAGGATACAGATCTACAAAAAATTTACATTAGCATATTTGTGGTTGCAAAGAGCTGGAAACAGGGTGGAAGCCCATTAATTGGGGAATGCCTGAACAAATGACTATATAACCAAATATTCATACCAGTACTCTCTGCAGTAGCAAAGACCTGGAAACCATGAGGGTGCATAATATTTATGAATGGCTGAAAAATATAGGATATATGAAGGTAATAGGGAAATGCTGTGCAGTTAAAAATGTTACATATAAATGTAATGGAATACTGTGCATCATCAGAAATGCCAAAAGGGGCAGATTTAGAAAAATCTGAAAAAGACTTACATGAACTAATGCTCAGTGAAATAAACTGAGCAGGAGAATAATTTATACAATGATTATGACCATAAAAGGAAAAAAAATTGGAAACTCTAAGAACCCTGATTAATGCAATCAATCACTAATAACAACTCCAGATGACTCAGGATGATAGTTTCCCACATTTTAGCAGAGAGGCAATGGACCAAGTGCTGAATGGGACATAATATTTTCAGATTTGCCCAATGTGGGAATTTTTCTTGCTTGTCTATACTTATTTCTTGTAAGGGAGGGATTTCACTGAGAAAGGGGAGGAGTGGGGGGAGAGGGGGCAGAGTGATAATAATGTTAAAAAAGATTATCAATTAAGCATTTTTGAAATACACAGAACAGAGCAATAGGAAGAATAAAAAAGATGTCAGTGTACTACTATGTTAAATTTAACAGATACTTAAAAAAAACAATAATTAATAGTTCCATTCAGTTTTCCTGTTCCTCTTTTTACATGGATATATTCATGTTGAAGCTTGTCAGGTCTTAATAAAAAAAAAATCTTAAAGCCCAGTTCAAACAGCACCACTGGTAGGAGGTCTTTCCTGTAGCTACCCTCCCCCCCATTGGTGCTCTTTCCCTCTTGAAATAACTCGTAATGGTCACACCATTTAAAGAGAGAAAATGAGGTAAGATACTTCAAAACTATGGTTAGAGGAAGAAGAATTCTTAATTAAACAAAAGATTATCATAAAAGACTGACAATTTTGACTACATAAAATTTAAAAGCTTCTGAACAAATAAAATTGATGAAGAAAGAGTTGGAAGAGGAAACAATGAAATAAGGAAAATATATGCATAAAATATTACCTGTCTCATAACCAAAACATATAGGGAAGTGACACAATTACATAATACCGAGAGCAATTCCCTAACATAGGCACTGACAAACTCCAGTCACAGGCAAAATCTGGCCTGCCCCATTTCTTTACAGTCAGCTAGCCAAAGATAGCTTGGTATTTTACATTTTTAAAAGAAAGTTGTATTGTATTATGTATTTGAATTGTATTTTAAAATGTTCTTGGCTCACTGGCTTGGGCAGGGGGAGGACACGGATTTGGCTGGCAGTTTGGTGACTCCTGCTCTCTCTAATAAGATTATGTGGCCAAAAGATAGAAACAGCTTGCACATGAACTACAAACTATAGTTTGTGTGTGATGAACATATTGTAAAACATGCTACAAATCACTAACAGTAAAAAAAAAAAGCAAATGAAAATAACTGATATTTCATCTTACACTACACGAATTGAGAAAAAAAAATAAAAGATGGGAAATAGTAAATGTTGGGGAGTCTGAGTGTAACACAGGTACACTGATCTACAGTTGGTAGAATTATGAAGTGATCTAAACATTCTGTATATCAATTTTACACTGTGCAAGAAAAATAACTAAACTGCCCTTACCCTTTAATACAGTGAGCACAATATTGGATATAGACCCCAACAAAAAGGTCTAATAACTCCTATATAAATGACTATATAACCAAATATTCACATCAGCACTCTCTGTAGTGGCAAAGACCTGGAAACCAAGAGGGTGCACAGCATTTGTGAATGGCTGAAAAATCTAGGTTATATGAAGGTAGTGGGGAAATGTTGTGTGGTTTAAAATGTTAAATATGAGGAATTCAGAGAATCATGGAAAGATCTGAATGAACAGACACAGAGCAAAGTAAGCCTAACCAAAAGAACAAACATACGACCAGGTAAATGAAAAAAAAAAAATCACTAAAAAGATGCCAAAGGCTGAATAACTAAAAAACTAAGGAAAAGTCTAAAGAACAGATAACGATCTGAAATGACTATGACAAAACAACAAAAAACATTAATGCATAATTTAAAAAAAATTTTAGATGAAGTTTATAACCCTATTCATACTTTGTGTTTATTTATATGTGTACATATTTCATGTCCCCCCAGTAAAACATAAGCTCCTGGAAAGCAAGAACAATTTCCTTTTAGTCTTGGCTTTTCTAGCATAACCAGTGCTTTGTTCAGAGTAGGAACACAATAATATTAATTCAATGGACATGACACAAAAAAACTGGCAAGACTTATATGAACTGTTGCAATATGAAGGGAGCAAAGCCAAGAGAATACTGTACATAGTAACAGCAATATTTTAACAATGATCAATTGTGAAAGACTTAGCTATACTGATCAATACCATGATCCAAGACAATTCCAAAGAACTAATGATGTAGAAAGCTGCTATCTATCTCCGGAGAGAGAACTGATGAACTCTGAATATAGCATGACACAGGTTTTTTCTTTATTTTTCTTGCCTTTTTTGGGAGGGAGGGGGCACATGGCTAATATAGAAATATGTTTTTATGACTTCACATGTATATTAGGTACCATATTGCTTGTCTCCTCAATGAGCAGGGGAGGGGCTGGAGGGAGAGAATTTAGAACTCAAAATTTTCAAAAATGAATGTCAAAAATAATTTTTTTTAGAGGGGGGAAGGCAAGGCAATTGGGGTTAAGTGACTTTCCCAAGGTCACACGGCTAGTTAAGTATTAAGTGTCTTAGGCCAGATATGAACTCAGGTCCTCCTGACTCCAGGGCCAGTGCTCCATTCACTGTACCACCTAGCCACACCAAAAATAAAGAATTTTTTAAAAATTATAGATATGCTACTTTAGATAAACAGAATCTCAAAGAGATATAACAGGACACAACAAAAATCCCAAACTTCTTTTTTTTTTTTGCCTTTTGGAGGGTGATTGGGGTTAAGTAACTTGCCCAAGGTTACACGGCTAGTTTGTGTGTGTGTGTGTGTGTGTGTGTTAAGTGTCTGAGGTCCCCCCAAACTTCATTTTACCTAACAGTTTAAATATGTATTCTTTACATAAAAATTATTTTCCCCAGAGTTGCTCACAAGCAGCAAAAATTACCTACAGTTTCCCTTTTTATCAATACTACTACCCTCTGAAGTCAAGAAACAAAAGAGTCAAACAGGCAGGAAAGAAGGGGACAGAACAGCAAAGAGATATAAATAATTACCTCTGATTTACTCAAGTGAACAAACATACATACATATACACCCCAGAGTTATATTTTAAGGCTATGAAAAAGAGGTACCCAGAAATGAAAACTAATTTTAAAAACAATTCAAGAAATCTACTTAATAGTTCCAGTAATTCCCCAGAAAAAAAAAAAGACAAGGCTAAAACACCCAGATTCTTCCAGAATTACTTAATAAACCCCCTAAACTTCGGCCTAACCGCGTTCCTATGACTCACTAATAGTTTGCAGACAGTGAGATCTGATCTGGTAAAAAGGACTGTTCTCATTGTCAGGAACTTTAGAGAAGCAGCTGGTTTCCAGCATTCCACAACCATCCTCCCCACAAGGTGAAAGCAAGATAAACCAAAATTCCCCTCACCACCCACAGCAATCCACATTGGGCAAGTTCACTAGAAAGGTTCCCACAACTCCCTAACTGATAATTCTTGCCTTGAAAAGAAATAAGATGTCCAAACCACTAGATTGCTAAATGCCTATGGATTCACATATGTAGAAGCCTGAATATCTTATAATCCTACTCCCATTATGGTGATTTTGGTACTCTGAGAAATTATCATAAGATTTCTTAAAAATAAGCCTGCCCAGTGGGAACCACTTCTTGATTTCTATTCTTAGCCTCAGTATAGGGTCTACTGCCAATACTCACCAATAAATAATGTCAACTGGTCCTTGAGAGAGTCTTCTCTATTAGGTCCAGCTCTAAGTTGAGAGAGTTCAGCTGTCTCTAGAAAACCCTGAATACACACAGAAAGGAAAGCAAAGATCAATTTGCAAAACACCAAGCTTACCTGAACAAAACTGATCTCTTCCAAATAAAGCAACTTAAACTTTTTAAGTGTAAATTTATACTAATACCATTTTCTCTGTTATACTGGTAATATTACACATTTATTACATTTTTATATACATCCTATTCTACCACCAATGTCAATCTCTCTAGAATATGAACTCCTCCTCTCGGAGAATTCTAGGTAATTTCAGAATTTGAAAGGACCTCAAAAATCATTTAGGTCAATCCCATCCATATAAAAGTAAACTGATATCAAGCGAGGTGGGGTTGGGCCATATCTGACTCTTGCTTCATATTATTTTGCCTATGCTGTATAGTCTTAAGAAATGCTACCATTCTCTACATATATTGTTTTCAGATTCCACTGAATAACATTTTATTCCCTGTGTCTCTGCTAATGAGACTGTCTGAGGGATCAGAAAATGGTGTGGAGAATTGTTTTGTCAGCTTTTTTTTTTTTGTCTTTTCTAATCTGACCATCCAGTAATGCCTTCCTGTTGTCATTTTGGAGGAAGAATCAGGGTTGAACTGTGTGCTTTGATGACTCTAAACCCAAACTCACCTTGCTGTATGTAGAAAGCTGTTCTCTCAGACTCTGACAGTACAACATGGTTCCAAGGGCCACTTGCTGAACCAGTTGCTGAAATTTTAAATTTCTTGAAACAAAATCTGTCTCACAGTTCACCTGTGGGAAAAAATTCATGATGTAAATTCTGGGTTAGTGGCAAACTCATAAAAAGGAGGAAGGTTTATTTACTACAAACCAAAGTAAGGTGAGGTTGTATTTTAGACATAACTGCATCTTTTCAAACTGCCATTATTATCTTTGCCGGCAGAAGAACAGAAACATAGGTTGCCTCTTGTCATGATGGGTTAGGCAACACATGCCAGTTGAGAAGGTCTTTTCAGAACATTACCGGTGATGCCTTAACTGTGATTACCAAACTGAACCTTCTCCCCTTCACTGCATGTCCTGTCCTCTCCTTTCTCTTTTTCTGATCTTTTATCTACAATGACACCTAACCTACTTCCATGTCTATTACTTCTCTCCATTGTCTAACCTACAAAATTTCTAACCTGTTCAGGACATCCTATAAGACTAGACAAAAAAGGGGCGGCCAGGTAGCACAGCGAGTAAGAACACTGGCTCCAGTGTCGGGATGACCTGGGGACCGAATCCTGGGCTCAGATACTCAGCACCACACCCAGAAACACCTGGCTGTGTAACCCTGAGCAAGTTACTCAACCCCAATTGCTTAAAAATAAATAAATAAATAAAAATAAAAAGACTAGACAAAAAAGATTCATATCTACCTTGAATTAACAATTCAAAAATTTAAGCAGCACCTGTTATGTACATGAAAAACTCTAAAGTCCTCATCAGAATGTGGCATGGAAGTAATAGTAAGATCTTAAAGGTTATGCCAGTGGGAGAAAAGCTCTGCAAGGTCCTACTAAGCTGGAAAGATTTCAAGTCCAGGACAGTGGAATGTGTTATTCGTCTGTTATCCAAGGACCAAACTAGCTAAATTTGGACCAGACTGGCAGAAAGGCAATGAATTTTTTAGGTGAAACATCTTTCAAACACAATTTGCCAAGTTAAAGAGAAGCTGTGACTAGCATCAGAAGTACAGTGACAACAATGAAGGTGAAGGTGTGGAACACTGAAGTTATGTGTAAGGAACTACCCTTAATATAAGGAATATAAAGACGAAGTTAACCAAGTGTCTCCACTCAAGGAACTTACACCCTAGGAAATAGAGGAGATGAAGGCTAGGAACAGAAACTAGACCTATGAATTCACTTGCATGTGGAATTCCCAAGTGAGAAATTCCTCTACCTAAGCAGGCCAACACCTCCTCTGTGATTTACATCGTGACTTGCCCAAAGTCACAAAGCTAGGCTGAATCAGAAGTGGGACCTGAATTCCCAGTCATCCTGGCTCCAAGACCAGCTCTCTATTACACAATACCACTTCTCTGAGGTGAAGAGACAAACACAAATTAGAATAAAAGTGCATGGGAGAGGTACAAAATAGAAAGAGAGAACCAAGTAGATGGGCCTCTCCTCAACACTCCTTTGTGCATTTTTACATAAAACTACCTATCACTGAGACCATGTCTGCTGACTACTTTGGACTGCACTGCCTACTCTGTTTCACTGAATATTATACAGCTCTTCTAGAGTTTATCACTTTTTCCATCCAAAATACCTGGTACAGGTATAGCCAAATATTTGAGGATCAATAACTATTCCTGGAAACCAGTGCATGTGAGGGGCTCACCTCTACCATGACAGCTGAATTCCCTTCCCGTAACAATCCAATCAGCCCTTCCTTAGTTTTTCTTCCCTGAAGTTTAGTAGCTTTGCTCCATCCTTCTTTCTGGGCCTGCTTATGTAGCCAAGCTTCAGCCTGCAGATTATAGGTGAAAAAAACAAACAAAACCCAACATGTCAGACAAAGAATTCTGGAGCTGCAAGATTCTAAATGTTTTCCTGTCTTCGATTTCTTTCTGCTTCCTCTGAACCCCAAATTATCTAATTAAATGCCAATCTGGAGAGTAATGCAAAAAGCAAGTCTTACAACAATGGGTTCCTGAGACAAAGGGGCTTCATCTCTTGCTTCTAAATAGCTGAGCACAGTTAAAGCTCTGTAACAGCTAAGGCAAAATATGGAGAATAACAGCAACTGTCACTTATTATATAGTACCTTCCTGTACAACCTGCTTTACAGATTTAAGAAAAGCATGTATTTGGCCAATATATAAATGTTTCCCATGATTTCACATGTATAATTGACATAATGCTTGCCCTTTTCAATGGGTGGGGGAGGAGCTGGAGGGAATTTGGAGCTCAAAAAACTTTTTTTTAATGAATGTTAAAAATAAAAGTGGGGCAGCTAGGTGGCAGTGAATAGAGTACTGTCCCTGGAGTCAGGAGGACCGGAGTTCAAATCCACCCTCAGACACTTGACACACTAGCTGTGTGACTTTGGGCAAATCACTTAACCCCGATTGCGCCCCAATAAACAAAGAAATAAATAAAGGTGCCTCCCCCACAAAAAGTATGTATTATGATCATTTTACAGATGAGAAAACAAGCTCAGGGAAGTTGAGTCCTCTGCAGCTGTGCATGAAGACATATACATTAAGGGGTGGCCAGGTAGAACAGTGAGTAAGAGCACCGGCTCCAGTGTCAGGATGACCTGGGGATCGAATCAGGGCTCAGACACTTAGCACCCACCCAGAAACACCTGGCCGTGTAACCTTGAGCAAGTTACTTAACCCCCGATTTGCTTAAAAAAAAAAAAAGATATATACATTAAGAGTATGTGGGTCCAAGTTCAACTTTCATCCTCCTACATCTCAAAAGAATTTACCACTTGAGAGGCAGGCACAAGGGTGTCTTCCTCCAAGGAAATGTGGAGCTAGTAGTATTCCTCAACTCAATTCTCCCCAAGCTAAGGCAGCACAGATTTTGCCTCTTATAGTGGCTAGAGTGCTAGATTTGAAATCAGAAAGACCCATTTAAATCCTGCTCTTAATCCTTACTGTGTGAACCAGGCAAACCACAATCTTAGTTTCCTCCTCTGTAAAATGCAGGTCCTCCGTCTCAGGATTGCTGTAAGGTTCAAACGAGGTAATGTGTATAAAACCCTTTGCACTCCTCAGAATGCTTACATACACACTAGCTGTTGCTGCTTTTATCTTGGCTGCTTCCTTTATGTGAACTCCAGCACAGTGCCCAGAACACAGTAGGTGCTTAATAAATGCTGACTTTTTGCCTGACTGAATGAATGCCAGGATTCAATGACACTTTTGCTGTAAAACATAACCTTTTCTTAAATTAGCAGCTTAGATACTGATTACATACAATTACGGTAGGAAAAAGGGAACAGATTTTTAACCTACAGTTCTTAAACTTTCAAAATTTTGACAAAATACAATTGGTCTCCTTTAAAATCTTATGCATTTTATTTCACGCATTTAAAAACATTCATCATCACCGTCCATTCATTCATTCAACAAACATTTATGGAGCTACGAGCCAAGCACTGTGCTAATGGATGAGGGCACAAAAGGAGGCAAAGCCAGCCCCGGGCCTCGAGGAGCTTACAATCCAGCAAATTCACCGGCAGCCAAAGGGGTCAAAGGACGGGGGCCAAGAACCTCTTCTCTGAACGCAGAGGCCCGAGTTCGGATCCCGCCCGGCCTCGTCCTGGCGGTGAGACCTGGCACAAGTCGGCGCCGCGTCCCTCTAGGCGCACGTCGGGCTAAGCTCCGTTAAGGCGGCCTCGGGTCCCGGGGCGGCCCGGCCTCCCTCACCTGCGCCAGATCGCCACCGCACGTCTCCAGCGCTTTCTTGCAGTTGGTGAAGGAGTAGCCCGTCTTCCGCCTCAGCTTCTTCAGGTGCTCCTTGCTGGACGCGGCCTCGGGCCCCACGCCTCCCGCGTGGACGGGGCGGGACCCCACGGGCACCTGGGAGGGACAGAGGGAGGGAGGTGAGGGGCAGGCAGCGAGGAGGGCGCCGGGGAGAGGAGGCTGGAGATGAGGAGGGGACCGGAAGGACGCAGCCGGGGGGCAGGGGGGACTGCGGAGGAGGAGAGAGCTGGGGGGCCCCGGGCGCCAGGGAGTACTCGCACTCCGCCGCCACAACCCCTTACCGGCCGGCTCCGGGAGACCAAGTGCTGAAAAAGCCTCAGCGAGCGAAAGAAGGACATGACTCTTTCCCCCACACGGGCGGCAGCAACTCGCCTCCTCCAGAGCGCACGCGCACGTGCGCGAGGACCTGGGGAAAGACGAGGAATCTACGGAGCGGCGACTGGGACAAACTCAGAGCCGGCCCTAAACTAGCTATAGCTGAGGGCAGCGCCACCTGCCGGCCAGAGGTCCTCCGCACTCGTTGGGCGTTCAAGGGAACGTAGAGCAAGGATTGGCCACAACTGGAAAGAGGATGGGTCCCGTAGGTCATCAAGACAAATACATCACTGGTCGGTTGCGGTCTTGTGGCAAGGCTGCCTCCAGTGAAGGAGTGGGGAATGCTGAGGGCAGGAATCATAATTCACATTTATACAACACTTAAAACCCCCCCACACACGAGTTAGGTGGAATAGTCACCCCCATTTTATAGATGAGTAAACCGAGGTTTACATGTGACAGATTCAGAGATTGAATGACTGCCTTTATGCCTTTCTGTGCATTCCCAGCACTCTGCACAATAACTGGCACATAGTAGACACTTTTAAAAATGCTTTCCAAATTCAGTACCCTTTCCACGAGCTCATGAAACCTCTTTTAGAAAGAAATATGCCTGCTGTACCCTAACTCCCCACCCCCCCAATGGGAAGCTTAATCTGCGTAGGCACTCCATGATGCCCCGTGCCTAAGTATACACAGGTAGTCTGAAATTCTTTTTCTTCCAAAGCCTAAAAACATAAACTTTAGGGCCTTAGATGCAGAAGATACTTTTCATGATCTTGTCTTTCCTTTAAAAAGAAAAGTAAAACAATAACAATAACAAAAAAGACAAAAACAAAACAGAATTGAGAACATGCCCACCACCAGGGCAAGCACATGAATGAAGGAGCATTTATTAATTGGTTATTATATGCAAAGCACTGTGCTGAGTGCTGGGGACACAAACAGAAAAGCAAGAAAGTCCCTACTTGCTGTGGGAGAGACAGTCAAAGGCTCTGCTGACAAGCCACAATATTCCATCCAAATTCCTTCAGGTCAGTTTCCCCACTCAGCGGTGCACTTCCTAGAGCAGGAAAGGAGAGCCTTCTTACTGACAACCCATCAGGGCTTTTGTGAGGAGAGTGTCTGGGGCTTCCAATAAAATGATGTCCAGTATTAGTCTAGGACGGCAAAACAGAATCAAAGGACGAAAGGACATGAAAGCATAGAACACCTCACCCAGGGCCCAGAAATCAGTCGTGTTTGGCCATTAGGCATGGTTCTCCATTTGCTAATATTCTTCACTTCTTCTCAATACCAAGAGACTTAGTGCCAAGGACTGATCAGAGGAATGTGTGTGGTCATAAGTGAGGAAGAATTGGAAGTGGAGGCACAAGGGAACTTCTCAGCCTCCCCTGTGTGTAGCCCTATATATGTTAATGTTTTCTTCTTCATCCCGCTGTGCCAACTCCAGCTGAAAATGCTGTGGTAACATATCATGAAAGAAACTCTCTGTCCTGTGCTCTTCCCTCATCTTGGAGGCCAGATAGATAGTGCCATTTGGTCCACAGAGATGTCTAAGGGTGCCCAGGAGCAGTGGAAATGTGGGCTCCAGATATACGATATCAGCCCCTAGCACCAAGTCATAGTCTTCAGGAAACACACCCTGGTCTAGCCCCCAGGCCAAGGCTCGGACCTGTGCCCGGCCACCAACTGGTATGTTGGCTTGAACATTTCCCTGAATCTGCTCCAGAGCCAGAGGCAGGTCAGTGATGGTGACATCTCCCCCTGGAAGAGAGAGAACAGAAGAGAAACGAGGTCTAGGGATTAGCTGAAGGATCACCATTCAGAAATGTCTAGAAAAATTTCAGTTCTGGGCTCCTTCAAAAAAGTGACTCCTTATATAATAAGTCTCTCAAAATTCCACCTACATATGGCAGAGGGGAGCACTTATGAAGCATTTAAGGATTGCAAAGGCACTTTGCATGTATCATTTTTGATCCTCAAAACAACACTGTGAGATAGGTGCTATTATTATCCCCATTTTCCAGAAAAGGGACCTGAGGCAAACCGGGGTTAAGTGACTTGCCCAAGTCACACAGCTAGTAAGTGGCTAAGGCTGACAGAGGCTAAGCAACTTGCCCAGGGTCACACATCTAGTAAGTGTCTGAGGTAGGATTCTAAGGCAGATCTTCCAGACCCCAGAATTCTTTCCACCTGGTTATCTTAAGTCACTGTGCTAGATATTGAGGACACAAAGGTGAAAAAAAAAAGAAATAATACAGTCTCTATCTTCAAGGAATTTAAGAGTCTAAAGGGCTGGGGGAGGGGGTGTTGTGTGACATGATATGTACACAGTTAAGTAGGATAAAAGACATAATTCAATGAGACAAAATGGTATCTTTCTAACATAAACTCAGACAGGAATTCAAGTATTCCAAAACTGTAAAAAATGGAACTCTGATCAAGTCAATTTTCTCTATTTGCCCTTTATATGATGCGTATATTTGGCCTCTTCCCTACCACACTTTTCAGTCTTATCACCAACTGCCCAAAACAGTATATACCTATATTAGAAAGGAATGGTTTGAAAAAAGTAGTTGGATACAGTAATGGTAGAGTAAAGAGATTGTTAACAGCAATTCCCTATAAAGTAACTGATTAATAAAGGGGTTGAGGAGTCAGGAGGATATTCCAACTGAAGGGAAAAAGTATACAACAATACAAGATATACTTCCTGTCTAATGCCTAACAGAACACCTGGTACATAACAGATAAATAATTGTTGATGGATTGTTCACCCCAACTCTTGACTTCTTATTTGGGGACTTCAACATGAATGTTGATGTCCTTTTGACAGGCTAATCTCCCAAATCATTAACCTCCTTAACAACCATATTCTTCATCTTCATTTTACTTCATATACATGAACAGGAAGGGCCAAAGGAATGTGTTTAATTTCCCTACTGCTGAACTTCCAACCTCCTATTTTCTTTTTTTTTTGGGGGGGGGGGCTTTTTTGTTTGGGCTTTTTCTTGTTTGTTTGTTTTTTGGGGAGGCAATCAGGGTTAAGTGACTTGCCAAGGGTCACACAGCTAATAAGTGTCTGAGTCCTGATTTGAATTCAGGTCCTCCCGACTCCAGGGCTAGTGCTCTAATTCACTGTGCCACCTAGCTCCACCCCACCACCAACTTCCTATTTTCAATCAGACTCCTATCTTTCCATCTTTACCTCTGAGTCACTCCTCTCATACCTAGTCTTTGTCCTCGCCATGACTTGTCCCTGCTCTACCACTACCACTCTACCACAGACTTCATCCTTACCCTCTTAATCCATCATTCTGACCTCAAATTCTTTACTTTTTCATCACATTGCCTAGCACAAGGTAAATAAATGCTAGTTGATTGAATGATTCAACTCCAAGGTTGACCACTTCAACTGTATACCATCTATTCTAGAACCACTTTTCTTCCTATTCTTTCATTGATCGTACAGTGCCAAAACCAATATGTAAGGGATTATTTCTACCATCCTTCTCCATTAATACTCATCAGCTACTGAATATTGCTGTGAAACATCATAAGAAAATACTGACTAGGTTTCCCACAAGCTTATGTTATCAAATCTTATGTACTTACACTGATGTTGGGCCCTCACTGCTGCACCAAAAAAAAATCCTTTTATTCTTCCTGACTAATTTTCTGTAATACTTTCCTTACTTAGTGACCATTCCAAAACTCCATCTAACATTAAGCACCTACTTCCAGACCCCAGAATTCTCTCCACCTGGTTATCTTATGTCACTGTGCTAGATACTGAGGACACAAATGTGAAAAAAAAATACAACAATGCTTCTAACATTAAGCACCTACTATGTCCTAGGCACTAGGTCTACAAAAAAAACAAAAAAGAAATAGTCCCTGACTTCAGGAACTTATACCCTATCAGGGAGACAACATATACACATATACCTATGGCATTGTTAAAGAGATTGGTTGTTAAGCCACTCCTATTTACTCCTTATCCTATGACTGACCTATTGCCCAGATAGATTTCCTGTTATATATGTTCCTCCTCCATCCTGGAAAGTAGAACAAGCCTGTCTTATCTTTTGTTAGCTCTGAGCCCCTAACCAGAAATTGGAGACAGTGCTTCTGACAAAACACTTCAGTGTTAGATTTATCTCTGTCTTTTCTCTAGGTATGTTTTTTCCTCAGTTGCTTCCACCCAACCATATCCCAAATCAATAGACTGCAAAAGCAAACTCCAGTGATTACCACTGTTTATAAAGACAAAGTAAATATTTAAAACAAACTTCCCTACATGCCCAAAGGAAAAAGCTTCAAACTCTGTGAAGGAGCTCAAGGGTAGAAAGAAGTTACAAGATTACCTACTTTGGGTTGTGTGGAAAGGGCAGGGGAGTTATTTAGCAACACAGTTTCTAAACTTCTATCCATATTTTTCTTTTTGTTGATTGCCTCTGCAAAGTGCTTAGCACAGAACCTGGCATATATTAAGCCCTCTATCTGCTTACTCCATTCTCCTTCCTTTCACTTGGATTTTTGCAACATCTATTTCTTCAGCTCCAGGATTCTTCTGCCAGTTCCTTTAAAGCATTCATTTGTTTATTTTTTAATTTTTTTTTTTAGATTTTGCTTTTTGGAGGGGGGAAGTTAGGACAATTGGGGTTAAGTGACTTGCCCAAGGTCACACGGCTAGCTTTTGTATGTGTGTGAAGTGTCTGAGGCTGGATTTGAACTCAGATCCTCCTGCCTCCAGGGCCAGTGCTCTATTCACTGCGCCACCTACCCACCCCTCAGTTCCTGACTTTTAAAGATCACCTTGAAACTTGGCCTATCATTCTTTATTTTATTCAACTGATTCACTTGAGTGATAAGTGGAACTTCATAAAGGGAACACTTGACCTCGGTTTCAACCCCTCCTCTATGATTAAGAATTGGATTTTCAAGAATCAATCATTCCCTTTCATAAGTATAAATAAAATCTCTGCAAAAGGAATACAAAGTAATGGTAGAGGAGGCACCAGTAGCTGGGGAGATCAAGAAGGATTTCATTTAGGTATTCTTGAGCTGTGTTTTGAAGAAAACTTGTTTCTAAGAAGCAGAGGTGAGAAGGGAATGAATTTTAGCCACGGGAGATTGTGAAGTCTTTTGAATGACAAACAAAAGAAGCTATCTTTGAGCATAAGGGAAATAGGAAGGAACCACTCCAATTTACTAAGTAGGGGAATGACAAGATTGAATCTTTGCTTTAAGAAAATAACTTTGACAGTTTGGTGGAGAATGAATTGGAAAGGGGAGACACTTGACACAAGGAAACCATTTAGAGGGTTATTGCAACAATCCATGTAAGAGGTAACAAGGGCTTGAACTAGGGTGGTGGCCACATGAATAGAGAAAGGGAACAGATTCAAGAGATGCTGTGGAGATATCCCCATCCTCAAAAAAATCATCCATCTCTACTAGTTATCATCCTAGATTTCTGTTCCTTGGTATGGCTAAACTCCTTGAGAAAGAGTCAACAACAATCAATGCCTCCATTTTCTTTCCTCTCACTCTCTTCTTAACTCAGCCTTCTAGCTTCCTACTTTACCATTCAATATCCATGAGGGCGGCTAGGTGGCTCAGTGAATAGAGCACCAGCCCTGGCGCCAGGAGTCCCTGAGTTTAAATCCAGCCTCAGACACTTAACACAAAAACTAGCCATGTGATCTTGGGCAAGTCACTTAACCCCAATTGCCCTCAAAAAAAAAAAAAAAGAAAGAAAGAAATTTCTCTGTCCAAAGTCGATAATTTCTTAATCACCAAATCCAGTAGTCTCTTCTCAATCCTCATCCTTCATGAACTTCTCTGAAGCCTCTGACACTGTCAGTCACTCTCTTCTTTCTTCAAAGTTTTTGTGGCACTACTTCATCCTAGTTCTTCTATCTGTCTGACTTCTCCTCGCTGTCCTTTGCTGGATCTTCATCCAGGCTTTTCAATCCCTCTAGCTTGTATGTCTACCAAAGCTCTGTCCTAGACCCTCTTTTCTTCTCCTTCTATATTTTTAAATTTGGCAATCACATCAGCTCCCATGAATTAAATCTCTACAGATGACTCTGAGATCCATTTATTCTAACCCTAAACTCTCTCTTGTCCTCCAATCTCAAATCTTTAATTGCCTATTGGACATCTCAAACTAGATGCCCCCTAGAGACTTCCAATTCAAATCAATTATTTCAATTCAAATCAAATATCCAAAATTGAACTGATTATCTTTTCCTCCCTTAGTCTTCCCCCCTTCTTATCTTCCCTAATTCAAGGGTCATCTTCAACTCCTAACTCTCTCTGACTTCCTTCCCCTTGCCATATCCCATCAGTTATCAAGTCCTTTCGATTCTTAATCCCTTTTCTTCTGATACAGAAACCACTCTAGTACAGGCCTTCATTGTCTCACACTTTGACTACTCAAACTCCCTATCTCAAGTTTCTCCCCATTCTAGTCTATTCTCCACTCAGTTATCATCCCTGGTCTCCTTCAAGTCTCATCTAAAATCTCACTTTCTGAAAGAAGTCCTTTCTGGTCTTAATGCTAGCAGTGCCTTTCTGCTGAGATTGTCTTCAGTTTATCCTGGATATATCTTGTTTGTTCACATGTTGCCTCTCACATTAGACTGTGAGCTCCTTGAGGACAGGGATTGCATTTGCCTTTCCTTATATCCCCAGCACAGTGCCTGGCACAAAGTAGTTGCTTAATAAATGTTGTTGATAGAAACAACAAGATTTGATAAGATATGTGTCTTGAGGGGCAGTGGAGAATGAGGCTAGGAAACTGATTAGAAGCCAGATTTACAAGGGATTTAGAAGTGAGGGAGAGGAGAGGAAGCGGAGGCAATGAGTGTATTCAGTTTTTTTAGGAGAGAAATAGATCAATGGTTTAAGGAGATGGGAATTTCTATTGATTTTTTTTAAGTCTGGGAAAGATTTGAGTATGTGTGTGGATCGCAGCCAAAGAATCAGTATATGAGGAGAAACTGAAGACTATAAAGAAAGAGAAAGGATGCTTATAGGAGCAAATTGCTGAAGAAAATGGTAAGAGGATGTCAGTAAATGTAGGACGGCTGGCCATTGTGAGAAAAGCCTATATCAGAGAAAAGCCTTCTCATCAGAGCCTGGAGTAAAGGAGGAGAGAATAAGGGGTGACAGCAAAAGGTTTTTTGAATTGTAGAGGGAGTTCATAAGGAAGAGCTTTAAATCTCTGGGTAAATTTTGAGATGAGATTCTCAGCTGAGACAGAGGAGAGGGGTTATGTGACAGGACTGAAAGGAGAAGAGAAGGTTTGGAACAGATGCTCTGAGAAATAGAATAGAGAAGCAATCAGGGAGGAGTAAGAGATTTACTTGCTGCAAGAGGGCCCAGTTAAAGGTAAGTAACATAGATTTTAACGAACTCAAATCAGGTTGATGTGACTTCCTCTAGATCTGTTCAGCTGCAGGAATGTAGAAGACAAATAGTGGTGGTAATCCAGGGTTGGGTTTTGGCAAGGCTTGAGCAACACATAGTAACTTCTTGTTAGAACTGTCTTTATTATTTTATGAACAAACATTATAAAGGTAATTTTATAAGATGTGAGTCTAGAAAGGGATAATAAAGAGAAATGGCTTGAGAGATGCTGAAGATAGTTTTCCTGTCATGTTGGGAAAGACAGAGAAAAGAAAGGGAAGCCTTCTTTCTTAGAAGTGTTTTAACATTTATCTGGTAAAGAAGATGAAAAAAAATGCTTGGGAAAAAAGACTTTATTTGGTACATTGAGTAAATGAGTGAATGAAAAAGTATCTCTTAAGAATTTAGTATATGGGGCGGCCAGGTAGCACATCGAGTAAGAGCACCGGCTCCAGTGTTGAGAAGACCTGGAGATCGAATCCCGGGCTCAGACACTTAGCACCCACCCAGAAATACCTGGCCGTGTAATCTTGAGCAAGTTACTTAACCCTAATTGCTTAGGGGCGGCCAGGTGGCTCATCGAGTAAGAGCACCGGCTCCAGTGTCGGGATGACCTGGATCAAGTCCGGGCAGAGATACTCAGCACCACACCCAGAAATAACAGGTCATGTAACCTTGAGCAAGTTACTTAACCCCGATTGCTTTAAAAAAAAAAAAAAAGAATTTAGTATATGGAATAGAGCACTGGCCCTGGAGTCAGGAGGACCTGAGTTCAAATCCAGCCTTGGACACTTAACACAAAACTAGCCGTGTGACCTTGGGCAAGTCACTTAGCTCCAACTGCCCTCCAAAAAGCAAAACAAAAAACAAAAAAAAAGAATTTAGTATATGAGGGGCAGCTAGGTGGTGTAATGACCCTTGAGTAAGAAGGACCTGAATTCAAATCTGACCTCAGACACTTGACAGTTACTAGCTGTGTGATCTTAGGCAAGTCACTTAACCCCAATTGCCTCAGAAAAACCATGCTAAGCAATAACGATGCAAATACAAAAGCAAAGAGAGTAAACTGAATGGTGGAATTGTGTAATGTAATTTGTAGTTACAGTGATGTTTGGAGGAAGATCTAGCTATGACCATTCTCACAGCTAAAATATTGTGATTATCTATATCAGTTTTATTATTTATTTCATTGTTAATAAATTGTATGTTCAGTAATTTTAATACTTATTTAACCCTAGGAGATTGAAGGATTTAATTTAAAGAGATATGAGTAACTACTATTGGGAAAGGATAATTTTTTAATTTTCAAATAACATTTGATAAATTGGCAGAAGCTCTGAGTTTTACTTCATGTGATGAGAAATATGTTGAAATTTTATTAAAGAGAAAATGTAGCTCTTTCAGATCCACCATCAATGGGTGGACCCAGTGCCACAAAGCAGATTTTCGTGAAGACTTTCGAGAAGACCATGACCCTTGAGGTCAAACCATCCAATACAATTGAAAAAGTCAAGGCCAAGATACAAGATAAGGAAGGTATTCCATCTGATCAACAAAGATTTTTGTGGGCAAGCAACTGGAAGATGGATGTACTTTGTCTGACTACAACATTCAGAAGGAGTCTACCCTTCATCTTGTTCTAAGATTTCATGGTGGTGCCAAGAAGAGAAAGAAGTTTTACACCACTCCCAGAAAGAATAAGTATAAGAGAAAGTTAAGTTTGCTGTTCTGAAGTACTATAAGGTTGATGAGAATGACAAGATTAGCTGCCTTCAATGAGAGTCCCCTTCTGAAGAATGTGGTACTGGTCTTTCTGGCTAGTCATTTTGACACACATTATTGTGGCAAGTGTTGTCTAACCTACTGCTTCAACAAGCCAGAAGACAAATAAATGTATATGTATTTAAAAAAAAGTCAACTATTAAAAAAAAGAAAATATACTGGGAAAGGTATAATAATTTGAATAATTATTCAAATGGATAATCTGAATTATCAAGTATTTTACCATCTGCCGTTTTGACATTATCACTGGCTTGAGAAATTTTCCTTTTCTCCATTTGTTTAGCTTGCATTTTTTCTTCTTTTTTTCCCCTTCAAGATCATCAGATACCAAAGCACTTTCTCTACTTGTCAAACTTTTATCTGTATCGGAGAACTCCTTCTCTATACTTTCCTTTACTATTCTTCACTTTAATTTGTTAAAATAGAAGCAAAAGTTCTTTGACTGGGGAATGCAATCTCATCTTTTTTTATGTTTTCTCTTCTCGATGTTAACCTGTAAAAAGGAATTGGGTCTCTGGTAGACATATAGACAGGTTGCTGCACCTGTGTAGCTGAGGAGCTGAAGAGTAATGCCAGGTGTTTCATGCCACTCTTGAAGGGCTTATTTTGAAACAGCTGTTGGCCACTTATCCAACCTGCTACTTTCCAGATGAGGAGCTGCTCACCCTATCTTCCATTGCTTTGCTGTCTCACATCTGTTTCTTTTCCCTCCATTTAATCTTCCCTTCAGTCACCATCTCAGTTGCCAGACATACCTGGTATATTTTCTCTTTAATAAAATTTCAACATATTTCTCATCATATTAAGTAACCTCAGAACCCCTACCAATTTATCAAATATTACTTAGTAAATTGGAAAGAACATCCTTTCCTAATAGTAGTTACTCATATCTCTTTAAATTAAATCCTTTAATCTCCTAGGAGATGGTAAAGTACTTGATAATTCAAATTATTCACTTGAGGCAAATAAAAAAAAGAAGATTCATGTCAGTGAGGCAGAAGAAAGAATAAAAAACAAAACAACTGTATTTGTGGGAAATTTACCTGTCACCTGTAAAAAAATGAACTGAAGTAATTTTTTAAAGAGTATGGACAAATAGAATGTATACAATTCTGTTCTTTGGGTCCAGAAAAAAGCACTTTATTCAAAAAGATTGCTGCAATAAAATGTGAAGTTCACCCTGAATAGAAGAGTAGGAATGATTATGTTGTTTTTAAGGAAAAGAGTGCTGCTGAAAAGGCACTGAAAAGAAATGGTGCTCAGATTACAGAGGGATTTCCCAGAGTCGAATTCATATCTGACATTCCTTTGAGGAGCAAGAGATCAGTATTTGTGCAGAACCTCCCTTACAAAACTGAAAAAGCTGCTATTCAAGCACTTCTGACCGTGGAAGTGTTCTAGCAGTATAACTGTGAGATTTGAAGTGATTGGAGTTGGCAAAGGCTATGTGCTCCTTGAGAATACTCATGCTGTACAAATTGCTTTGGAATTAAACAATTCTGAACTGATGGGAAGAAAACTATGAGTCAAACCTTATGTTAATAATGAAAAAGTTAAACCACCACATTCGCCAGGCAGTTTTGGAGAATTCCACTAAATTTAAGCACAAACTTAACTTTCCTCCTAAAAACATAGGACAGCATTCAGAAAATACATTTGCTGGAGAAAAAGCTAGTCCCTTGAAAAAGAAAAAAGAGGTGATTTACAAATGAAGTTGATGACTATGTAACTTTGTTACACAGAGCATGTATAGTATAAATTCCCTCTCCTCCCCTACTCTAAACCTCAAAATCTATCTTAATCATCTCCCATTCTCTCTTCCTTTGCATCCGTTGCTACTGAAGAAGAGGCCCTTCTTGCCAGGGCAGCCCCCCTACTTTCCATTCTTGATCTTATTCCCTCCAAGGTACTTCCCTGCTCCATCCTTTCTTCTCTTTCATCTTCAATATCCCTTTAACTATAGACTCCTTCCCTGCTAGGTCTCCCTTATCTTAAAAAAAAATAATAATTAAATCTTCATTTGAGCTTGCCATCCCCTCAAGCCAATAACCTTTATCTTTTTTTTCCTCCCTTCTGCAGTCAAACTCCAATACATCATGGGATTCCATTTCTTCACCTCCCACTTACTTCTCAATCCTCAGTAATGAGGCTTCCCACTCTGCTACTTAATTTAAACTTCTCTCTCCAAGATTACAAGTGATCGCTTAAATTCTAAATTAATTTACCTTTTTTCAGTCCACATTCCACTTAGCCTCTTTCAGAAGCTTTTGACACTGTGAACCATGAGGAAGTCCCCAGGAAGACATGCCTTATGTCATATTATATAACATTTTAAGGACAGTATAAAGAGGCAGAGAGGTTTTTCTCCCCTTTGTTTGTATTCCTAGCGTTTAGCACTATGCCTGGCAGACTTGAAATAACTAGTATTACATGACGGAGGGGTATTTGACTCAAACAGCTGTGTGACCATAGGTAAACCTTTCAATGCTTCATATAGTTCTCTAGAACTATAAATTAAAGACCGGCTAACAACCTGCATTAGTGATGGGACCTCCCACAATGGGAAGTCCCTAAACTTATGGAATCACTGATTGGGCTCCCTCACCCCAACAGGAAAACAAACCAAAAAAAGACAGGAAAGACTGGCTTACAATACAGAATTGGACTAAATTAACCCAGATCCTTTCAAATTGGGAGATCTATGAGGCCAGCTCACCTACCTTGCAGAGCTGCCAGAATGCCCACGATGCCAGTTCCAGCGCCCAGTTCAATCACCTTCTTGCCTCGGAAGTCGAGATTTTTCCTCTCGAAGTAACTGCATAGACTCAGAGCCTATGGGGGTGGGGGGATGGGGTGGGGATGGGATGGGGAGAGTGGGGGGAGGGAGGGAAAGAAATTTTGGGAAGAGAAAGCAGATCGTTGCCTAATTAGAGAGGTAACCCAATTCGTACCTACATTTGGTTTCCTCTGTCCGAACTAGAAGATCCAGAGTGGAGAAGAGAAATGAAAACACCGCAGCCCCCTTGCTCTCCTCCCCTAAGCGCCTTTTCCTCTGCTGACCACCCAGTACACCCCGGCAGTCCTCACCGCTTCCCACACAGGCGCAGCCACCCCAAGCCGAGCCCCGAAGCTCTGTTTGATGCTCAGCACGTGACCACAGAAGTGGAACTGAGTCTCTTCTGTGTAAGAATCAGCGAAGAGCCCGTCCTCCTGAGGGAACACAGCCTCCGACTCCAGTTCGGAATCTGACTCCGACATCCCGGAGAGAATGTCTCGGGGAAACGAGCGCCAGCCCACAGAGGGACTCCTCTGGACGCCGGCCAAGCTTTTGAGGAAGGGGTGGCTTCCACGTGGCCGGGCGGGAGTGAGACCGTGATGCCTCCAACTAGGAGGAAGGGGAGGTCAGACCCCTGGCATCCCCAACATACTAGGTTCCTTGTACTCTCGGGAGGCCGAACGAAGTAGATCTGGCCGCCAGCCCAAGCTCCTCCTACCCTACTTCCTCGAACTCTAGACTACCATCTGCGACTGGCCCAGACACCTGAGACCCGGGAATGGTTAATGCTATACTACGTGGCAGGGCGGGGGAGCCGTCCCAGTCTTCCCCAGACCGTAGAGGGAACTCCTCTAGTGGTGGTGGCAGTAGAAAGAATACTCCAGGGTCTAAGTATGATTCCCGATCCTGGCACTTACTGACTCTGTGACTTTGGGCCAGTCATTTAACCTTTCTGGACTTCAGTTTTCCCAACTGTAAAATGGGAGAATTGAACTAGCTGCAAGGGTTCTTAATCTTTTTTGGGGGGAGGGGGGGCGGGGCGAGGATGTCCTGGACCCCTTTGACAGTCTGGTGCAGCCTATGGACCTCTTCCTTCTCAGAATCATGTTTTTAAATGCACAAAATGCATAGGTTAAAAGGAAACAATTATTCTAAAATATAATTATCAGGAATTTTTTTTTTAAGTTCACACACTACAGGGCCTAACGTCATTAATAACTATTTTTAAAATCCTAAATTCTAAATGTTACTGTAGCAAACCAGACAGTAGTCTGGAGTCCGAGGATCTGGGTTCAAATCCCTACCTGTGTGATTTTTTTTAGGTAAAGGATTTACCTTCCTTTGATCTCAATTTCCCCATCTGCAAAAAAATTTTTTTTTAATTTAGTTGTTTTATATGGTCAATGCGGCTGTTTCTTTTATTTGTTTTAAAGATTTTCTTTTTATCTCCCTTTTTTTCCAATGGGGGGGCGAGGTGAGAAGTAATGGAAATACATTTTTGTTCAGAAAAAAAGTCTTATAAAATAAAATTTCAAAATGAGGTGGGTAACGTGAAAAGTCTTAGTTTTAGTTCTGTTGATTTTAAAGTTCCAAGACCGATGCTTATACATAGGCACGCCCCCTTTCTCGGCAGCCTAGACGCCTCCGCGCGTTTTGGCCCCGGTCCCTTTAAGGGGGCGGGGCCTGACGGTCCACCTCCCTGACGTAAGCTTACCTCATCACCCCGCGCCGGGAGCCGGCGGGCGGGCGTCTCCACGTGAGAGTCGCGGAAGCGCTGGGCCCCCAGAGCTATGGAGGACGCGGAGCTCGGCGAGGGAGCCCCGGCCCCAGCGCCCCAGAAGCGTTTCTACCGACAACGAGCCCACTCTAACCCTATGGCCGACCACACCCTGCGCTAGTGAGTTAGGCCTTCCGCGGGAAACTGGCTCCTTAGTCCTGGAGAAACCCGGGCCCGACCCTGGAACGGGGCGGTCTCGAGGGATCTAGGGGGACGGACTGACGGCAGGCGGGAAGGAGGGGAGTGATCGATCACGGAACTCCTGGGGCCCCGCTGCCACTGGGATGTCAGGAGAGTGGGACCCAAGCAGCATCAGGAGGCCGGGGCTGGACCTCCCCTTCCCCTATAGCAACGGCAGGGTGCAGCGAACTTGGCCTTAGCAGCCTGGGAGGCCGGGGCTGGACCCTTCCCCCATAGCAACAGCAGGATTCAGTGAACCTGACCTCAGCCACAAGGGAGGGATTTGGGCCGGCCTGCTCTGAACTTGCCCTCAGAAGCAGGGGAGGGGCTGAGACTGGACCTCCCCTTCTCCCATTATGGGTGGTGGTTGTTGTAAGATTCAGAAACCCAGGGTTCCATGAGTGAGACCTTAGAGAGTCACAAGTCAGTTTTCTCACTTCAATTTAAGCTGCCCCTCCAGTCCTTCCATATCCTAGGCTGCTATGGTCAATAAAACTCATTACCTAGTGGGCACCCTTCTGATAATGGATCTTTTCTTACTTAGCTAAACTGGCCTTTTGCCAGCACACACAGCCTGTCAGTGACCCCAACTCAGAGCCTTTTCAGCTTAGTAAAAACCTACCAGTGTTTGTCCTCCACCTTGGAGAATGTTGGTTCACCTCCCCACACACAGTAGTGCTTCAGAACAGGACGTTTCCCTGATTTTGTCAAAGGGTGATAATGTTTATGCTTCCTATTTCTGGGTTGAAAAGTGCTTTGCAAATTAAGACTGATAATTTTTAAAAAGAGCTATTATTTGTATAGTACTTTATGGTTCAGTTTAAGAGACGGAAAGGCAGAGATGGGTTGAAGATAAAGACCAAAGTAGAGTTCAGATTCATTTAAGAGGAAACAAGAGGAAGAGGATTTGACATATAGGCTGAAGGAGTGATATGGAGAAGGACTGTTATTAGTGGGTCTGGTGATGGGAAAGAGGAGACAGTAAATTGGCAGAGGTAAGTGAATAAGCTTCTGGAGGATTGGTCTATTAGGTTGTAGAAGCTTTGTTGCCTTGCAGGGGGAGAAGGGGTTGTCTGTGGGAGAGGTTTGAGTAAGGAGGTAAATAGAGGCAGGAGAACTTGATAGATTAGAGTGAACTTTGATCCTTTTGCCCCCACCTGATAAACTCTGTTAGAACAATTTTACCTTGGATAGATAATAACAACTAGACTAAAACTCAAGTTCATTGTGTCATATCCCTCCCTAAACCACATCTCCCTCCTACCTCTCCAAAAAAAAAAAAAAAGGATTTCTGCTTTTTGCTGCAAGAAAACCAGACTAACCAGTGGTCACACCAATTGCTAGACGTTAGGGTGAATGGGTCAGCAGGTCAGGCCCTAGTGGGGGTTGTACATTTCCTCAAAATGGGCCTATGATTCACACTGAGGCTTAAGGGTATTTTCCATTGTGTCTCCTTGAGGCCAGAGGGCCCACTATTTGTGGGAAAACTTTCACCCCACCCACAGTACCATTTCTGTAATTTTTTACTCCCCTACTCACACCACCCTCCCTCCACAGCCCTGTGAAGCCAGAGGAGATGGACTGGTCTGAGCTCTACCCCAAGTTCTTTGCCCCACTGACCCACAACCAGAGCCATGATGACCCAAAGGATGAGAAAGAAGAGGGAGCTCAGGCCCAAGTGGAATTTGCAGACATAGGCTGTGGCTATGGTGGTTTGTTAGGTAACGATTTGCAGTGGCCCTGTCTCCTTGGGCAGGGGAAAAAGGGAGGTGAGACTAAGAGGGCCCAGGCTCTTCTGCCTGTGCAGCAACTTTGGTGGGGCTGAAGTTTTGGCCTTTCCCCTTCGGACCCAGATGTTGACTTTGTGACATCAATGTCTACCCCCCACTCAGAGCCTGTGGCCTTTGGCCAGGAACAGGGAAGATGCTGCCTCAGATGCCTCTCTAAGCCAGGGATGACCTGTCTGGCCCCTCCCACTGACCACAGTCTCTACATGAGGCATCTTACCTGCCAGGTATCGGGTCAGTGAGTTGGTCAACATGAACGTCAGAGATCAGCCACTGTGTCCAGTGATCCTTAACCATCTCTCTCAGGCCTCCCAGGAATTCTTCCCTCCTTCCATGACTCCTGTTCTTGGCCTACCATCAGTAGTATTGTCCTGTCCTCTCCTCTTTATTTTCTCCCAGTATTGATACTACACACATACATACAGTAACTATCCACACTGATCCTGATCTCTGATCATCTCCCCCATTTGCCTGCAGCTGCATTCTGCTCTATCTGTCTTTCTAGCTTCTTATTCCCACTGGGGCTCCGATGATAATTCCCCCTACATTCAAAACAGTTTCCCTTGGGCCCATTTCCTATTCCTAGTCTGGGTAACAATCTCCCCCTTGGATTGGGGCTTTCCCACCCACTCAGCTTTAGTATGTGATGATGCTGCACCTTTCATTTTCACCCAGTGGAACTCTCCCCAATGTTCCCCAACACGCTGATCCTTGGCCTGGAGATCCGGGTAAAGGTCTCCGATTATGTTCAGGATCGGATCCGAGCCCTTCGATCTACTTCTGGGGGTGGCTTCCAGAACATCGCCTGTCTTCGTAGCAATGCCATGAAGCACTTACCCAACTTTTTCCACAAAGGGCAGGTGAGATGGGGCACTGGAGACACTGAGTTTTCCCAGCCTGCATGGTGGAGCCTGGTGTCTCACCATTGTATCTTCCTCACAGTTGACAAAGATGTTCTTCCTCTTTCCTGACCCACACTTCAAACGGACCAAACACAAGTGGCGAATCATCAGCCCTACACTGCTGGCGGAATATGCCTACGTCCTCAGAATTGGGGTCAGTTTGAAGTGGGAGGAAAGGATGAGAGATTGTGTTGGGAACCTCACTTTTAGTTTATCTGTTTAGAGTTGGAGATTGGGGCAGAGGGGTGGGATTAGTCTTATAAGACTCCATAGTCTTATCACTACCTTATTTAGGTTTCCTACCAGCAATAAATGAGGTAAAGACCCAATTTTATCCAGTCACTGACCAGTGGGATGGGATCTCTGCAGGGGCTGGTATATACCATCACTGATGTGATGGAGCTGCACAGCTGGATCTGTACCCACTTTGAAGAACATCCCTTGTTTGAGCGAGTGCCCCTAGAGGAACTGGTGAGTGGGAAGCCAGGTGGTGCTGGGGAAAACAAAGGGAATAAGGTCCCTTGAGAGTGAGATGGTTTCAAGTCCAGCACAATATTGGGAGTATGGGATGGAGGTTTGTGGGAAGGCAGAAACCTGGGAGTAGGGAAGAGTCACTTGGAGTTTTCACTCCCCTAGGTTGATGACCCTATTGTGGGACGTCTTGGAACTTCAACTGAAGAAGGAAAGAAGGTTCTTCGGAATGGGGGGAAGAACTTCCCAGCCATCTTCCGGAGAATTCAGGACTCTGTTGCTTAACAGCCTCCTCTGGCCTCCTAGACACTGATCTCTGACCCTGCCATACCTAGATCTAGTCTCCCTCTGTCTGGGAAGAGAGATAGAGGCCCTTCTGCCTTCTGGGTGGGAGTGGGCATCTCTGCACTGGTTTCTCCTCCAGGCCTGGGAGTTACAGTGACGAGGGAACACACCCAGATGTTCCAAGCAGCTTCCTTGACACTTCAGGATTGTTCTTCAGGCCATTTTTCACCAGGAAGCAGATGGAAAATGCACACCTCAAGCCTAAAACAAGTTAGAAAGTGTTCCTGAGTTAAAGGGATCTGATTCTTTAGAACCCCTTTCAGCCAGAATATGCTCTGTATAGCTGGAATGAGAAAACACATTGCACTACCAGCTAAACTTCCTGCTGGACTCAGATCACTGTAGTTGTGTGTGTTTATTTTGCTGTGCTGAGGACTCTCTGTCTAAACATGCCAGTGTTCACATAGAAGGCAAATACCAGGTTTCTCTCCTGCCTTCTCCATCCCACCTCCCACCCTCTCAGGGCTGCTGGTTGTCCAGTGAGACTACCTTAGTGACCACCTTTGGAAAGTATAAGGGGAAAGGCATTTTGAAGCAAGTTTCTGGCCCCTCTGTGTTGACCTTTGATTATATAGTGACCACAACTGCTAAGATTGTTAGCTGATGAACAAAAGAACTTGCCATATTCTGTATCTTTGTAGGGGTGGCCAGTAGAGTGGGTGGGATTCTGTTATGAAAAGACTTGGGCAATGGGGCAGATAGGTGGTGCAATGAGTAGAGTGTGGGCCCTGGAGTCAGGAGGACCTGAGTTCAGATCCAGTCTCAGACACAACACAAAAACTAGCCGTGTGGCCTTGCAAAAAAAAAAAAAAGACTTGGGCAGCTAACCAAATGGTGATCCTCTAAAGGGGACTGACTGACCCCAAGCCCCCTGGGACATCTGAACTTGTTGAGATTGATCACCAGCATGTTCCCCTGTTGCCTGAACTACCCCCATGCCTCCTTCCTCTCAGCACACTCTGAACCACCCTTTACTCACTGTTGTCCTATAAGAGAAAGGAACCAACTACCTCCTTGGGGAGAATGTACTGTTCAGGAGCAGAGGCCGTTGTGTCTATTTTCTGGACTAGTTGGAAAAGGGGGAATTCCTTAGGGAGGGGCAGGGGGAGGTGGCATGACTCCTGAGAAGGGTGGGAATGCAAGAGATTGGCTTGGATGCTTTGTCTCCTCTACAGTTATTTCTTTTTCGTTGGGGGGATGGGAGTGGTGCCAGACCTGAGGAAGGGGAGGGCGACCCAGGATTAAGTAGGAGGGTTTCTGGCATACATAAATTGAGTTCTCTGCCTGCTTTGGGTATTTGCTATGCAAATCATGGAAACCTGACAGCTAAAGAGAAAAGGGATTGGCCGGAGTGCGCTGGAGGGGCTGGCTCCCCTTCCTCCCTAGATTTAAATAGGGGCCAGAGAGGTTAAGATGCTCTGAAGACGCGTACACTCCCCAGTATTTGCTGCATCTCGCCATGCCACAGACCCTCAAGTTGGCGACAAAGGTGTCCCAGCTTACGCGCTTGACTCCAGAACTGGGTGTAAAGCTTGGCTTGAAAAGCAGGAAGAGAACCCCTTCGGACTTGACAGACCTTCCTGGCCCTTCTACCCTCAGCTTCCTAGCAGAACTTTTCTGCAAAGGGGGGCTGTCGCGTCTACATGAGCTGCAGGTATGGGGTACCCCCACCTTTGTCCAGGCAGGTGCAGGGTGGCTGAAAGGGTACTTGGAATTCCATGGAGGAGGCAGGCAAATGGGGAAACATTTCTTTGACGTTAGCAGAGTGTGAACATTGATTCAGAACTTTGGGGGGCTGATGGAAATAAGAAAACTAACTAGATAAAGGTTTGAATCAGCAAAGTTGACCAAGTACTGACTGAAATTCCAAAAGCAGCACCCAACTCTGTGTGTGTGTGTGTGTGTACATATACATATACACACGCACATAACATACTGACCAGTAACTGGATGCAGGCTTGTCTGGAAAATGGTGAGAGACCCCCAGAACTGAGGAGTGCGTTTAGGAACATTGTGGTGGACGGCCCTAAGTTTAGAGTCTTCGAGGAGACTCCAGTTGCATTGTAAATATCTGGAGGTGTCCCCAGTCCCAGCTGCCACACGAGTGGACCTTCAAAACTAGATTAAAATTGTTGGACTAGCCTTTTTGATTGATGGAAAGTTAACGCCCGCGCCCCCGCCCCTTCGCTCTTGCATTTCCAGGCTCTGGGAAATGGGACAGGAGTTTGTAGCTCCTGAGAAAAGTTCGGTGGCTGATGGGGAAGGGGATGTAGGGGTCTCAGATGATATGGACTCCTCCCTCAACTCTTCACCGTGGATGTCGAGGTTTCAGAGCAAGGGGGAGCGGGATCTCAAGGTTCTCGCCTTGCGCCAGGTGCAAGATTCTGCACGCTTCGGTCCTGTGTGGTTCGCCAGCTTCGGGCCGGTGCAGACTGTTTATTTGGCAGCTCCTTCCCTGATCGAGCAGCTGCTCCGACAGGAGGGTCCCCACCCAGAGCGCTGCAGCTTCTCACCTTGGGTGGAGCACCGGCGACGCTGCCACCGGGCCTGTGGACTGCTAACAGCGTAAGTCTCCCCCTCAACCCCTTAACGCTCTGGGGCACCCTAATCCAGAGTTTCTCTTAGTCTGCTTCATCTTTGGCTAACTAGCATCACCTCAAATCTCCCTACTTCCAAAGGATTTCCAAGTGCCCCAGTTCTGCAATCTTTCTCCACTGCTAGCCTATCCTGTTCTCCACACTTGCATATTTCTATCTTCTTATCACTTCTCCACCCCCCACCCCCCCCCGCAACTGAACTCCAGGAACTCCCCTGACTCTTTAACCTTCTAATTCCCCGGCCTCAGTTCCCCCTGGACCTGGCTTTTTCTGTTCTTTCACTGCACTAGGCTGAGGCGCTGAAGTAGGGATGCGCTCGGCTCCCCAGTGCCTGGTTCTGCCTTCAGGGCTTTACGAGAAGAGTGGAGAGGAGGGACTGCACCGCCTGGAGACGCTCTGACTCAGGGCACTCGGGAAATGGGGTCGCTGGGAGGCAGGAAATGAGTAACTAGGGACTGGACGAGGAAGGAGGGGAAGAGCCAGAGAGGGAATGTCTGTGCACCCTGAGGGCGCAAAGGAGTGGACACATTCCCTTGCCTCATGTCTCTCCACCTAACTGTGTAATACTCTAGTTGGGTAACTCGTGCCCCTGTGTACGCCCTCACCTTTCCTTACACCACCCTTTCCGAACCTCCTCAGGGAAGGAGAAGAATGGCAGAGGCTCCGCAGCCTCCTGGCCCCGCTTCTGCTCCGACCCCGAGCCTCCATCGACTACGCCGAGGCTCTGGACGGTGTAGTCTGCGACCTGGTGCGCCTGTTACGGAGACAGAAGGGCAGGCTAGGAGGATCATCCGACCTCGTTCGAGATGTGGCTGGAGAATTCTACAAGTTCGGCCTGGAAGGTGGGACCTAGGGTTTGGGAAGCGAATGTCTCCTCTAGTGTTCAGTGCTGGATCTTGGGTGGAATAAAGGATGAACGACCTCTGGGCAGATGAGACACTTTCTCACCCTCTCCAGGCTGCGGGGGCAGCAGGGGTGGGTGCCCTGGTTGAGGGCAGAGTTTGTGGAGTCTCCCAGGGTTCGTGGAGATTCTCTCTAGGTTGTAACTTCTTTCCACAGGCATTGGGGCTGTACTCCTGGGCTCTCGGCTAGGGTGTCTAGAGCCTGAAGTACCCCCAGAAACGGAGAACTTCATTCGTGCAGTGGGCTCCGTGTTTGTGTCCACACTGCTGACAATGGCAATGCCAAGCTGGCTGAACAGGCTCTTGCCTGGACCCAGGAACCGCCTGTGTCGAGACTGGGACCAGATGTTTGCTTTCAGTGAGATGCCAGGACCATATTCACAACCAGGGTGGTGGGAACTGAAGAAGGGGCCGAAAGAATACTCTAGGGGGTCATCACTTTCTTTTTCATCCAGCCCAGAAACACATGGAACAGAGGGAGGCTGAGGCAGCCATGGGAAAGCCTAAAAACGCCAGTGTATCTGGACCTCACTTAACCCACTTCCTGTTCCAGAAAGAGTTGCCATATGCATCCATCCTGGGCAACATTGCTGAGTTACTACTGGCTGGAGTAGACACAGTAAGAATATGTCTAAGAATACCTACCAGCTGCAAGGGCACAACTTTTCTCATTTTCTTCATCTGTAAAATTAGCATGATAGGATCATATATTTAGAGCTAGAAAGGACCTCAGAGACCATCTAGTCCAAACCCCTAATTTTACAGATAAGGGAACTGAGGCCTGGAGAAGTGAGTTGCCGAAGGTCACATAGGTAGTAAATGGTAGCACTGGCGGTTCTGTGACCTCCCATCCTATCCTCTTGCTGCTAGGCATACCTGTAGCACTTACTTCACAGTCACCTGAGCCTCAAAGGATTTATGTAAAGTATTTTGTGAAATTTAAAGTGTTATATATCAGTCACTGTTTTATTTCTGGAGCCCTTATATACTCTTTACAGAGCAAGTATATCCCCAAACCTCTCCCCTCCCTTATAGGGGGCTTAGCTTTGGTTGCTGAATTCTGGCCACCTCCAGATTCTGCTGCTGCTAGTTTAGAGTTCCCAAATTACTGACTGACCAAAAACCTGACCTTGGATAGCTAATATCTGTGAATTCTGGCCCCCAGACTCTAACACCTCTTGTTTGTGTCCCTCCCAGGTCTCCAACACACTTTCCTGGGCTCTGTATGAACTTGCACATCACCCAGAAGTTCAGACTGCACTCCATGCTGAGATCATAAGTGCCATGGCTCCTGGGTCTTCCACCCACCCCCCAGCCACTACCTTGGCCCGGCTGCCCCTGCTGAGAGCTGTAGTGAAGGAGGTGCTGAGGTGAGAGGGGGTAAAGCCCTGGGAGAGGCATTGAGGTGAAAGTGGTGGGAGATGATTAAGGAGCAGTAGAGCTGAGTGGGAAGCCATAAAAGAATATGGGGAAATGGAAGGACAGTAGCAAGATAGCAATCATCCTAGTAATAGAAGCCACAGAGTGGTGTGAGACTGATAGGTGGGCAAGGAATATAACCAGAGGCAGTTTGCTTGGAAGACCAAAGAAGTGTCCTCCAAGTATATGTAGGGCAAGAAAGGAAGGGGAGAGGATAGGAGAGAGGCTGCCAGTCCTCAATCTCACTCTGTTGTCTTCTCAACTCTATATATCCAAGGCTATACCCTGTGGTACCAGGAAATTCCCGTGTACCAGACAAAGATATCCATGTAGGTGGTTACATCTTCCCCAAAAATGTGAGTAGGACCAGTGAGATCCTCTTGAGTCTGTTCCCCATCCCACTTCTACCCTTCCCACCAGCCCTAGCTGAGCCCAAAATCTCTATTAGAACTTTATTCAGGCCTTGCTCCCCAGTCTAAACTCTGTAGAACCCTCCCCAAAATAACAGTGCCCCCCATTGAATAGGTGCTGATTAAACATTTGTTGAGTTGATTTGGAGGTCAGAGAAGGGCTGAAATATTCCTAAGGGGTCCCTAAGAGAATGCTTTCTGTAGTGTCAGCCAAAACTTCTGAATCTTTCATTCCCAATCAATCACTGACACATCTGGCCCAACCTTCTTACCTCTGTCTCTGCTAGCTAGTCCCTCCATTGACTCGTTTGTCTTCTTTTTTCACCAGACCTTGGTCACTCTGTGTCACTATGCTACATCTCGAGATCCTGACCAGTTCCCAGAACCAAATGCCTTCCACCCAGAAAGATGGCTGGGGGGACAGCCAGCTCCTCATCCTTTTGCCTCCCTCCCCTTTGGCTTTGGCAAACGAAGCTGTATAGGAAAGCGCCTAGCAGAGCTTGAGTTAAACTTGGCTCTGGCCCAGGTGAGTGTTCTTGAGAAAGATCCCTCCCTACTGGACCTAACAGCTTTCTGTGCCCCTCGTCCCACCAAAGCCCAAGCTTTAGAGGGTCAGGTAACCCACTTCATTCCTTTTAGACTCCAGTCTTTGGAATGTGAAGATTACTCCATAAAAGATCCCTCAAGGGATCTCCGGTACTCCTTTCTCCACCATCAACAAAATAACAAAATAATCCTGATTCTTACTGTTCCCTAGAAGTGATCCCTCTGTTATTAATCCCATCAATATCATCTATTCTTTGATATCGATCATTCCCCAAATTTGTCACCTCAATGCTCATGGTACCCTTAATGTTCTGTCTCCTAATGGTGACCATGTCCACAAGTACTGACCACCACCTACAGTGACTGCTTCCTCCCTCCCATTCTAGATCCTGATCCACTTTGAAGTTAGGCCAGAGCCAGGTGCTGGGATCATCAGGCCGATGACTAGGACAGTCCTGGTGCCTGAGAGAAGCATCAACTTGAAGTTTGTTGACCGATAATGATGCGATTTATCTGTTTTCCTTCTCCCCCTTTCCTTGATAGAAGTGGGTAAACAGACATAAGTCCTCAATGTACCTGGAAAACCTTTCTTCCCTCCTCTCTATGGGGAGGATGAAGTTCTTTTTTTGTTGAACTGGAGAAGGACCAAATCAAAGGCCTTGAGAGAGACCTGAACAAAGGACAGGAAAGTTTCTCTGTTGAGCACGCACTAAGCATTTGGTCCAGACCAGAGAAGGATGGAATATTGGAGACCATAAGGAAACTTGTTAGTTTCAGTCTTAAGCCACATGGAAGAAGGGTCTGAGGAGCTGTATGACTCCATCCCTTTCCATCCATCCTCTCTGAAACCCTCTGAGCACTGGTCATGTAGGCACTTGTCCTTGGCCAGTTAAGCCTGGAGCCTTAGGCCAATCCCCAACCCAAGATTTCTATCTTATATCAATGCCAACCCAAATCCTGCCCATACTCCCTTACACAGCCTTTTTTGTGTTATGATTGTTCATACTTTTATAACTAAAATACAATATCCTCCCTCTCTCCTTTCTGAGTTTCCCTGTCTTGCTCCCCACCCTTCCAGTTTTAGGGGTGGTAATTCTGGACCTTCCCACCTGCACTGGTATTCCTGGCACTAGAAGTGACCTGATGAACACAGGGTGGTCTGAGCTCCTTGAAGAGTTTGTTACATCACTGATCCAGGCATGTTACTGTCTGCCACGAATGGGGAGCAGCCAAGCCTGGCTTCCTATAAAAAATAAAATAACAGGAGGGGCTGGAGAATCAGCCTACTAACCAATGGGTTAGACAAATCAAAGAGGAACAGAGTTGTAGGTTTGAATAAAAGTGTTAGGGTACCACAGAGATAAGCAGAGGGTGTTGTGTGGGTTCCAAAGTGGGGACTTTGGGAAATAGGCCAAAGGGACTTTACAGAGTAACTTTCCAATTCTCTGAGATGATTATTTTGAGATAATCTCCTTCACAGGGTTGACAGAGTATGGATGGAAGTTGAAAACGATAGAAAGAATAACAGGAAAAAAAAGACAGATACATTCATATTTTTGCACAGAGATGATGTATACTGAGTATGGGGCCAAGCAGAAACCCTCAGGCACTGATACAGGAGGGGTAAAGGCTGATTAGACAGAGGGAATTTCTAATTCTTTGACTCAGCATGCCCCCCAGCCCTTCAGATTCTGGGCACAATTTTCCCCCTTGTGATTTAAATATGGATTAACTCATCTTTCTTCTGCAATAAATCTGTCAGTAATCTCTACCTGATTCCACCCTTCCCTCCTGAAGTAGTTCTGGTAACCAACCCAGGCAGGACCTGACCCCTTTCTTACCACCACCACAGCTATCGGAATGGATCAAGCTTCATTTCATACACTTCCTCCTCTCTCTTTCCCCTACTAGCCATAGCTCAGTGGGAGACAGGGGGAATCTTGCTCATCCCAGGCTTTCTGAGAGAGAAAAAAGTCTATAAAAATCCAGGACTTACAAGCTCTTTGTATTATTGTGCAGGAATGAAGATGTGTGTATACCAAATACCATTGTTCTCCTCCTCCTTCCCCATTACTATTCTTTCTAGATTCGAAAGCCTGTCTGTGTATGTCAGGACCTTGACCACTTGTGACTCTAGGTTCAGGGTTTTGCTCCCCACCTCCACCCTCCAAGTTCAAGTTAACCTAAACCCAGTTTCTCATTCCCAAGTCTAAGTCTGAAGAGTTGAGTATTTATCCTTAACCCACCTGCCCATCAACCTCTTGCAGGATTAACCAAAACGGCACTCAATGACCCTTCCTAGAGGAGCAATAATTTTTAAAATGTCCTAGTCTAGACAGGGACCTCCTAAATTGGAAAAGGTTGTTCTAAAAAGGAAAAATTATTCTGCTCTCCCCTTCCTCCCATGGAGGCTTCCACCCTCAGTCACTTTACTGAGGCCTTCTCTCGGAGACCCAAGGAAGGGGAAAGGCACTGACTTGGCCCCGACTCAGGCCCTGAAGGGCAATATGTATATAAGTACTTGCATGTGTTTGAGCCTCAATGTGGGGCCATTACTCACTGGGAGAGGGCCTGGAGGTGGAAAGGATTTGGCAAATACATCTCCAAACCTGTATGTCTTTGTCTGAGCATGTCAGCAAATGTGTATGTGCTAGCGGTCACTTTCTGGAAAAAGAGCTGCCTTGTGGATGGTAGAGTAACAGATGAGGGAGGGCAAGTGCCCTCTCTCCAGGAGGCAGAAATGTCCATTAAGAATTGAGCTCTACTTTAGACCCCTCTGGCCTGACTTCAGGGGTGGGGCAAAGGAGGTAATGGCATAAGGGAGGATAGAATGAGATAGTGACTGGGAAAATAAGTAGTGTGGGCAAGAGGGAAGTATGTCTGCACCTCTAGATGACCCAGAATAAAAGGAAAACATTTTCCTTCCACTCAGCTCCCTACACCACTATCCCATTCCCAGTCTCTGGCTAATCTATAGGACAGCACCATGGACAGCACCTAGATAGGCGCTGGGAGAGGAAGGGGATCATTCAGACTGTGGTCTCAGCTGACCACAAAGAAGTGAGGGGAAGTCATTGTAGTCAAGGCAGAAGCATTTCCCCAAAACAACCCCTTGGAGGATCCTTGACCTTCCCTACAGGAAAGACTAAGGATAATATGAAACAAATGATTTCTATCCTTTAAACTCTACTCCCGAGTCCATTATCTAACCTGAATATTCTCATTGCTGATGAATAATTCACTTCACATGATAGAATAGACCAGAGGGCACATAGGCCCAGGCCCTCCTGAGTACAGTGACCAGAACTAGTGTTGACCCATATTCAGGACCAAGCCATAGCTGCTACTTGATACCACTCCAACACTGTATGCAAACAATACCTTCTCACAAATGGTCAATAATTCACATCTAGATCCTGGGGGAGGCTGGGACTCCCCATCCTACCCCCAATTTTATACATTTGATAAAATTTATAGGAAAAGAATGAGATAAACCCTAATCCTGCTGGTTAACACAAACTGCCTAAGTCCAGGTCTAAACTGAGACGACATTCCATTATTGGAAAGGCAACATAAATCAGAGAAAGTTGGGGGCCCAGAGGCTATATTCATGGAGGCCAGTATTGGTTCAAGTGAATAAGAATCCACTTTATACCATCATCGAAAATACAGCCTGAAAGGGAGTCTTCTAACCCAAAATGTCTACAATATAATTCCTGCCTTCACCCACATTCCAGATGGAAGAAATGATAGGATATCTAATCAAACTTATTCTTAACCTTCATTCCCACCTTATTCTTATGGGTTCTCACACTTAGAATATTGCAATCTCCTACATTTATATCATATTTTTCTAAAGCATTTCCATGTCTATCACATCCCATTACAGAAAATTCCAAGGTACTATCCAAATGTCAAATTATTTTGATATTGAGTGATTTGGTGTATAGAATGCAACAAGAAATAAACGCTCAGGTCTTGGAAAACATTTGGTCACTGAGAAATTTTCTTTGCAATGGGAATCTGCCTACATCTCATTTCCCTCACACCAATCCTGTGAGGTAGATAGGGAAACTGAGGCACAGAGGAATACAACGTAGGCCTTCTAATTTCTCGGTATATGATTTTTTTTCCTCCACCAGACCATTCTGAGCCTTGCCAACTATACAGTTAAAGTGAATTATTCACCAGCAAGTGTTTGCTAAATCACTTGGAATAAATCATGGGTTGATAGGGATAAAAAGAGTTAACTTATTAAGAGCTTTGGGACTTGCAACCTGTGTAGATAAAACCTCCCCCCAAAACCTCAAATCTTCCCACAATCCTTGGACAAGAAATGAGCCTCCATTTGCATATAAATGACTCTTTATGCCTTCCCCTCAAACAAGAGGGTGTAGGCAGGGGTAGACCCCCCTGCCCTCATGCAGGGAGCAGGAGGTGGATATACACTAGTCTTATTGCCAGATGCCCTGTGGCCATAGATTAGGAGGGGTGAGTGAGTTGGTAGCCCCTTCCTCCTGGCACTGACCCCCCTTCATCAAATCATCCCTGTGGAGCTGGGGGGCCAGAGGCCGTGTGAGCTGAGGTAAAGATGATTCTCTCCACTCTCTCCAGGGGAAAAGATGTTCTCCCCACTTCCCAGGAGGATAAGCGGCCATCAATGAGGATTGAAATTTCTTCCAGGTGGAATCTTTGCCCCAGGGAAAGATGAATGATCAATGGGGGCCAGATATTATCTCCACTGGTCATGTCAACATCAGAGATCCCTTGATGTGTTGGGGTAGTCAGGTGTGGGAGCAACACCTGGTCTTGGTGGAATCTCCACTGGTTCAGGGAAGATCTTGGCAGGGGCTGGACCACATCTCCAGCCAGTGCACTGACTCTAGGGTCCTCCTTTCCTGAGAGTTTAGCTCAGACAGTAGTGACCCTCATGACAACCTCTCGGCCAGATCGGGAGCTAGAACGGGCATCTGGTGGCCGGAGCTGTCCAAGCAGGTGCAGAATCGTATAGCCACAGTGCTGGGGCAAGAGCGTCCGGACACGCTGGGCAGCAGGAGGGCGGCCAGTGGCCCCAGGTGGGGAACCTGTCCGTGAGGTCCTGGGGCCTGGCTTCCCTGCCATCCCCCCTCCTGCATCCCCTCCTAAGTCCTTGGTCTTGTCATAGTTCAGGACCTTCCACTGTTGGTTCACTGCCTGCCAACGTTTGAAGATGCGGTAGACAGAAGAGCCCTCGTGGACAATGAGACCTGGTTAGGAAGAGGGTCAGAGGTTGGGTCAACTTTTCACTGAATTCAGGGCCAGAGGGATGATTTCTTTCCAGACTGAAATAGTAAGAATTAATAGAGGCACTAGAGTAGAGCAAAAAAATCAAGTCTTGGGGAAATCAAGAGGGTCTCAATTGATCATAGACCAGTTAAAGGAGTATTATGACCTGGGTTCAAATCTCCACTGCAACTAATAGGTGTAACAACAACAATAAATAATAATAATATGTATGTGTATATAGCACTTTGATATTTGTAAAGCACATTACAAATGTTATCTTACTGTATTCTCATAATACACTTGGGTGGTAGATAGTATTATTATCCTTATTTTACAGGTGAGGAAACTTGAGTCAGGAGAAATTAGTATTCCACTTTTGGCAAGTCTTTTAGTGTCTCTGAGTGTGAGTTTCCTCATAAGTAAGGTCCCTTCCAAATCCAGCTCTAGTATATTATTATTTTTCTTTCAAATTGTCCTTAAGTTGGGGGAGAGGAGATAATTAATTCCATATCGATTTATTATTACTTGCTATTAAGCACCTATGTGTTCAGAGTATACATAGTTTAGGTATAAAAGATAGGTCATTTAGATAAAACACAGCTCCTAAAATCACTCCTCCCAGGGGTGATTTTAAAGGAACCTTGGGGATTTTAGGTAGGTGGGACTGGGTGGTCTCTCACCAATGCAGACGACGTCCATAAAGCCGTACATGCCATAGCAGATCTGGAAGAGCAGGTCCTGCCGCTGCCACTTGGCTGATGGACTGAGCGAAGACCAGATGAGCCAGGAGATGCTGGCAACGAGGAAAAGGGAGCCCAGGACAATGGCTGCGATCTGGACCTTCTCAATGACTGTCAGGGAGATGGCCTGCCACTAGAAAAGGAAGGTGTTCTCAGAGTGACACAAGGTTTTGCTGACTGGGGAAAGCAGGGTCATGATAACTGGAGGCTACCATGATAGGGAGGGCCTCAGTGACCATGAAAGCATCAGGATGATGGGGTACCTGTTGTAGATTGACACTGGGGAAAGTGTAGCCAGGACTGGCTTTGGGAGGCAGGGTGGTCGGTCCCTGAGCCCCTATTCTACCATGAGCCTACAGCCCTTCCCCCTGTACCTCTCACCTGCAATGGGTTCTTGGTGCTTATTGCCAGGACCTGGTACTTGAAATAGCAGAGTTCACAGCTCCAGGATCCACGTTCACTGATCCATCGGATGAGGCAAGGCTGGTGGGTACAGCGAACAGAACCATCACACCGACATGGGCTCAAGAGTTCTCCCTGAAGTTAGGGAGAGAAGGCAGGACCTAGTCACCCATCACCTCCAGTGGATAGAGAGGAGATCCTGTTTTCAAACCCCCTTTCCCCTCATGTTAGAGAAACTCTCAACATTAGAGATCCATATTCAAGACCCTCAATAGAAACTACTCATCTAGGACTGAAAGAAGGGCACATACTACAGTGGGGAAGAAAGTCATTAGATTGAAAAAGAAAACTGCTTCTAGATCAGAAAAACCAAACAGAGAGAAAGTAGGTGGAAGGGGACCTAGAACATCTCTTTTCTTGGAGTCGTAGAGAATGTAGTTTGTATAAACCAAAGAGATGAACAGGGTCTGGGGGTAGAGAGAAGCTACGGTGACTTTAAGTAAGCATCAGTCACCACCCCTCTACCTCCCACCCTAATAATCTTAAAACACTTTACAGATCTTTCAGTAATTCAGAGAATTCTATTACTGCATCTCCATGGGATCCCAAAAGAAATCCTTCATACCAGACTAGGTCTGCCCTCAATCAAGGAAAGGAAATTCCCTCTGAGCACTTAGGGATAACAATCCTCCCCCAACCCCCCACCCCCAGACCATAAGGAGCTCCCTCCAGAACAATTTAAACAAAGAATAATCTTTGTGTGAAGAATGGAAGTTGCTGAATTTAAAGCAGAGGAAGAATCTCCCCAAAGGTTAAAAGATACTGAGGAATAAAGAGAATATAGATAAGAGGCTCCAACCCCTACAACCAAGCCTTGCTTTTCAAAGACCAACCCTTTCCTCAGCCTCCAAGAAGGATGGCCCCTCCCACAGCCTATAGAGATAGTAAAGTGTGGGGAGGTGGGGACTGGGAACAGTCGGCTGCTTCGCCCTGAAATCTCCCTCCATCCCCAAGCCAGCTTCCCAGGCATACAACCTCTCATCCTTTTCTGGGCTGGCGGACCCCTAACTTCAATCCACCCCTAGGCATCAAGCACATCTAGCCTTCTCCTGGTAGCCCCTACCAGTTTCTGGTCCTGGCATACCCCCAGCCATTATCCCAGGCCCCCTTCCTTAGTCTTCCCTCTCTGCCCAGCCCTTCACATCCTCCAGGCTCCCCGATACTAACCCCTTTGCTCCCCCCCTTCTTCCTCAGTCTCTCCAGCTAGGTTCACCCAGCGACCCCTGTCCCTCCCCCTCCCCATTTCATCTCTCCGATGCCCTGTTCTCTATATCCCCAGGCCCGGGCCTGACCTGCTCCGGCCCCTGGAAGCAGATCCGGCACTGGGGGGTTCGGAGCCCACTGTCCAGGCTGCTGCTCAGAGACAGGGAGTCCAGGCCGCCAGGGGCAGGAGGTGGAGGAGGAGGGGGCGGCGGCGGGGGTCCAGCCCGAGCTTCCTTGTCGCCTGGTCCCCGGGCCCGCGGCTCCGACCCGTAGTACTCCTCGTCGTCGCCGTCGCTGTCCCGGGCCGAGCAGCCGGAAAAGGGCCCCCAGCCGCAGCCGGCTCCCCCGCCCCCCCGGGGCTGAGGCTCGGGACGGGGCCGCCCCCCGCCCGTCAGCACCAGCAGCTTCAGCTCGTTCAGGAACATGCGGAGCCGGGACTTGAGCATCGTCCGGGCGCCGGGAGCCGCGGGGGGGAGGGGGGCCGCGGGGAGGGCGGCGTCGGGGGGTCTGGCCGGGGGAGGGGCCGAGGAGGGGGCGTCGGGGCCTGCGAGCTCGGCTCAGCGCTGCCTCCTGCCCTGCCCCGGGGCTGGCGGCCCGGGGGCCATGGCCAGGGTCCTCTAGGGCGCGGCGCCCCGCGGGGCCGGGGCTGGAGCGGCCCGGGTCCCCGGGGTCACGGGCCCGGGTCCTCCTGCGGCGGGGCCGCCCCCCATCGCGGGCCGCCGGGCCCCGGCCCCGCTCGGGCTCTGGCTCCGGCTCCGGCTCGACCCGTCCGCTCGGCCGTGGCAAATGGCGGCTCCTTCCGGCGGCGGCGGCGGCGGCGGCGGCAGCGGCGGCGGCGGCGGTGACAGAGACCCCCCCCCACCCCCACCCCCCGGAGCGGCGGGCTGGCGGCGGGCGGGGAGAGAGCCGGGGAGCCGACGAGGGAAAGAGGGAGGGGCGGGGCGGGGAAGGGGAGGAAGAGAGGGAGGGGGCCGCGGCTGCGCATCCCCGCCCCGCCCCGCGCGAGCAGGTGGCCCCGGGGGCGGGGGCGATCAGACCCCGCGGACCTAGGGGCCGGGCGGAGTAGTGGCCCAGGCTGGGGCTGGGGCAACCGGGGAAGTAGGGTAAGGGTGCGAGGCTGCTGGGGCAGGGGGTACAAGGGATGAAAGGGTTCGGGGGAGAGGACTGCGTGCGCGGGTGCAGGGTGCAAGAATGTGTGTGTGTGCGTGCGTGTGTAAGGAAAGGATGGAGACAGGTAAACGGGCTGGGGAGCTGGAGTGAAGGGCAGAGCAGGCAAGCTTTCTTTCCATCTCACATAATCAGCAGCTATACTGGCTTGAGCCATCTCCACGTTACCACTCCCTCGGGCTGACTGCCCCTTCTCCTCCTTTAAAGACCATTAATTTCCCTCTAACCAGCCCAGGGCTCCCCCCTTCCCCCATCTCTTGTTCTTCTAAGCCTTTGTAAGTTCCTTCTCTTTCATTTCCCTTTCCTTCTCCAGTCTGAGAAAATGGAGTCTGGGGAGTTCTTTCGGTCAAACACACTGGGAAAAAAAAAGTAATTAGTAAAAGAATAATTAACAGTAGGACTGAGGGGACAGAGATAGGGAGGGGCAGGCAGCAAAAATCAGAGCTTCCTGGTTGGAGGGGAGGGGAAAGAGAGTGAATTCAATAATATATTTCGGATTTTTAAAACTCAGTTTTATTTTGTTTTCAGTTCCAAATTTTTTCCCTTCCTGCTCTCCCTTGAGAAGAAAAATATCCATTGAGAAGAAAAATAAAACCTATCAATAATATAATTTGAATGAATGAATGGAAACAAAGAGTCGAAATAAAGGAGAATTTGGGGTCTAAGGTAAACTGGGGGGGCACCTTTGTAATGGAAGATGTAATAAGAGGAATGATAGGGTAGAAAAAGTTTTTCAAAACCCCTTAACAAGCATTTAGTAAACACTTTATTAAGCGTTTGGCACTGTGTTAACTTTGTCTAGTGTTAACACTACAAGGCAACTCCCAGCTCTCTAGAAGCATACATTCTAATGAGAGCTGTGACATAAATCAGTCTCGACAAGATAAATTAAGACAAAACACTAGTCCTTTATTTCACCTTCCAGAAGGCTTACCAACCAGTCAGCCCTTGAAAGGTGACCAATGTGCAAATATTCCTTACCATCTCCACACTGATTTCCTCAGGATTTCCCACCCCAAAGGTATCCACCCTCATTAAAAGACACGTGGAGCTGGAAGTAGCTCTGGGGAGAAGGGGGAAAAGTGTGTTTACACTCCTATTCTACTCCTGAACCAGATTTTCTTTAATGGTGAAGTCCCTCTTCTTTCAAGTTTGAAACTGTTGCAGAAGGCTTGAGAGAATGATGGGGAAGAGAGGCATTGAAGGCTCTAATTGAGACACTGAACACTCAAAGAAACTCTAAATTGGAATTAGAGGTAATACAAAAGCTGAGTGACAAACGCATTTGAGTAGATGTGTCTTTCCCAATTCCCCCCATTCCCTTTTAGGATTAAAGGAAGGAGAGTAAGGGAGAGGAACATTTGGGGCCGCCAGCCCGCTACTTTGTTGCAAAATGATGGCTTAAGGTATGAGAGAGTTGCAATGGGGTAGAGTGGGGGGGGGGAGGTAATCACTGCTTCTGTAGTTAGAGGACTTCTGTTCAAATCTCCTTTCTATCACTTACTGCCTGATTTTAGGCAAGTTATTTTAACTGTTCCGAGTCTCAGTTTTCTCACTTGTAAAATGAGGGGGTTGGATTAAATGACCTTTGAGGTCTCCAGCTCTATAAGTATGGTCCCATTTATATAACCCATTTATATATTTATATCACCTCCCCCTTTTTAGTATTCAGCCTTATACTTGCAAGGTCCTATGTATGTATAGAGCTGTTTTCTATGCTTACGGATACCTTTATAATAAAAATTGAATCTGAGATTTGGGAGGGACTTTAGAGGTAATTTATTCCGCTCTTCCCACCCTTTATACATCTCTTGTGGCTGGTCGTCCATTCTCTGCTTGAAAACTTGCAGTGATGGAGAGCTCATTCCTTTTCCAGGTAGCTGTTGTCAAAGTTGTACAGCTGTTGTTAAAAGTTCTCCATCTGCCCCCTCTGTAACTTCCTTCTAATGCTCCTCCTACCCTCTGGGGCCAAAATGAACAAGTCAATTCCCTCTTCCATTACACTAAATGCTTTTCTTGCCTATACTTTTTTTTTTTTAGGGGGGGGGTTAGAGAGGGAAGGTGGGGAAGGAGGATGGGAAGCAGATTCCCAATGCGAAGAAAAGTCATGAGAAAGCAGGAGAAAAAAAGAAACGGGGAGACAACCTCTCCTCTAGCCTTCTACTCACAACAGGGATCTGGGTGGCCTCGGTTGTCATGGCACCACCTTAGGGCTCCTCCCCCTCACTGTCCCCCCACCCCATAGGGACAGGGAGGCCAGGTCACATGACCCCTCTAAAACCACACCTCTGCAATGTCAGTGGATCACGTGTGATAGCAACAGACCACGTGGCCAAATTCCCTTCTCCTGGCCGGCTGCTCCCCGCCTCTCATTGCCTAGCTCTCCCGTCGCCCTAAGGCGCATGAATGGCCGGTCACGTGCTCCCTTACGTCCCGAGAGCGCCAGTCCCTCCCTTCTCCCCGTTTCCGCGCGCGGCGCGCCGGTCACGTGGTGAGGGTGTGGGAGAGGGATCCACTCTAGCCCCCGGGAGTCTATGGTCAGGCCTCCCGTGTCCGGCCCCTCGGGACGGAGTTACGCTGCATGGCTCCGCCGGGGCCGGCTCCGGTTCCTAGATAACGGCCCATCCCCGCCCCACGCGGCGCGACCCCCAGTGCCGGAGGAGGTGAGCGCGGCCCGGGCCTCCGAGGTCTCGGCGCGGGGCCGGGCCTTTCTCTGGCAGCGGATTTTGCCGCGGAATGGCCCGAGTCCCCGCCCCCTGCCCTCCCTCTGCCGCTCTCCGCGTGCGGGACTGGGAGGCCGAGCGAGCCGGACTGCGGGGCCGCCGCCGGGCGTGTAAGGGCGGGTATGGTGTAGACGGGGGCCGGGGGCAGAAGGGCACGGACCGGCCTCAGCCCTGGCTTAGCCGCAGCTCGTAACGTGCCATTCCCGGGGTGGTGAGGGGGCGGTGAGGAGGAGCCCGTTTTCCCGGAGTGGTCGGTAGGGGTCATAGCGCAGAGAACCCCAGCCTGGCCCGGGTCCGGGCCAGCGTGTAACTGTAGCCGCCGCCTCCTAGGCCCAGGATGGACATTCCTCGGTATGAACCCGTGGCCGAGATCGGTGTGGGCGCCTACGGAACGGTGTACAAGGCCCGCGACCCGCACAGCGGCCACTTCGTGGCACTCAAGAGCGTGAAAGTCCCGACCGGAGCAGGAAGTGGAGGGGGCCTGCCGGTCAGCACTGTCCGGGAGGTAGCCCTCCTTAGGAGGCTGGAGGCCTTTGAGCATCCCAACGTGGTCCGGTGAGCTGAGACCGGAGGGTTCTGGGCGTGGGAGGAGGAGCGGGGGAGGGCAGGAATGGGGCCCGAGTGGCAGAGGGAGAGAGCCTCCTGAGCCGTCCTCTGCCCCGTCAGGCTGATGGATGTCTGTGCCACTGCCCGAACTGACCGGGAGACCAAGGTGACCCTAGTGTTTGAACACGTGGACCAAGACCTGAGGACGTATCTGGACAAGGCCCCTCCACCAGGGCTGCCTCTGGAGACCATCAAGGTGTGAGCCTAGGAGTGCTGGGGTGGGAGGTAAATGGGAATGGATGTGGGGCTTTGGAGGTATAGTCTCCAGACTTCTTTCAATGACCTTGTCACACTTTCTTCCAGGACCTAATGAGACAGTTCTTAAGAGGCCTAGACTTTCTTCATGCCAACTGTATTGTTCACCGTGACCTGAAGCCAGAAAACATACTTGTGACTAGTAGTGGAACGGTCAAGCTGGCTGACTTTGGCTTAGCCCGGATCTACAGCTGCCAGATGGCACTCACACCTGTGGTCAGTGGGAGCTCCTGAGAAGTAGTATTTTATTTCTGGAGGGGACAAAGAAAGGAGGTGGGAATTGGAGGAAAGGACAGCTTGGCACAAAAGACAAGGGCAGCTTTGTGGGACCTCCTGTAAGTCAAAACTTCATCCCTACCCCTCTTTTATCCTCCCCTTAGAGGTTCCTTTTATATCTCTTCCAGGTAGTCACTCTCTGGTACCGGGCTCCGGAAGTTCTCCTGCAGTCAGCATATGCAACACCTGTGGACATGTGGAGTGTTGGCTGCATCTTTGCAGAGATGTTCCGTAGGAAGTGAGGAGCTCATGAGACTTCACTCGGTCTCCTTCTTTAGTGACCAGAAAGCCTCAGTTCTTATCCCTCGTATACCCTTCCCCACACAAAATTGCTCTCCATCTTTGAAAGTGCTATAATAACCCCTGCCAATTGTTACTATTCTTGGGACCTCAGTGATTCTCTCCCCCTCCCCCCAACCACTCTAGACCTTGATTACTATTCTTTTATCCTTTTTCTGCCTTCAGGCCTCTCTTCTGTGGAAACTCTGAAGCTGACCAGTTAAGCAAAATCTTTGAGTAAGTGAATAGAAAGCTGAAGCAGGGTTTATCACCCAGGATCCTTCTCCGGAAGGCTTTTGACAGTCCCGGTAATTGGGGGAAGAGGTACTGAATCCAGGGCAGCTCTTAATCACAGGTCTCCCTTGTCCCTCCAGCCTGATTGGGCTCCCAGCAGAAGATGATTGGCCTCCTGATGTTTCTCTGCCCCGTGGAGCCTTTACTCCTTGTAGCCCTCAGCCTTTACAGTCTGTTGTGCCTGAGCTGGAGGGGCCTGGAGCACAACTGCTACTGGTAAGGGGCAATGGGGAGAGTTGGGAGACAACCCCCCTTTTTTCAGGGAATTCAGAAGGGGCAAAGCACAAATAGTATGTGAATCTCAGATGGTAAAAGTTTCAAAAGCCATGAGAATCTGGAGAGAAGGGGTCAAAAGGGAAGGCATCCATCCTAATGGTGGGTCAGAGATGTCTTTGCTAATACTTCAAAACATTCTAACTTTTTTTTTTTCAGGAAATGCTGACCTTTAGCCCCCACAAACGAATCTCTGCCTTCAGAGCTCTGCAACACACTTATCTACAGACAGCTGGGGAAGGGAACCCAGAATGATCACTGGAGGGACTATATCCAGGACCAATACAGAAGACAAGCTGTCATTCATTTCCCCTCCCCACGGACACTAGGATCACTCCTACTGCCACTGTGATGGATGGTGTCACAAGGCAGGAGGGAGAACATGATCCTCCATACACAAACCCTTAACCATTTTACACAGAATCTTTTGCTGCCTTGATGACATTCTCTTACCACCAGTGCCCTTTGTGAGACATCCCTTTGTCCCACCCTAACCTCCTAGATTTGGGGGGCGGGAGGGAAGGGGGATTTATACAGGAAAAAAACACGAAGCTGGTCTGGTTTTTATGTTTCTGGCTCTGATTAACTCTGAATCTACAATTTAGTGGGGGATGGAAATAGATAACATAGTAGTTAAAAGTGACTGAACAAGGTCTTTATAGAATAATATTAATAATATAGGGCCTGAAAGGTTAATAGTCTTAAATCATTTGAGAAAAACATAGAATAGCTTATACAAATACAGGGTTAAAAAGGTTTTATTTTTTACATTCACTACACTATCCAAAAATACAAAGCCTATGCTTTCAGTAACATGAGAAAGTTGTCACCTTTGGAGGACCCTTACCCACCCACCCATCCCACCCCCAAGGAAACTTCTTCCATTCTGGGTGATTGGCTGTGATTAACCTTGGAGACGTGAAATCTTGGGCAGGGTAAGCCAGATCAAGCCAGTCTAGGACAAGGCTGTCGGGGCTAGAGTTTCCAGGGGGCTTCTTGCCCTATTTAATCACATGCACTTGATAAATAGCATTCCCCTTTCTGGGGGTACGAGGGTATGCTCAGATCTTCCCAACTCTGCCTAGCCCTAAGACATCATGTCAAGGACAGAAGTCTTAACTGTCCAATCAGCTTAGGGGTTTGTAGCAAAGAAGGGCCTCTTCCTAGTTCCTCATATGGAAAAGGCCCTGGGGTCCCCACCATGAGGGAGAGTGGGGAAAATGAGGTTCAGGAGTATCAGAGATCTTTATAGGAAGGCACTGGGGTTTGCTCGAGGGTCCTTCTGATTCCGGAATCTCATTGCTAGCCACACACCTAGGATCTGGGTGGGGGGGAGGAAACGGAGACATTTTAGAAGGAAAGAAATATAAGAGGGAGAAATAGCACTTGTGCACTCAGCACACTGAGTTTATAGACCCCACTTAGAAAATTCTGAGGGCTGATGTGGAGGTTAGGAAGGAAAAAAAAAAAAGGATGGCCTTACCTCTGTGAAGCTGAAGAAGAGTCCAACACCCCCCAGGATTTTCAGTGCTTCGTCTGAATGCTTAAGGAATTTGTCTCCACAAACCTGGCACTTTGGGCTCTGAGTCTTACAGAGCTAGAAATGAAAGGATTTAAAATTATGGTTCTTGGCAGATAAAGAACATGTCCCACCCCACCCCCTCCAAGTGGCCATATTTCTCTGGAAGTGGTTAACCAGTATTAATGTCCACTGATCACTATTCAACCTTCAACCATCCCTCATCTTGCCCTTTTTTTTTTTCCATGTCATTCATTCTTCATCCAGTTTCTGTAATCTCATAATGCCAATCCCCTTTCCCACTGGCCACTGTTGTGATCCCCAGCCCCCATCCTCACTGCAGTGCAAAAGGTATAGTCCTGGAAGTATAAGGTTGTGGAGTTGAAGAGGCCACAGCAATCCAAACTTGTCTCTAGTTCATTCCGAGTCTTGTTAGTCATAACCAACCAATAGGTGCTGATGACATCTTTCTGTTAGAAAGGAAGAAATGGAGTACTAATAAAACAATCCAAATTCTAACTGAAAAACTTTGGATTTGCTAAATAAAATAACCTTTGTGCCCCAATTCGTTATTTGAGGACCATGGAGCAAAACTAAGGGTTTGGGGTGTTACGAGCACAATCACTTTTTTTAATCTGAAGATTTTCCCCTTCCAACCATTCAAATCCCAAATTAACCAGAAATCTAGGGTCTGGAGTCAGGAGGCTGTAAGTGGTAGACCCATCGATTCTTAGAAGGAGGAAAGGAGGGACTGAAACTGCTAGGGAGAAGGGTAGGGAAATATGTCCCCCTTACCTGTGTGTTTCTGTTAATTGCCAGACAGGAACAAGAGATTCCAAATTGGAAGATGAAAACCAAACCAAGTATGATCATATACTGAGAGTGGGGCTGAGTTAAGGAAAAAGTACCAGAAGCAGTCCCACTTTAATCATACCCATCACTCCCCTTGGTCTCAGACCATCCTGAGACACTCAGAAGGAAAACCGATTCTTTGCTCTACACGAGGGAAGGAGGCAGTTGTCATTCAGTAAGGCATGGCTCCAACAAACCACCTGGAAGCCCCTGGACACTTTTCCCTCTGCTTCCCGGTCTCCCACAACCTTTGCCCCCTTCCCCAGAAGCCTGGGGAAGGATTAGATCTGGATACAAAGAACAGCAGCACTTGGTGGTGGTAGACAGCACCGACGAGACCAAGCACGGCAATGAGGAGAAGGAAGACACCCACCGCAATGACGCCCCCGATGATGTGGATGCTGGACACCAGCCCCAGGCCCTTGCCCCAGGCAGCCACACCGATCAGCAGCAGCCCCACCAGCTGCGAGAGGGGAGGGGGCAGGGGAAGGTTAGGGCGCAGGGCCCGGCGATGGACCCTGAGGGCTAGGGCGGCCACAGCACGGTCCGGAATGGGTCGGCAGGCTTTTCTGGACCGGCCAGCCCTCTGCTTCCACCCCGCTATCCTCCTCCCCAGCAACGTCAGGACATCGAGACCTGCGAATGGAGCCTTGGGTCCCTTTCCCCTGCCTGCCCCGGGGAGAGACCGAGACTCAGGGACCGGAGGACCGACCCACACACCCCGGCTTCCCTGACACCTCCCTGGGTGTCCCCCCTCCCCCGCCGTGGCCGGAAGCTCTCCCCTCTTTCCACGGAAGTCCCGGAATCTCCACCCCGCACTGCGCCCCCCCGGAAATCCCCCTAAGAATCTTCTTGGAAACCCCCCGGGGCCCTCTCCCCACCGGAAGTCCCCCAGGGACCCCTCCACTCACCATGTAGACCACGTTGAGCGCACACAGGGCATTCTTGGAGCAGGCAAAGCCGCCACAAACCATCTTCCCGGCTCTGGGGACCGGGGTCCCGATGACTCAAGGGTGGGAAAGGTCTCGGGGACCGTCCGCTAAGGCCCCGGCGGCTTCTGTCTCTTTAAATCATCTTCTACCAAACTCCCGCACTCTGCGCCTGCGCCGTCCCGCCCCCGTATCCGGATTGGTAAGACTCGAGGCTCACTTCCTCATTCGATTGGTAAGTCTGTCGATCAATCGAATCAGGAGTCACCGCCCAGGGCTCCCGCTAGCACCGGCCGGTTCATCATTGGGCGAGGTGTAAGAAAGGGGCGTGACCTCCAGTGACTCCCGTAGAGGACTAGGGCTGCCGCCGCCGCCGCTGCTGCCACTTCTGCCGCTACAAAATCCCAGATGGCTGTGGCTCTCCACGAGAGAGGAGCGGCGCGTGGAAAGCTGGGTGGGAGGACTGGAGCAGAGTCGGGCTCTGGGGTAGAACTGGCGCGGGGTGGGAGGGGGGATGGAGGCTGAACGCAGAGAAGGGCGGGGCAGCAGGGCCCCACCCCTGGGGACCGCCCCCCGAAGCTCCTCCCCCAACTTGTCCCGCAGTGACCTCATGGGGTGGTTGTTTTGTTGTGGCGTCACACTCGGTGTCTGGACCCCGCCCAAGGCCTGCGAAATCGGACGGCGGGGCACGGAAAGGCGGAGTCCGGGCCAGAGACCTGGAGAGGCTGACCCTAGAGGTCCCTGCGGTCACCCAGCCCAACCTCTCCATTTTGCAGACGAGGAAACTGAGGTTCAGGGAAGAAAAAGAGAAAGTGAGCTTCTGTCGTGGTGCTGTCAGTAGAGACAGGAAGACTCGAGTTCAAATCATGCTCCAGCTCTTCAAGCCTGGGTAGCTTCCTCATCTGCAAAGTGGAGATAATAATAGCACTCTGCTCCACGGGCCTTATGGTGAGGATCAGATGATGACCTATGTAAACCACCGGGTTTTACTATGGTCCTCATCTTGCACAGGAAGGCGCCCTAAGCACCTTCTAGTCTAACCTACACGTGGACTCGGAGTTAAAGGGAACTGTGGTGCTCATCCAAGGACCGGCAGATGAGGAAACTGAGGCCCCGGGAACTTGTCAAAACCACTCGAGTCTCCAGCAGCGCCGCCTAGCTCCTAAGGTGGTGTTTCCTCTGCAAAAAAGAATGTTATCTGAAACTGTAAATGACAACAAAAATTATTAACCCGGAGGGGTGGTACCAGAGATAAAGACGGTAATAGCCGTAGCCGACGTAGCTGTCCTTCATGAATTCTGATTGCTAGGCTCAGATGAACTACACCCTGTGGTCCTGAAAGAACTGGCAGGTGGGACTGCCGAGCCACCCACTGTCAGTTCTATTTGAAAGATCATGGAATGGAAGAGTAAGACTGAGGAAGGGTTTTATATGATCTAAATAGGGATTTCAAAACAGGCAAGGAAGCAGAGTATACAAATGATAGGCCAATGAACTTGACTTTGGTTCCTGGGAAAATTCCAGAAAATTAAAGAAATGATTGGTGAACTTTGGAGAAGGAAAGCAGTGGTTCCAAAGAGCCAGATCATGCCAGACTAGTTTCATTTCCTTTTTTTTTTTTTTAACAGGATTACTAAACTGTTAGTTGGGGGAGAATGCTGTGGATATATTTTACCTAGATTTTAATAAAGCCTTTGATAAAGTATCTCATTTATTTTTGCAGGAAGATGGGGTATGGGTTGATGAATACATTTAGATGGCTTCAGAACTGGTTGAATGAATTAAGGAGTAGCTGTTATGGTTCAACGTCATCATGACAAAAGGTTCCCCATTGGAGTAAGTACCTCAGAGATCTCTGCCTGGTGCTGTTTAACATTTTTATCAATAACTTGGATAAAGGCTAACTTAGATGGCATGCGCATCATATTTACAAAGGTTTAGCTGACACACTGGATGATAATAGTTGTTCTGAAAAGGATCTGAGGGTTTTAATGGACTGCAAGTTTAACGTGAGAGCAGTGTGTTGGGGCAGCCAAAAAACTAATGTGATCCACATCAAGAGGAGACTAGCTTCCAAGAATCTTTAGGGACTATCTGTGTTCTGCCCTTACCAGACAGACTTCATCAGACTTCTTGCATTCAGTTCTAGGTGGCATAATTTAAGGAGGACCTTGATGATCTGGAGAGCATTCAGAGGAGGGTAGTCAGATTGGTGAAGGGTCTAGAATCCATGAAAAGAGAATCTTTTGAAGGAACTAAAAACATGCTCATCCTAGAGAAAAGAAGATATGGGGACATGGTAGCTGTCTTCAGGTATTGGAAGTATTTGTCATGTGGGGGTGGTTAGACTTGTTCTGTTTAGCAGAGTGTGGAAGCAGAGTACTGGGTAGAAGTTCCAAAGAGGTCAATTACAGCTTGATGTCAGGAGCTAACAAATGCATCTCTTTGGAGGACTTTAAGAAGAACCTTGACAATGATTTACTGGTGAATTCCTTTCATGTATAGGTTGAACTAGTTAGACACTGATGTCCTTTTCAACCCTCAAATTCTATGATTCTAATTCCAAATCCAGTATTCTTTCCACCACAACACACTGTACCAAGATTCTTTCTTTTCTAGGATAGAAAGCTAGTAGCCTTTGTTTTTGTATACAGACTTGTGATTTCATCAGTGTGATTGGGAACTCTTGCTATAAAACTCCCTCTGCTGTTGCATATTTATTACTTATATTCTTAAAGAATTGCTTTGGACACTCATGGGTTAAGCACTTTAATAATGATAGTATGTGTCAGAGGCAGGAATTGAACCTAGTTCTCCTTAATTCCAAGGCCAACCCCTCTATTCATTATGTTAGGAGATGCCTATCCCAGTACCTTTTACAAAGTTCAAAAGGAATGGGACATTGAGATAGCTGTTCCCCCCATTCCCCCTCTGAGCCCAAACTCACAAAACTTCCAGGTCATGTGAGTAACAAGATGGCAAACTAAACATTTTCTCCAATCCTGTGACTTCTCCAGAAATTATGTGCCAAAGATAAAGCAACTTCAGCTGTGGCCATGGTTTAGGATACCCAGAATCCAAAAGAAGGTTAAACAAAAACAATAACAACCCCAAACCCATGAACTGATACTCATCGACCCTGAGCTTACTCAGCACCCCTCCCTCACCTCCTATACCAGTAGCAAGGATGTACTAGCAGACCAAGAAAACCACACAGGCTTGCATCAAAACCCACCCCTATACCCCAATCCCTCTCTTTCCAGTACTGTGGAGACCTCAGCTCCAGGCTTCAGAAATTTGCTTGATCCTCAACACCCAGCTTGGCCACATCCTTCAAGAGCAAAACCTCCTGAGAGTCCCAACCCAGAAGCACCAGTGCTGCAAAGCTCTGAACTGCTGAGAGAAGTTCTGGGCAAGAGAACTGAGGAGCAGAGGGAATGGGACAGGTCACCAGGACAGGACACTGTGCATGCAGCGGACTGTATAGCACCCAACTAAGCCTGAGGGAAAGAGCATAGCATTCAGCTAGGGCCAGCTCTAACCACCCAAGTTAGTTGGAGTAGAGACTTAGGCTAGTGAATAATGACTTGCCCAATGTGGGAGGAGCCTGAGATGCTTTGAGATTTTAGCTCCCAAGGAAACCACAGTCAGAGGGAAGGGAGTCAGAAAGTGAATTGATAAGAAAAATAAGAGAGTGGGGCAGAGAAGGACTGAAACTACCAAAGATGTGAGGAAGAAGAAAGCTCAAACACCTCGAACATAAACAGATAAATCAACATGAAAGGCAGTAACAGGAGAAAGAAGTATGGCCTCCAGATGTAGACAATCAATTCAGACATCTGTGAATAAATACTACAAAAGGAAGGAAAAGGATCCAGTACTTCATGAGAGAGAGGACCCTATGGAATGTGAGGAGAACATGAAACCACAACATGCTGCTCCAGAGTGGTCTAAAAGCAATGAGAATTATGAGAGCAGGATTTATGGAAACAAAAGAGAACAAAAGACGAGAATGCAAATATACAGAATTAAAGGACAACCAAGAAAAAGAGAAGCAAAAAATAATATTAGCAGAGTTTCTCCATGAGCAACTACATACCCGTGTTTCCCCGATAATAAGACCTATCCCGAAAATAAGCCCTATTGAGATTGCTACTGTAGTGAAGGTGATCC
>NW_027185715.1:2214797-2227562 GCF_028583685.1 Petaurus breviceps papuanus | reverse complement strand
CCTCCCCTGAAAATAAGCCCTCTGGTGTTTTTCTGTCCAAAAAAATTCTAAGACAGTGTCTTATTATTGGGGAAACACGGTACATAGACATATGTAACCATGTCTTATGTGTGTGAGGGTATCAAATGTAATTCTTCCCAGGCTCTATCCTCTAGAGACTTTTTTTTAAAGCAATTGGGGTTAAGTAACTTGCTCAAGGTTACACAGCCAGGTATTTCATCATGGATGCTAAGTGTCTGAGCCCAGATTCGATCCCCAGGTCATCCGGACACTGGGGCCAGTGCTCTTACTCACTGTGCTACCTGGCCGCCCCAAAATATTTTTTCTTTTTTTTGTAGGGGCAATTGGGGTTAAGTGACTTGCCCAAGGTCACACTATTAATAATTGTTAAGTGTCTGAGGCCGGATTTGAACTCAGGTCCTCCTGACTCCAGTGCCAGTGCTCTATTCACTGCACCACCTAGCTGACCCTCTCTAGAGACTTTCAATGATGGTGCCATTTTCTCTGAAATTTCCCTGAATCCCAGGTGAAAATGATCTCTCCCTCATCAAAATTTCCCCAACATTTCTGGATTTTGTCTTTACATTTATATAATTCTCCCTTGTATTAGTTATTTGGTGTATGTGACTTCCCTTCCCCCCATCAGGATTGCAAACTCAATGATAAGTCCTGCATCCTTATTTATCTTTGTTTATCTGCGTGTATGTGTGTGTGTGTTATCTCTGTATATGTGTTGGGTAGCAAAAGTAAGGATCCATATATTAGGGTCCACATATTGCTAAACAATGTAAATATACTGAAATGTTACTATGATGTTATAAGAAATGATAAATATTATAAAAGCAGAAAAGCTGGGGAAGACATATGAAAAAAAAGTGAAACTAGAAGAACTAGAGAAGCCATAGACACAGACACATGTGCTGTAAAACTATAATGACCCAAGCCTGGCCCCAGATACCAAGGAGAAAACACCTCCCTGCTTCTTTGCAGACATGGGGGTTATGGGTACAAAATACTACAAATATTATCAGACTTTTTAATATGTTGGTTAGTTTTGCTGAGCAACATTTTTTATCCTTTTAATTCCTCTTTCTGGGAGAGGGAAGGATACATTGGGAAGTGTTAATGTAAAATCAAGCTCACTACTAATTTATATTTTAAATACATTTTTCTTGAATATTTTGTTAAACTAAAGGAATTCAGGCAGGAGACTAGGAGAGCATTAAACATTGTAGAATGTTAGAACCAGAAGGTACATTAGCATACAACAGCCTTCTAGTTTTCTGACATCCGTGGACTTTAAGTGGTTTGCCCAAAGCTGTACAAGAAATAGCAAAGTTTGAACCCAGATCTAGACTCCCAGCTTAGTGATATTCTTTCAACTAAACCACGCTCCTTACCTTTCCAAGGTTCACCCCTTTTCCCACCTCCCCCCATCTTGAATGGGCAAGACACATTCATGTAAATTCACCTTGTACCTATGCAAACATGCACATCCATTACCATAAAGTGTTGTGGGCATCAATTTGGCACAGTACCCACTGGGACCACAATAAAAATCAAGATAAAAACAGTCCTATAACACAAACACACATACCACACATGGATGTGATTGCAAGGCATCATAAATCAGGGTGATTTTTTACTTCACTATGCATATGCACACCCAAGTAGATAAGGTAGGATCTGTCTGAATAAAGACATGTGACAAGAGACCCAATTCACTCTTTCCTGGAGTACAAAGATTCTCCTTCCATTTGTGAGGCTAAGACTGAGGCAAGACACCCCCCCCCAAAAGCTACAGGCATTTACTGCCCCAAGTTCCAAGAAAAAGAAAGCCTTAGTAAGAAATGAAAACTAGCCCTCTACTTATCCCACAAAGTGAGGTTCATACCTTGGGAAGACCCTGAAATAGGTACCACTTCTCCTGGCCACCTCACCTGAGGGACGAAGTTGATAATCATCTTTTCCCATATTCACTTTTTAAACTCTTCAAACAGTATATGGGAGATGAAGCAAGTGAAGGGAAGTTGGTTAGAAATGGAGATTATGGAGAATGGTGGTGATTTTAGGATGACAGGTTTTACGGTTTGAATAGACCTTAAAGATCATTTTACCCTGTTCATTTCTTCGAGCTGATTTCTTCTAATGACCACATAAGAAAATGCTTCCAATCAACTCATTTTCCAGCCTATCCTTCACACATTTGTCTTTTCACACTTGGAGTTAGAGTAGAGGAAATGTTTGCTGGAGGGGGCATTGTTTGAAATCAGGGGTGACAGAATAGGGGAAGGATAGAAAACAAAGATCCTATACATGTTGAAATGACTTGAGAAATGTGCACATTATTTAGAGAGACTTATACAAATGAGCAGAATGGGCTTGGTCCTGCTAGGATCATGGTCTATTTGACCTAACTCTGGTCTATTCTGTTTCAAATCATTTCCACCATCAATTCCCAAGTCCCCTAGACTCACAGAATCTTTATTCTCAGCCCTCTTAGTTGTTTCTCCCTTTCCAGAATAAGCTTCATCTGGGAAGGAGTGAGGGAAGGAAAGAAGGAAGAAAAAAGGAGGTGGGGAGGGAGGGATTGGAATGGCAAGGATAGGAAGAGCAGGGCCAGGTGGTGTACAGACAAAGTATGCAAAGTTGCTAATAGGAAAGGTTATGAGTGTGTGTGCAAGTTTCTGAATGAATGTGTCCATTATGTGAAACTGAATGTGTAAAGCTGTAAGCTGATATACAAGGCTGTAAGTGTGGAAGATTGAATGTAGGAGACTTGTTAGTTAATGGTTGAAGACATCATCTGTTCCAGACTACACCCAAGATAATTTCTGCCCTCCTTTCCCATAACCAACACTAGGCATTGGCCTTCACATTAAGGCGTCACCCTTCACCTGGTTGAGGAATCCTGGCCAGAGCTGCTTGGTGGCCTACATGACAACACTAGAGGGGGTGTGAGGGAGGTGCAGAACTCAGTGCTGTCTCAGGCTGTGGGCCAGGAAGTGAGACTGACAGACAAACGGAAGGGCGGTTGGAAGCCAGGAGCACGGCTCCTTCTTGGGTTAGTAACTGTGGGCATGGGTCGGGGGGCCAGAGGGAGCTAGCTGCTAGCCTGGCCAGAGGGGCCTGGGTATGATGCAAGCCCAGAGGCAGTTGGCTACAGCTGCAGTAAAGGCAGAAGTCAGAAGGCATGAGGCTGCCAAGCGGCACCTGAACCAGCTCAAAAAGTTGACAAAGAAGGTGAATGATCCACAGCTTCGGGAAGACATCAAGACCTCATTGGACAATCTTAGAGGTGAGAGTGGACCTTGGGCCCAAAGTGAGAGTATTTGAGGATCTGAAAGGGGGGGGGGGGCTTCAACCTATTCAGATTTCATGGGTGAATTAACCACTTCCTCATCTCCCTGTACAAAAAGGGACTGGTGAAGGAGTCCTGGTAAGGTTGGAAGTGGAGTGAGGTTGGAAGAAGCCCCATTTGTCTCTCTGTCTTTAACTCCAGTAAGTGGTCACTAATGAGACGACTTTCAGTAGTGGGAAAACAGGAACAGTAGCTGCTGGGGGGGGGGGGGAGGGGGAAGGTAATTGTGAGTGATCCAATCCCTTACCTAGAGAGACAGGGACGGGAAGAGGCTTGTGGTGAGAGGAATTCTGGGGCATGATCATCTGATTCCCAAGTTCATTCCCAGTACCCACCTGCTGAACCACAGCCAGAGAGACAAATATATGTGTACATATACACACATCCTTAGACATGCATATTATGGCATATTTAGACAGTCATACACAGAGTCTTAGATATCCAGAAACACTCTAGTCATAGACATACATGCTTGCCAATCTAGAGACCCCCCACCTTCTTGTCTTCCGTCACTTTTCTTCAATAGTCTCTTGTTCCTGTCTCCCCACCCCTGCTTCCGATCCACCTCATTAGCACTATTACAGCAAGCAATGACAACACAGGGAGGAAGTGTTGCCATAGCAACACCATCTGCCACATCCTTCTGCCCCTTTTCACCCCCAAATCCTGTGGTGGGGGCCTCCAGTGGGAGAAAGACTTAGGTCCGAGTTAGTTAAGTCACCTACACAGCTCCACACTACTTCCATCAACAGAATTTGGCCCTTTGGGCTCAAAGATCTCTAACCTCCACATTTGGAGTATCAAAGAGCTAACCAAGTTTAGGCTAGAATGGGGGTGGGGGCAGGATAGAGGGGAGTAAAGTGGAAACCAGCATTAAGCTTCACCCCACCTCTAATTTACCTCATTTTTTCCTATTCTCAACTGTCTTCCTATGTGGTTTCTGGTGTCTAGAGGAGATGAGGGCTACTTTACTCAAGATCCTTTCCCCAACATCATCTTTCTAGAGCTTAAATTATAGAAAATGGGGGGAAAGCAGGAGGAAAATCTACTACCCCCATGTTTCCCACTGAGTGATTGCTTTTTCCATTGTTGCTGTCCCTGGTGGCCCCTGGGTGGTGAGGATACTGCTATTTCCCCTCCACCCATCACATTTCCATGGGGCCACAGTTGGTGTATTCCAGTGACAGGCTTAGGGGCTTCAGGTTAGAGTGAGTTAGAGAGTAAGTATATTCCCCAGGGACATTCTAGACACTCTGCTGAGTGAGGACTGGTATGCCTAGTCAGGACTTTAAGCTCTGCCTTCTTCAGGAGAGAAGGGAGGGGTTTTGAGTGGATTGTTATGGTAATAAACAGGCTCTGCTCAAGAGGAAGAAGGAAAGACATCTCTTCGGAGGCTCCCTTCTATGAAATTACCTGGTGACCTCAAGAACTGGGATGTGACAGTCCCTTAGAGATAATTGTACCTATTATACAGAAGGAGAAACTGAGGGCCAGGGATAGGAAAACAGGACAGAGGTGACAAGTCGGCTACCCCCATTCTCTGCAGAGACAATCACAGAAAGACCCAGGTGTTCAGACGCCCGTGTCCAGGAGAGGGCGACATCTCGGTTCCTCCAAGACCTTTTGTAAAGATGGGGGAAGCCGACCCCTAGGTTGGGCGCTGAGGGAGGTCGGGTACAAGAGTAGCTCAGAGAACAAATCCCCACCACCACCAACCTGGTCCCCGTTTAGTTCCCCACCCGGGCCCCGCTTGCCGACGGCTCCTGCCTCCAAGAGCCGCCCACGGCAACTCTTATTATAGCCCAGGCTGCGTCAGGGGGAGGGAGAGAAAAGAAAGGAAAATGGGGAGAATGTTTGCTTCTCAGGGTTCGGAGGAGGGGTCTGGAGAGGCTACGTCCAGTCCATGCTCCACCTCGCCCCAAGGCCAGTGCCTTGTTCCGAGGCACCAACACGATAAAGGGAGGCCGGGGTTACCCACCTGTATCCCTTTTCTAGGAAGGATATGAATCCCCTGATTTAGGGTACCAGGAGATTTGTAGACACCCCTCTACCCTACCCCCATTCGCCTGCCCTTACAAAAAAAGTCAACACATCAATGGAAAATGGGAACCCGAGAGTTCTCAGTTCCCACTCCCTCGGTGAATCGCCATCTACCTGACAAAAGCACCTGTGTACACTCCTACATTGTTGGGGAGCAGTACTGAGGCGGGGTTTCCCTCACCCCAACTTTTTCCTCAACAAACCGTTCTTTCCCCTTCTCCAGAGGCCCCCTTTGGCGCTCCTGCCTTCCACTGATCCCTCTTCCCTCATTATTCCCGCTGTTTCCCGGGTACTTTCGGAGCCATGGTTGCCATGGATACAGGATGCATTTTTGTGAGAGTGGAGGGGTGTAAAGCCTCAGATCTACACCCTCCTCTCCGCCCGGGAGTCTTTGATTCACTGGAATCCTGGTGTCCCCTCTCCGCCGCCCCCTACCTTCCGCCAAACAACTCGGTACCCTGTTCAGTCTCCTCGGGGGAGCGGGGAACTCGGGATTCCAAGATCACTCCAGGACGGGCACTGGGCAGTCGTAGCCTACCTCTCGGGGGTGAAAGGGAATGGGGGACTCAGCGTAGGAATCAGCCCTATATACCCCCTCTAGTGAGGGAGGATAACTGAAATCCTAGTTCGGCTCGAGGTGTGAGGGTCTCTTAGGAGGGCAGGGTTGAGAGGCTTCCGAACTTCTTTCTTCAAAGAAACCCCCCAGAATTATCAAATTGGCAGAACTGGTGCTTCTCCCGGTTGTAGCTACTGCCCTTCCACCTACATTCATGAACCCCTTTCACCACGTCCCAGTTGCTCTAGGGAAAAGCGGGGGGCGATGACAGTCTGCTTCAATCCAGTCCGGGATTTGGGATGGAAATCCAGTCCGGGATTTTGGAGGGAAATCCAGCTCTGGATTTCGCATCGTCCATTTAGACAGCCGGGCTGGTGTGTGTGTATGTGTGTGTGGTGGGAAGGTGGGGGGGAGATTTGGTTGGGAGGGGGGGGCGGCAGGGGGCCGCCTCCTCCTCAGTGTGAGGGGAGCGCCCGGATACATCGCGCATCCGGACCGAGCCGAGCCCGGTGAACCCCCCCGAACCCCCGGACCCTCGCCTATACCCCAAACCCCTCCCTCCCCCAGACCCTCCGGCCCCCATCATCCTCCTGCATCCTCCTGCATCCTCCCCCCCCACGCCTTCTCATTACATCTCCATCCTGCATCCTATCCTCCCTGCGCCCCCGCGTATCCTCCGCATTTCCCTCACCTCTTGCATCCCCTTCCTCTGAACCCCACCCCCAGTCCCTCTCCCCTACTCTTCATCCTCTACCCTTCTTCCCCTAAGCACACCCCAACCCCTCAAACCTCATCGCCCCCGCACTCCATCTCTTCGGCCTCCCCCCTTCCCTGGCATTCCTGTTTCCCCCACATCGCCTATTTGCCCTGTCTACCCCCTCCTACTCTCTCAAGCCTCCCCCTTCAAGACCCCATCTCTGCTTCCCCTTACGGGTTGGGGGATGTGAGGTTACGCCCTCGCCTCCTGAGAGCCGCACTAAAGGTCCCGGGCCTCGGAAAGGGTTGGGGGTGCAGGGTGGGGGGCATGGAGAGGAGGAGCCCTGTGTGATGGGAGGGGGGCGCTCTTGGAATAGGCGGAGGCGGCGGGGACCTAGGAGCCTGGGCGGGGGTTGAGCGGGGGACTGAGTCCAGCGACGAGCACGCAGAGCTACCCCATGGCCGGGCCTCCCTGAGCCAATTTGGGGGAAGCCCCCTCCCCACCCCAGCCCGGGGGTTTCGGGGCCCCATGAGCCGGGGTGCGGGCGCGCTTCAGCGCCGGACAACCACCTACCTCATCTCGCTGACCCTGGTCAAGCTTGAGTCTGTGCCTCCACCGCCTCCCTCACCATCAGGGGCTGGGGCCCCGATAGTCAGGGCACCAGAGGGGGGAGAACCTGGTAGCCCTCGGGGAGCAGATGAGACCGGCAAGAAGCGGCAGGAACGTCTCTTCCACCGGCAAGATGCTCTGTGGATCAGCACCAGTAGCGCGGGGGCAGGGACAGAGACCCTTTCCCTGTCCCCTGCTCCAGCCAGCCCAGCCTGTCCGGTCTCCCCTGCTCCGGGTCGCCGCCTCTCCCTTTGGGCCGCCCCTCCTGTACCCCCGCTCTCCGGGGGACTGAGCCCGGATCCCAAACCTGGAGGGGGCTCCACTTCTTCCCGGCGCCCACTACTCAGCAGCCCAAGCTGGGGGGGACCGGAGCCAGAGAGCCGGGGTGGGGGGTGCGTCCCAGGCTCCTCTTCTCCCCACCCCGGCACCGGCAACCGTCGACTCAAGGTGGCGCCCCCCCCACCTGCCCCCAAGCCTTGCAAGACGGTAACCACGAGTGGGGGCAAAGCTGGAGGAGGAAAGACCGCAGGGAGTCGCCTATCGTGGCCAGAGAGCGAGGGCAAGCCGCGGGTCAAGGGGTCAAAGAGCAGTGCTGGGGCCGGAGCCCCAGCCGGAGTTGGGACTGGCGTCGGAGCAGGTGCTGCAGCCGGACAAGGGGCTGGAGCCCGAGGAAAGTTGTCCCCGAGAAAAGGCAAGAGTAAGACGCTGGACAACAGTGACTTGCACCCTGGGCAGCCCGCTGGCTCTCCTCCTCCTCAAGCGGCCCCGGCAACTCCAGCTGCCTCTCCAGCAGCCTCTGCCACCTCCCCTGGGCTTCCCCCGGGGCCTGCACCTCCTATCACTCTGGAGCCTCCTGCTCCTGGGCTGAAACGGGGCCGGGAGGGGGGTCGTGCCTCCACCCGGGACCGTAAGATGCTCAAATTCATCAGTGGCATCTTCACCAAGAGTACCGGGGGACCCCCAGGTCCAGGGCCATCTCCTGGACCCTCAGGCCTCACCTCCAGCAGCGGGTCCCGGGAGCTGCTGGCTGTAGAGCTTCGAGCCTCCCCGAGTGAGTAAGGCCAAGGAAAGCTAGGGGGGAGGGGAATAATTGAACAGCAGGGCCTAAAGGGTGTCAGGGCTAGGACCTCAGTGTAAAAGCTTTGTACACCTAAAAGACATATAAATGTCAGTTATTATCATTCTAACTCTCTAGCACAACCTGTAAGAGAAGCTGAAATGGGAGTGAAGGCCTGAGGGAAAGAGACTGGCCTTTAGGGACACCTGGGCTCCTGCTTACTACTTGATGACCTCTGGGTGTTTAACCATACCTGGAAAGATGCAACAGGACTCACTGGTTGTCCTTTGAAGACTAGGGGGAATGGGAGAGGGAGTTTGAGTAAGGGGGAGTGGCCAGCTTCTGTGTCTGGCTATAGGTCCCAGGGAGAGTGAATCAAGCCTGCTGGGAAAATGTGTCCTTGGTCAGGGTGAGAATTAGCAGTCATTTGCAGATTCCCTCAGGAAGTCAGGCATCCCTGATTCCAGTTTTTGTGTTACTTAGGACAGAGAAAAGGGACTACATGTGTTATTTTTTTAACCCCCAAAGGGAATTTGGTGGAAGATGGGGAAGAGGAGAACTGGGAGGAGGTCTGTGATCCTGTGTACTTGGTGCCAGCAGTCTCCACAGCTAGTTTGCAGGCAGCCACTCGCCTGTGCAGGTCCTCCTGGGTAGGGTAACAGGCGAGTGAGATGGCAGGGATTTTGTCTTTTGCTCGACATCCTAGAAGCAGAAGGAGGAGGGGAGGGGAAGTGTGTGGGCTGAAACTACTGGATATTTAACTGCAAAACTGTAGGGGGTAGAGAGCTAGAGGAGAAGGTGGGATGTGATGGGGGGAGTCTCACTTCCCACTTACCCTCCCCCCTTCCACTAAGAGTCAAGTTCAGATCAGCTGGGGTCCTGACTCAGTGAGTCAGGAGTCATGGGGAACTGCCTAGAAGTTGATGCTCTGGTTGTATTTGTTGTGTTTTTAGCTTTGGCTTTATTGGACATGAGATGTAGGGGAGGGGCAGAGTGGGTCTGTTCTCTCTCCTGGGAGGCTGTCGGGGAGCGGGGGTGGTGGCCCGGAGTTTGGCTCCGGAGCTGTTAGGAGCAGATGGCTTCAGATCCCACTGCAGCTGCTCCACCCTGGGAACGTCCGGGCCTCCAGTGTCAGGCTGTCAGACACAGGGGACTAGACAGGAGCAAAGGATCTGAGGGGACGGGGATGGAAGAAGCTTCCCAAAGTCCTTTTCCTGTAGCACCTTGCTGTAGCTCACAACTGGAAAGGGTTGATGCTCCCTGTTCCCCCTGAACTTCCTTCCCCAATTTGTTACTGGGTTTCTGACCTGGCCAAACCCTAAAGGGATGAGAAAGAGGGCCAATTTTAGGAGGGTGATGGTCCCCACACCCCCTGAACTTCCTCTCTCTAAATTGCTACTGAGATTCTGACCTGGCCAAACCCTAGAGGGATGAGAAAGAGGGCAAATTTTAGGAGGGTGATGGTCCCCACACCCCCTGAACTTCCTCTCTCCAAATTGCTACTGAGATTCGGACCTGGCCAAACCCTAGAGGGATGAGAAAGTGGACAGATTTTTAAAGGGCCTTAGTTCTTTCCTATCAGTTAAGTTTGGAAAATATTGCAGAAATCTACTACCTGGAGTCTGACCTGTGCATGTGATCCTGAAAGGGGGAGGGATTTTAATCACCCTCATTACTATCATTGCAAGCCTCAGTTTCCCTTCTCTAGGAAATGGAGGTTGAGAGGTTCTCCCATTCCTCTTCAGCTTCCATCCTCTACTCAATCCCTGAACCTAACCTCAAGCTCTGTCTTCCCTTGGAATCAACCCCACCCCATCACATTGTAAACCTTCTGGACCCTCCTGGTCCTCCTCTTAGAGAAGGGGCTATCCTGCCCTTAGGAGGCACGAGTTCTTCTGAGCTGGGATGTGGGGGGACACACAGTTGGGGATGTGCTTTAAGGGAGATGCCAATGTGAAGTATTTTTGTCTCTCTGGTTCTGTTGCTAAGCAACCTCTGAGCGGCAGCAACAGCTGTGGGGAAAGCAAGCTTGATGGGGGCGGAGTGTGGACCACTGTCTTAGCATCTTATTCCCTAGCTTTTTCAACTCAAGTGAAGTGACCCATCCTTAAAGGGGGGGGGGAGAAGAGGGGAGAGTGGGAAGGCAGAAAGGTATGGAAATTTGCCTGCATGTGTGTGTGTATATGTGTGTTGCTGAAATGCTCACTCTTTCATTTCCGTATGGGCTTTCTCCATCAGGTCTGGAAGGCCAGACCTAAACTTCTCCTATCCTCTCTCTTCTTTCAGAAGCTGTGGTCAATAGCCAGGAATGGACTTTGAGCCGATCAATCCCTGAACTCCGTTTGGTATGTGAACCAGTATAATTGACTGTAGAAAAGTCTGTTCCAAGTTTTGCTCTCTCTCCCATTATATTCTCAGCCAATGCCTCTCCTTTCTTTCTATGAAGATGAGGAATGATGGATTGTGATTCTTCAGAGTCCCTCCCTTCATAGCCCTATATTGTCAGTCCATATCACTTCATCTTTTTCTTCTCCTGCCTAGCAGTTCCCATTCAGTTTCTCTTCCTTTCTTCCTATTCTTTTCTCTTCCCACCTCCAGACCTCTCCTCATTTTAGTATCTCCTCAGCCTTTTCCTTAAATAAGGTCTTCTACAGTCCAGAACTTGAAACCTGAAGCAATATTCGAAGTGGTTTGAGAGTGGTTATCTCTTGCTCTCCATTTCCTTGAAATAATTAGAGACTCCATTTTATTGGTGTTTCTTTATGTCAAGTCTACTTTGATCCTTGAATAATTTTCTGCTCTTAAGATCACAGACTCTCAGAGTTGGAAGGGCTCTTATCTAGTTCAGCCCATATCTGAATAGGAGTCCCCTCTACAACACTCCCACTATAGAATCATGTCATATTAACATTGGCAAGAAGCTTAGACATAATCTAGTCCAATAAACTCATTCTACAGATGAAGAAACTGAGGTCCAAAGAAATGGAATCATTTGCCCAAGGTCATATAGCTTCCAAGTGGTGGAGCCAAGACTCACACTCAGGCCTTTTAACTCCAAGTCAGTCTCCACTTTGGACTCCAGCAGCCCTTCTGCTACACCATGCTGCTCTCTAGAGTTCTCTGCATGCCTTCCCCCAGGCTCTTATCCAGTCTCCACATTGTCCCTCCTTTCATGATTGGCCTCTGCCAATCATTTCAGTTTCAACGAGGATGACATTCTCCCGTCATTCCAGATCCCAAGACTGTCTTCTTAATCTCTTTGGTCTTGTTTCACCTGTGACTTCAGATCACTTCCTTGTTCACAGGGTGTACTGGGTGATGCCAGGAGTGGGAAGTCATCGCTCATTCACAGATTCCTGACTGGTTCTTACCAGGTGCTAGAGAAGACAGAGAGTGAGTCCTTGGGAATTGAAAGGGATTGAGTAGGGAAAGGGAATCAATAAATCTTTGATTCAAACAAAACTATGGGACCTTCCCCACTGCCATGATACTGAAGTATGTACAACTTGTGTGTGTGTGTTACAACAATTTCCCTCCTAATAATCTTGGACAGGTGAGCAGCATAAGAAGGAGATGTTGGTAGATGGTCAAAGTCATCTGCTGCTGATCCGAGAGGAAGCAGGGGCACCAGATGCCAAGGTGAATGGGGAAGAGAAAGCAGAGAGGAGACTGGGTAGTGGTCAGACTTCTGGGAAAGCAAAGTTGAGGGGCAGGCTTTAGTGGGAGGGAAGGGATAATTTTTTCCTTGCTTCAATCCTTCCCAGTTCTCAAACGTGGTAGAGTCTTGAGAGTTATAAGGAAGGATTCCTCTTTCTGTCTGCTCCCTCATTTGTCTCTCTTCATCTAGTTTTCAGGCTGGGCAGATGCTGTCATTTTCGTCTTCAGCCTGGAGGATGAGAACAGTTTCCAGGCTGTGAGTCGTCTCCACGTGCAATTAAACTCCCTTCGTGGGGAGAGCCGGGGGGGTCTGGCCCTAGCGCTTGTGGGGACACAAGGTAAGGAGGCGCTGAGGAAAGGGCAGGCCTGGAGGGGAAGAACAGAGGAATCCTAAGTAGTTACTTGATGTAGAGAGAGGTGTAGCCAGGAGAGAAAACTTAGGAGAAACATGATAGATGTCTTCAAGTATTTAAAGGGCTGTCATGTAGAAGAGATAATAGGCTTAGTCTGCTTGGCTCTAGAGGATAGAACTGAGAGTAATGAGAGAAAGCAGCAGAAGACAGAATTCAGCTCAATAGGAAGAAAAACTTCTGGGGTGGCTAGGTGGTGCAGTGAATAGAGCAGTGGCCCTGGAGTCAGGAGAACCTGAATTCAAATCTGACCTCAGACACTTAACAATTACTAGCTGTGTGACCTTGGGCAAGTCACTTAAGCCCAATTACACTCCAAAAAGAAGAAAGAAAGGAAGAAAGAAAGAAAGAAAGAAAGAAAGAAAGAAAGAAAGAAAG
>NW_027185715.1:2133139-2214787 GCF_028583685.1 Petaurus breviceps papuanus | reverse complement strand
AAGAAAGAAAGAAAGAAAGAAAGAAAGAAAGAAAGAAAGAAAGAAAGAGAAAAACTTCATAATGTTTAGAGACATCCAAACAAGAAATTAACTGCCTCCGGAGTCAATGGGTTCATCATTACTAAAGTGGAAGACTGGAGGACCACTTGTTGGGACCACTGGAGAGGGAATTTCTGTTCAAATCAAGGTGGGACTACATGACCTTAAGTCCTTTCCGACTTTAAGATCTGGTGGTTCTTCGAAAGTGAGAGCCAGAGTAGGATAGAACAATGGTGATATCTTCTTTCTCTGAATATGTTCCCCATTTCAGTTCCCTACCCTTTAGGGGACAGAAATCATTAAGGAAAGAGTGAAAGTGCTCATTCACTTTCTCTCCCCATCAGACAGGATTAGTGCTTCCTCCCCCCGGGTTGTGGGGGATGCTCGTGCCAGAGCTCTATGTGGGGAAATGAAGCGATGCAGCTACTATGAGACCTGTGCCACCTATGGGCTCAATGTGGACAGGGTCTTCCAGGAGGGTAAGAAAGATTATGGGTACCGGGAGTGGGGGGTGGGATGAATGCATGGAAGAGATCATTGAAGATGTGAGGAAAGAGTGAAGAAGTGAGTGACAATGAAAAAGGAGAGTGAAGGGAATGAAGACTAAGAAAGGGTCTGGTTTAACATAGAAGGGCAAGGGGGGCTTGGGGAAGTTGATGGGGTTAATATGAGTACAGGGAGAGAGTGTGTGTTGATGAGTGGAGAGTTGAGACATCAATATGGGTTTGTTTTTGTTTTCCAGATCTAAGGTGTGTGTGTGTGTGTGTGTGTGTGTGTGTGTGTGTGTGTGTGTGTGCCTGATAATGTGAGAAGGCACTGTAGATAAATGAGAGGAAGTATCAGTACCTATCATGCTTTCCCCCCCACCTCTATAGTGGCCCAGAAGGTTGTGACCTTGCGAAAACAGCAGCAACTCCTGGCTGCCTGCAAGTCCCTGCCCAGCTCCCCCAGTCACTCAGCTGCCTCCACTCCTGTGGCAGGGCAGGTAAGAGGGGCTGGTTGGGGCAAGTGAAGAGGGACAGGAGAAGGGAGACTGTGAGATACTGGATTGGCTTTAAGGATAGAGATGCTGGAGGACACATAAGGGGTAGGACTTCGAAAATGGTGAGCATGGGGTGGAATTGATGTCCTGATCTCCCAGGTAAAATCCTCAGTCAGTTTCCCATGTCTACATATGTATGGATTTAAGGGAATTCAAGATACTCTTCTTTTGACTCAAATATCTTCTCCCCAGGCCAGTAATGGGGGGCATACCAGTGACTATTCATCATCCCTTCCTTCCTCACCCAATGTTGGTCATCGGGAGCTACGGGCTGAAGCAGCTGCTGTGGCTGGCCTGAGTACTCCAGGGTCTCTGCACCGAGCAGCCAAACGTCGGACGAGTCTCTTTGCGGTAAAGCATACATCGATCTCACCTTCTCTACTCTAACAGTTCCTCCATTAGCGTCTTCCTTCCCTGTTCTTCCAATTCCTTTAGGCCAGCAGTCCTTTTGACCTCTCTTTCTTAGTTCATTCAATCCCTTCATCCCTTTCTCCTCTCTTCTCCTGATATCTGCCACTTTGTCCCCAATCTACTCTGTCTAATGACAGTAAACCATTCCAGAATCGAAGGGGCAGCGACTCTGAAAAGCGGAGCCTGGACAGCCGAGGGGAGACAGCAGGAAGTGGCAGAGCAATCCCAATCAAGCAGGTGGGCAGATTAGGAAGGATCTGGCGACTGGAGCTGGGGGGAAACACCTTGCCCACCCTAGGTTGCACGTTAACTTTTCTCTGGCCCATCTTCATCCCCACCCCAGAGTTTCCTGCTGAAACGAAGTGGAAATTCACTGAATAAGGAATGGAAGAAAAAATATGTGACACTATCGAGCAATGGTTTCCTACTGTATCACCCCAGCATTAATGTGAGCGCCCCCCCCCATCTCTGCAGTGATGATTCCTCCTCCACAACTCCTATGAATTGCCTGGATAATCTCAGTCAATTGCTAGTTACCTTCTGAAAAATCTCCCCTCTCCAGACCCCATGGTTTTCCTTAGTCCCTACTCCATCCCCCAACCAATCTCCACTGCATATTATAGAAGTGCTGGTGTTTAATGGAAAGAGCTGGGGACTTGGAGTCATCTGGCTTCACATCCCATCTCTGACATGGAGGTCACTTCAGCTATGAGCCTTAGTTTCCTTATTCATAAAATGGGATACTTGTAGTAGATGCCCTTTGTGGGGTTTGGGGAGAATCAAATAAAGGAATGCATATTACAAATGATTTTCAACCTTTCAGGTGCTAGTTAAATGTCAGGTTATCATTATTTAGATACTTTTCAGAAACTTGAAGATTTACAATGATGCAGACATGTTCTCTTACCCCTAACCATGTGAGAATCCTTCTGTCTCTCAGGATTACATCCACAGCACGCATGGAAAGGAGATGGACTTGCTTCGGACGACGGTAAAGGTACCAGGCAAGCGACCTCCTCGGGCCATCTCAGCCTTTGGCCCCTCTGCCAGCATCAACGGGCTTGTCAAGGATATGAGCACTGTCCAGATGGCTGAAGGCACTGGTGAGGGGGAAAGGGGAGACCATTGGAATTGGTCAGTAAGGAGATAAGGTAGGGGAGGAGTGAGGGAAGAAGCAATGGGAGCAGGAGGCAGGTGAATATGGAGATCATAGCAGGGGAGGAATGAGAAGTGGAGGTGGCAAAAACAGGAGCTGGAGAGCAGAAGGATGAAAGAATTGTATTGAAGATTTCCCTTTCTTCCCTCCCATCCTCTCTCATTAGCAGACATTCCCACTCCTACCCCTACTCCCAGCCCCAGTTCCCTACAGCCACCCCAGGACCAGACATCAAAGAATCTACTGAAGCCAGACAGGAACCTGGCCCGAGCCCTCAGTACTGGTCAGTCTTGCTTCTTCCCAAAACGAAATGCTCATTTCTGGTCAAAATGGGGGTGGAAATGGAGGTTGGGATGGTGGAGCGTCTTTGAGAAGAGAGAGGAAGATAGATGAAATGGAGATAGATATCTCGGAAAAGAAGAGATAAGGGGGAGGAGGGAATTCCCCCTAGGGAAAAGGATTTTCTTTTCATTATGAAGAGGGCAAAGCTGACTCTGAGGAAACTGAGTCAACTATGCATCCTCCCAAAGACTGTACACCATCTGGAGACTTAAGTCCCCTGAGTAGGGAACCTCCTCCTTCTCCCATGGTGAAGAAACAGAGGCGGAAAAAATTAACCACACCATCAAAGACAGAAGGCTCTGCTGGGCAGGCTGAAGGTGAGGCCATGGCGAGGCAGCCCTATTTTTTACCCCCACCTGAAACCCTGACTGGAGGTCCTGGGATGGTACAGGAAAAGATCCTAAATTGTGTTCTTTTTTGAATATTTTTATATCAACTGTGAACATTTTTATTAAAAGAAAACGGGCATCCCTCAGTCCCTGCCCTTCTCCCTAGTGAACCCACAGCTCCTGCCCCTTTCTCTCCAAATGACCCCCATCTTTCTCTCCCTAGCCCTCCAACCTCAGTCCCTCCCTTCCCAAAGCTCACTGAGATCTGAACCCTTCCTTACCACTCCCCTTAGAATCTGCTCCTTTCAATTCATCACCTCATATTCCCCCACACACACCTTGCTCTCAGCCCCTGTTGCTCAGGGCCTGGATTCCAGATCTCCCTACTTTCACTGCTCTCTGCTTCTGCTCCACTCTGCTCTGGGGCCACTGACCTTTAGTTCTGCTTTCTCTCCCTATCTGTCTGTCTTTATTTTTCCCACTGCCTTTGTTACCCTCTCCTCTCCTTTCTTCTCCTCCTACACTTTGCTACTCCTATTCTCTCTGTATCTATCTCTGTCTCTCTGTATTTCTCTCTGTCTCTCTCCCCATCCCTTCTTTCCTCTGTTTCTCCACTGTCTGTCTCCTTTTCTCTATCTCTTCTCTCTATTTCTCTTGTCTGTCTCCTTCGCTTCGGGAAACCAGCCAAGCGCAAAATGTGGAAACTAAAATCCTTTGGTAGTTTAAGAAATATTTATAAAGCAGGTAATAAAGTGGGGAAATTGGGAAGGGCACTCAGCTGGGATGCAGGGGTTGGGGTGCACCTGCTTCCCCTGCATGTGCGTGGGCTTCCCGCTCTCCCATTCTTCTTCCGTCTCCCATACTGCTCCCACCCCACCCTGTAGGGGCCCTGGGATGGCCGTCTGGGGAGGTGGGGAGAGGGTTTGGGGAGAATAGTGTGTTAGAGTTCTACCATCCTGTTTTACCCCCCTCCCCTTCCACATCCCCCTCAGAGGAGAACTTCGAGTTCCTGATTGTATCAAGCACTGGACAGACCTGGCACTTTGAAGCTGGGAGCTTCGAAGAGCGAGACTCCTGGGTTCAGGCCATCGAGAGCCAAATATTAGCCAGTCTGCAGTGCTGTGAGAGCAGCAAGGTCAAGGTGAGGACTGGAGGGGAAAGGTAAAGTAGAGGAGTCCGTGCCTGGGCAAAGGTACTTTAATTGTGGTTGGGAGGTTGAGGAACATAGCTCACGGAAAGAACTGTGGAGAAAAGTATTTTGCATTTGTGGTCAGAAAATCTAGGCTCCGATATGCACTCTTGCCTCTTAGAGTTGTATGAGCTTGGATGTCGCTTAAAACTTAAATCTCAGTTTCCTCTTCTGTAAAACGTTGAGGCCAGACCTCGAAGTATAGACCTCTAAATATGTACTATGACAGAGCCCCTCCAGCCCTGTGTTTCCAGGGCATTGCCTGTAAAGGATCACTGCTAACCCCAGGTCTCCTTTTCCCCTTAGCTGCGCACTGACAGTCAGAGCGAGGCTGTGGCCATTCAGGCGATTAGGAACGCAAAGGGAAACTCTCTGTGTGTGGACTGCGGAGCTCCCAGTGAGTAAAGGTGGAACAGATGAGTGGAGGTGGGGGTGGGGCGGGGTGGCTCAGACAGGGCATTTGGCTGGCGGCGTGTGTGTTTATGTTGGTAGACAAACGGACCTTGAAGAGGAATGGGGCCAGGGTTCCGGGAAGGACAGAGAGAGGAAAGAGAATCCCTTGGTCCCCGAAGTGGGATAGAAAGAGACTGAGGTCCCAGTGTTGGAAGAATGGGGGTTGGGAGAGGGTATCTGACCAGCGTGTGTGAAAATGACCCATGCTCTCTGTCCTACCCCAGACCCCACCTGGGCAAGTCTGAACCTGGGTGCGCTAATCTGCATTGAGTGCTCTGGAATCCATCGAAATTTGGGCACTCACCTGTCGCGTGTTCGATCCCTGGACTTGGATGACTGGCCGCGGGAGCTGACCCTGGTGCTGACAGCTATTGGCAACGAGACGGCCAATCTCATATGGGAGAGCGACACCCGAGGCCGAGCCAAGCCCACGCGGGAATCTTCCAGGTGCGAGGAGTCAGAGAGAAGAGAGGGGGAAGGAGCGGTGGGGAATAGATGAAGAGATTTGAGAAAAGGGAAGGCAATTTCTGAGGGAGGAGGGAGCCCTCTTATCGCGCTCTCCCCCACCTCCCTCTATCTTCACGTCTTCTCAGGGAGGAGCGAGAGTCATGGATCCGGGCCAAGTATGAGCAACTGCTGTTCCTGGCACCACTGGGAGGTCCGGAAGAGTCCCTGGGCCGCCGCCTCTGGGCCGCTGTGCAGGCTCAAGACGTTCCTGGGGTGCTATTGCTCCTGGCCCACGCGCGTCACGGGCCCCTGGACAGCGACGTGGGAGACGCGCAGCTCCGTTCCCCGCTACATCTAGCGGCAGAGCTCGCCCATGTGGTCATCACACAGCTGCTAGTCTGGGTAGGTGGAAGGGGGAAAAGATCAAGAGACCTTAGATAATCGAGGAGGGTCAAAGAAAACCGCTTGGAATGTCAAGCAGCACCTAGGGCAGAATTGAGAGACATTGTCCGGCTTTCCAGTCTGTCTCTTCTATGTCCCGCTTAGAACTTGAGCCAGACTGGGGATGAGCTAGATGTCCAAGGAAGCTAGGCTTTGCCGGGGAGAGGGAGAAGGACCTCAGAGACATAGCTCGTCATCTTTTTAATGTATCTGTTTTACTGATACACTGATCCAGGTTTTCACAATTGTTTCTATTTCGTTATGGGTGGTTACTTTGCTGCCCCTTCCAAGATCACGGAAAGAACTTCTACTGTGTCCTCTTCTTTCCAGTACGGCGCCGACGTATCTGCTCGGGACGCTCAGGGCCGCACCGCGTTGTTCTACGCTCGGCGAGCGGGGAGCCAGCTCTGTGCCGACATCCTGCTGCAGCACGGCTGCCCGGGGGAAGGAGGCAGCGGGGCCACCACTCCCAGTCCCAGCCGAAGGAGTAGCGCCGCGAGCGTGGGCCGCGCCGATGCTCCGGTCGCTCTGGTATAGCGGCACCACGCGGACAGACACACTCACAATCCCCTCCAACCTGCCCCAACCTCTGTGCTCCGGAAAGGGACCCTACCCCCAATCCCGCCCCACGCCACCACCACAACCAACCAGGCACGGACACCCTCCTTGTGGACTGTCGGACACAGATTCCCTCCTCCCTTCGCCACGAGCACGTTTCCCACCACGCACACACAGCGGACACTGAACCCTAACTCTCTTTCCCTTACCTGTTCCCTCCCAACCTTCCCCTCTCCAAGGGACACAGACTTCTGCACTCTCCCTAGCCGAGGCATGGAGACCCTTTTGTGCGCATTAACCGCCCCGGTTCCCCAGTCGAACACACCCTATTTTTCTCTCTCCACCTCGGGAACTCACGGCGTTCCTTCAAGTGTTTGGGAAGGGAGATTGACCCTTGCTACTTTAACCCTGGGTTCTTGGACCTACCCTCTGCTGGCTCCTGGGAAAAGGGGAAAAAAGAAGTTTACCCTTCAGATCCAGGATGACTCACGCTTCCTCCCCGCCCCCATTCGTTGGACAGTTCGGCCCCCAGAGCCCAAAGCCCAGGCTGGCTCCTGGGGAGAGGGGAAGGTATCAAGGTGTTGGGGGGAGGGGGGCGCTGGTCATGGGAGCTAAGGGAAGTTCTGGGGGATAGAAGGCTTGTTCATGGGCCCCTCCCACTCCCTCCACACCTGATTTCACTGCCCAAAAACAGGGGAAGTGGGCAGCGAGGGGCAGGACCCCGGCTACCCATGGGGGTGGGGACCCCAACCCTTTCCGTGAAAGGGACCAATGGGGGGAGGCTAAAATAAAGACCCCCTCCCTACATACCCACAGCCACACTCACATCCACCCACGGATGGACTGGGGCTGGGGAGCCAGAAGCCTGGCTTCCTCTCTCCACAATAGCTAGAGGAGGGTGATGAATGAGATAGGGGCTCTTGGAACTGGGGAGGAAATTGTAATTTATTGCTTTGTGCCCCCTTGGGAGAGGGGGCTGGGGGGGAGGGCTGGGACGTGGGGAGGGGGGTGGGCTAGGGGAAACCTGGGGGGGGTGGGGGGGTGCTCTTGGGTTGTGAGTGTCTGTGACTGTGACTGCCTAACTGTGACTGTCCAGAGCCCGTGGTGTCCTGAGCCAGAGGACACCCCAACCACGGGACTCCCTTCTCCCCCAAGTTTCACCCTCCCCTCCCTCTTGCAGGAGAAGCTCTAGATCCAGCCTCCCGCCCCTCCCCCCACCAGACTCCCTGAAACTTTCCAGCCAGGTAAAGAAGTTAAACCGGCTGGGATAGGTCCCTATTGGCCTGCCATCCCTTCCTCAAGCAGGTCGGGATTTCCCTGCCCCCCTTCACCCCCTTATTCACCATAGCCCCAGGGCCAGTTGGTGTCAGTGTTTTGTTTTGTTTTGTTTGCTTTGTTTCTTTTTTTTTGTTTTGTTTTGTTTGGGGGCTTTGGGGTTGTTTTTTTTTTTTTTGGCTAAAATATTTTTGGAGAGGACTAGGGTGTTTGGGGAGAGGGTGGAAGAAAGGGGCAATGGGTAATGCTCCCCCCACCATTTGCCTCCCCTGAATCAGGTGGTATGAGTCTTCTTCAACCAATTAAAAAGGCAGTGATTTTGACTGGGGGAGTGTAGCTCTGGTCTGTCAAAGGGCTGAGGGCTGGACCTTTCATACAAGCATAGAATGTGAAAGTTGGAGGGACTTCAGTGATCGTCTAGGCCAACCCATACAGCAACAGAAATCCCCATCACAGAGAAAGAGTTTGATAGATATTTACATTGATAAATAGTTTTTTAAAAATTACAATCTCACATTTTCATAATATTTTACATTTACAAAGTACTTTCATATCTGTTATCTCATTTGATCCTCACAATCACCCTGTGAGGAAAATAAAAACAAATACAGTATGTTATTAACTCCATGAGGGTTAGAGAAGAGGAGACTGGTCTGGTGCTGGGCAGGAGCTGAAAGGAGGAGGAGGAGACATTCAGGGGAAGGGTTCAGACCAGTTTGGCTCTCCCAAGCTTTGGAAAGGTGGAGGTTGGGAGGTAGGCATAAAATAAACTATGTCATACTCCAGTGTGTATGGCAGCTCAGGTCTTATGTAGTGGGAGTCAGAGCTGCCCTAAGGATTCTAGGGAGAGGCTATCAAAAGAGCCTCATATAAAGAGTCATGGAGGGCTACGTCATCATTAGGTAGAATGAGGGCCACCAGTCAGGGGAAATCAGGAGAACCAATTAAGGTGCAGAGAGATTGGGGATGGGACCTGCCTCACTCTCTTCTTTGGTTCTTTCCTTACTCTAATACCTTCCTCCTCCCCCCTCCCCATCTTCTCTCCCCCTTTCTTACCTGAAGTATAGAGAATACATATAATACAATTTAATTCCACTTGGTCAGTGGCAGAGCTGGAGTAAAAAGGGATGGGAGGTCACACACTCTTAAGTGTCCCTGCTGTATGTAGCAAAAGGACCTGAAATCTTTGCACTGGTTTCCAGGGTCTCTGTGGGTCATGGGAGTTTAATGCCTTCTGTATTAGTAGCTAGTGAGTTCCAGCTCTACTGAGGGTCAGTGACTCTCACCCAGATGAAAGGCATGTTGTAGAGGAAGGAACCTGAGCAGGCAAGGTAGCACAAGATCTAATTATCTGCCTTCACTCCCTTTTTGGTTGGTGATAGTAAGTTGTCCAGGCTCAAGGTAAAATTTGTCTTGGCCCTCTTCAAGACTAGCTCCAAAGGTCTCAGGCATAGGTCCTCAAACAAACTCAAACAGGTGTCTGCTTGCAGCACTGTGCAGGCCCAACTCTGCAGCCAGGATGACTAACCATCCAGAACAGCAACATGATTAGCCCTGGGAATATGCCACTGAAGGAAGTCTATTTTGGCAAGGGGTTGAGAGATGAAATGTATATGCTGGAGGGCCAATGATGGGGGAAGAGGACAGGAGTAGACACCTCCATGTCTCAGTTTACCTTCCAGATACTGATGCATGCAACTCGACCTTTGGCTCTGGCACCATCCACCACCTAGACAACAAGTTAGTCTCCCCTTGACTTATTTCTAAACACTTTTAGCATTAGAGAATAGCTGATTCTGCAGTACTGACTGCCAAGAGGGGTGGATATTGGCAGCACTGCTGGGGAAGGGGGTGGTGAGACACTTAGGAGCATGAAAACTGGTCAATGGGGGTAGAATGTTGCAAGTTGTCTGGGGAAAGGTCATGAAGAGCTCCTTCAGTTTCCATCCCACAACCTACACTGGAGACAACAGAGAACTGAGTTCTATCACCCACACCAGACTCAAGGTAAACCTTTGCCTCTAATGGGGTACACAGAAGCCCCGTATTCTACATATTCCTCCTGCACCAGTTCAACAAAGAGTTCTAAGAGCACAAATCAACATAACACATTTATTAAGCATCTCTTACATACAGACCGCTGTACTAGATCTGTGCAAGAGAAGACATTATCTCTGCCATCATGGAGTTTAGAATTCAGAAGCAAATATTATATAGAAATTAATCACTATAATATAAAATAATACATGATAAATTCATAAGAGCAAATAAATGTCATGTGAGGTCTGGTAGGTAAAGGTTCCCCCTGATCTTGGGGAAAGATCAGGAAGGTCTCTAGAAGAAGAAAGCAGTTGAATTATACTTTTGAACACAGAATAGAGGTTGATAAGATCATAGATAAAGAGTTGGAAAGGATCTCGTAGACAATTTAGCCCAATCCTTTCATTTTACACATGAGGAGACTGAGGTTGTGATTAAAAAAAACAGTCACACATGTAGTTAATAAGTGCCAGAGGTAGAATTTGAACCCAGGTTTTCTCACAACAGAACCATGAGCAAAGGCACAAAAAAGGGAAAGTGTGGGGTGAGTATGGGCAAAAGCAAGTGGTCCATTTTGACGCAAATGTGGCATAAATATAAGGGAGTGGCATGGAAATATGGAAAGGTGATGCCAGATTGTAGAAGTCCTTGAATTATGAGCAAAGGAGTGTGAATTATACTTAGAATCACTGAGTCTCAGAGTTGAAGGGGCCCCATCCGATGACATTCTCTGCACAGCATCCCCAAGGACCGATTATCCAGCCTCCACAGAAGATCTCCATTGATGGGAAACACACTATCTACTGAAGCAGCCCATTCCACTTATGGACAGCTCCAATTGGTCAGTCAATCAATGAACAAGCATTTTAAGCACATATATGTATCAAGAACTATACTAAGCATGGGGAATTAAGAAAGGAATGTGAATTTATTAAGCATTTTATTAAACCACTATATGGTCAGCAGTTTGCTAGGCACTTGACAATGAACAAAGAAAAATTATCTCTGGCCTCAAAAAGCCTACAAGCTAGCCAGGTAGACAATATGTGCATATATAAATATATATGAAATATAAATAAGGGGGATAAATAGTGAGTGGGGGATATGGCCCTAGCAGAGATCAGGGGGGCTCAGGGGAAAGCTTCATGTAGAAAAAAGGGTCACTTAAATGGAAATTGAAGGTAATTAGGAATCTTAAGAGTCAGAGATGAGGGGGAAGAACATTCCAGGAAAGAGGGAATGGTGAAAGGAGGATAAAGGCATGGAAAGAAGAAATAGAATAACTTGTATGAGGAATACTAAGGCTAATTAAGGAAGTTATGTGTAAAAGGGGTGGAAAGTTATGTTAGGACAAAGTTGGGAAGGGCTTTAAATGACCAAAGAGTTTACAGCTGATCTGGAGGCAAGAGGGAATTACAGGAGTTGACTGAGTAGGGAAATCACATGGTTAGACCTTCTGTTTAGGAAAATCACTTAGGCAACTATGTGAAGGATGGATCGGAGTGGGAAGAGATTTAGGGCCCATAGAACTGATAGACCAATCAGGAGTGATAATGGCCTGAACTAGGCTGGTGGGTCTGTGAGAGTAGAGAAGGAAACAGACACTAGAGATGTTGTGGAGGTACATAACAACAAGATTAAACACTTGATTGTATATGTGGGGTGAGTGAGAGTAAAGAGTTAAGGCTGCAAACCTGGGTGACAGGAAGGATGGTGATGCCCTCCACAGAAATAAATAGGGAGGTTCAGAAGAGCAGTGGGTTTGGGGAAAAGCTAATGAGTTCTACTTTAGACATATTGAATTTGAGATGCTTATTGGACATCCAGTTTAAAATGTCCAATGGAAGGTTAAAGACATTGAAATTCAGGAGAGACACTAGAACTAGATATATAGGTAACAATCAAGCCAATATAAACTGAGGAGTCAGCAAGAAAGACTGTAGAGAGAAGAGAGGAGAAGGGAAGAGAGGAGAGTCTAGGATAAAACCTGTAGACTCACAGATGGGAAATGTGATATGGAAGATGATCTGATGAAGGAGAAAGATATCCAGGTGCCAGTAGATAGAGTGCTGAAATCATGAAGACCTGTGTTCAAATCTTGAGTCAAACAATTGCTAACTGTATAGCTATAAGTCTCTTAACCTTTCTGCTTCAGTTTCCTCATATATAAAGTGAGGATAATAACAACACAAACTTCCCAGGGTTGTTGCAAGGACAAAATGAGATGACATTTGTAAAGTTCTTTGCAAATCTTAAAGCGTTATATAAATACTAGTTATTATTATGATGATCTGACCAAGGAGACTGAAAAGGAGTGGTCAGAGAGAAGGAGGGAAACCAAGAGATAGCTGTATCACAAAAACCCAGGAAGGGGGTAATATCCCAGGAAGAAAGGTTGGTCAGCAGTGTCAAATGGTGCAGAGAAATCAAGAAAGATAAAGATTGAGAAAAGGTCATTGGATCGGGCAATGAAGAAATCATTGGTGACTTTGGAAAGGATAGTTTCATTTGAGTAATAAGATTGGAAGTCAGATCACAGATGGTTTGAAAGAGAGTGAGAAAGGAAGTGGAGGCAATGAATACAGATTGTTGTGTTTTTTCTCTCCAGGAAGTTGGGTTAAGAAAAGGAGGAGAGAAAAAATAATGGTGGAGATGCAAGGATCTAGTAAAGATTTTTCAAGATGGAGGAGATGAGCATGTATGTAGGCATCAGGAAAAGAACTAATTAGGAGAAAGTGAAGATAAAGGAAGAAGGTGGATCATAGAGGGGCAATCAGCTAGAGAAGAGGGATAGAAGGGAATTGAGGGTATATGAGAACTTGACCTTAGTAAGAAGAAAAGTTATCTCTTTCTCAGAGACCAGAGCATAGTAGGTAGTTGGGGATGATGTCAAGGGCTTGTAAGATATAAAGAAGGGGAAAAGATGGAGTTCACAGCAAATGGCATTAATTTTTCCGGTAAAATATGAAGTTGAGGCCCTATACTGGGAAGCTTAAAGAGAGAAGGGGAAATTTGGAACAGATACTATAGGAGATGGGATAGAAAATAAAAAAGGAGGAAAACCATTGCCTTGATACAGTGAAGGCCTATTTGAGATTTTGTTGTTTGTTGCTCAGTCATTTTTCAGCTGTGCCCCACTCTTTGTGACCCCATTTGGGATTTTTTTGGCAAAGATACTGAAATGATTTTCTATTTCCTTTTTGAAGCAAACAGGGTTAGGTGACTTGCCCAGGGTCACACAGCTTGTAAGTGTCTAAGGCAGGATTTGAATTTAGGAAGATGAGTCTTTCTGACTCCAGTCCCAGTATTTCATCCACTGTGCCACCTGGCTGCCCTACTATTTGAGTTTAGATAACATATTTTTATAGCAGACCAAGTCAGCATGATTGTGTGACTTCTGAGCCAGATGGTAGGAGTAATACAGGGCTGGGGTTTGGCAAGGCATAAACTCAAGAAAAAAGAATAATTTGGAGTTGATCTGGTTGACTGGAAGAAAAAGATAAGAGAGCAAAGGGAAGCCACAACCAAAGTGATTACCTGGAAAAGTAGTAAAAGGTAGAAAGATTAGAGGTCACAATAAGGGCAAAGAAGAAGGGTTTAGAGGAGAAAGACTGGGAGAAATGGAATGATAGAAGATTATGATTGGATAATAGATTTTCAGAATTCTTCATTATGGAAGCAGAACTCTGTGGGTAATGGCAAGATCAAAGGTGTGTCTATCACTGCATGTAGCTGAGGTGAAGGTGAATAGGGCATAGGAGCTGAGCAAGGTTGTGCTGATAATTTTAACAACTTTCTCTCTAAAAAATAAACTGTGTGACACACAATTTTACTTTATTTTATTTTTTTGCTTTTTTGGAGGGGGGAGGGCAGAGCAATTGGGGTTAAGTGACTTGCCCAAGGTCACATGGCTAGTCAGTGTTAAGTGTCTGAAATCAGATTTGAACTCAGGTCCTCTTGACTCCAGGGCTGGTGCTCTATTCACTGTGCCACCTAGCTGCCCCGACACACAATTTTAATCTGCATTATTAATATCTTCATCACTTTCTTATGTCTAGACAATTAGCAAGACAATAAATCAAGCCCTGATTTGTGGCATTTGCCATTTTCCAACGTGCAAATGCCCATCTCTGAAAATTTTAAAATAGGTTCCTGAAAGCTAGAACAAGCTGTTTTCAGCTCATCTAGCTGCTTCCTCTCCACCCCTGCCCTGGGTAAACTGAGGAAAAAGGAGCTTAATAATAGTTGATATTTATATAGTGCTTTAAGGTTTGCAAAATGCTTTACACATATTTTTTCATTTGATTTCACAACAATACTGTGAGCTAGGTGCACTTTTTTCCCTACTTTATAGAAAATGAAACTGAGTCTGAGAGATGCTAATTTACTCAGGTCATAGAGCTAGTAAATGTCTGAGGGAGGATGCAAACTCATGTCCACCTGACCCCAATTTTACACACACACAAACAAATACACACACACACACACACACACGGTAGAAAGTTTGAGGGAACACTGACATGTATATTGAAATTTTAAAAAATTATTAGCTACTCTTTTTTTTTCAGAAAGAGACAGAGAGAATTCCAGTAGAAATATGGATAATTAAAACCCCCCATTACTAGTACATCATGCCTTTGTGTCAGGCTTGTGATGTTTCTCTAATTCCTCATCTATTTCTTCTTTCTTCTTTCCATAATCTGATGGCAGAATCATTTCTGTTTCTGCTTCCACTGATCCATGCCCTCACATGTTCTTTACCCATCCTTTCAGTTCCTCATTCTCACTTGGACCATTCAAAAGATTTGTGAGATAGGTACTATGGTATCTTCATTTGTATTTTACAGGTGAGCAAAATGAGGTTCAGAGAGATGAAGTGGATTGCTTGCACATGGTCATACAACTGAGTAGTATTGAAGGCAAGATTTGAAGCCAAGTCTCACCTTCCTCCAAAGGTCAGCACTCTTCCCATTACACAACACTAGCAAAAAGCCAATCAAGGGCCATAATGCTAGGCCCCATGGTACAGATGTATGGAGACAGGCAGCCAAATGTACCAATACCTGAATGTCATTGTAGTTCAAGAAAGCTATGTTTTAGTAGGGAAAACAAAAGCACAAAGAGGAGTCAACAATGATAGACAGCCTTAAATCCTTAAGGAAATGTGCAAACTGGAGAATAATAGGATGATAATTGCTTTTATTTCTGCCTCCATAGATCTCCAACCCAAAGCTTTCCACCATGCTTCCCTCTTTTGGTTTCTGAATTTCCTCTTAAGAATATTTTGTTTTCCCTAATCAGCACTATTATTTTATCTCCTTTCCTTTGACCTATTCTGTGCCTTTTGGGGGGGGGGGAAAGTATAGCTAGCTTTCTGGGCCCATACTCTTGTCCTGGGTCTCATTCATTAAATGGCAGCACCAAGGCCAAGTGATACTTATGAAGAAGCAAATTATTGTTTCAAAATTAAAACTAACGTAGAATTAAAAGACCTTAATGTCCGAAACCTTTTAAAACATTTTAAAATGAGGCCATTAAGCCACTGGCTATAGAATAAAAATTAATTGTCCAGGTACAAACTAACTAGATAACATCAGGAGATTCTAGTAATTCTAGAATGTTTCAGATGCAAAATAGCCTTTGTGTCTGTTCTAATAACATTGTTTTGACCCTTCATTTAATGAACTACCTTTATTTCTTTCTGCATCCTTGAGGCTATACGTTACTGCTATATCATGTTTTAATACCATAAATATATCTTTAACTTGTTTCTGTTTCTGTTCTATTCTTGAATTGCAACTATAATGAAAGAATCAGTTAGAGATAATTACTTTGAATTCTCTAGAAACTCTTTGGAATGGTATATAAACCACTAGACTTCACCCTTTAGTTGGGATTCTTGGCTGATAAGACAGAATCCATCATAGCCAAAACTCCTCCTAGCATGCTTGATACATTAATAAATCTGTTTCGAATAGATCTGATCCCCTAAAACAAAACACAGAGTGATTCAATTAATTTGCTTCATCCCCTATGTCTTATTTGTCTTCTTGTATTAGTATTTCTGGTTCCTGTTCCATAGGATTTTTTCACCTTCTTCTGTTTTAAAAATAAATTTTCTTGATATCTTTTGTTTTAACATTGTCTGAAGTTCTTCCTGTATCTTTCCCAATCACTATCCCCAAGAGCCATCCTATAAAACAAAGAATTTTTTTTTGCTTTTTTTTTGGAGGGCAATTGGGGTTAAGTGACTTGCTCAACATCACATGGCTAGTTTTTGTGTTAAGTGTTCAAGGCCAGATCCGAACCCAGGTCCTCCTGACTCCAGAGCAGGTGCTCTATTCACTGTGCCACCTAGCCACCCCCATAAAGAATTTTTAAAAAAGAAAAGACAAAATATCAGCAAAACTGATCAAAACATTAAGAAAATATGACTTTACACAAAGTTCTAAACTTGCAGACACCCCCCGCCCCCATCTCTGAAAAGTCGGAGGTATCTTCTCATATCTCTTTTTTGGGGTTGTCTGTTCTGTGTAAGTTTGCGGTCTTCATTCCCAATCGTCTTGTGGTTGGCGTTCTTTCCATTTACAACGTTATATGACACACATGTATATGTACATATTTATGTATGTATGTACATACACATATGTATATGTGTGTGCTTCTTGGTTTTATTTAATTCACTTTGCATCAGTTTATGTATTTGCCTGTTTCTCCTTATCCATCATATACTTTGTGACTTAACAGGGCAGCATTATTTACATACCACAAATTTGTTTAGCCATTCCACAATTGATGGTCATCTACTTTTCCCCCATTTCTTTGCTACTACATAAAATGCTACTATAAATATTTTGGTGTTTATGAGGTCTTTTTTTTTCAACAGTAACCTCCCTAAGATATATTCCTAGCATTGGAATCCCTGGGTCAAAGGGTTTGGATGTTTTAGCCACTTTATTTGTATAATTCCACATTTTTAAAATAATATTTATACTAATTTATAACTCCAGAAAGGTATTAGCTTGCCTTCTCTTCCCTGCTCCCCAGATCCTCCTGCATTTGGCCTTTCTCATTAACCATTCTAAGAGTATCTATCTGTAGCCAGGCATCTGAGACCTTGGAGTTCAATTATTGGCTCCTTGGATTTCATCTCCTGTCAATTTTCAATATGAAAATAACAGAAAGGCTCTGAAGAGGCAGAGGGGAACCCTGACCAGTGTCAGGATGCTGAGGTTCTATATGGTATATATGAAACAGGAGACAGGGAAGAGCATTAAACATTTAGATATGAGAAATAGATATGAACTAAGGAGATGGATAGACATAGAGATTAACTTGACAGAAAAGAAGCTAAAAAAATACTGTATGTAAGAGATTCCTGAAATGTTTCTCTACTGATATTCTTCCCTTTATATTTTATCTGCTCTTCATAGCATCTAGTTTGGTGAATACATTAGCAGATTTTTTTCTTCCCCCTTCCTTTTCAGCTTAAAGCCCTTTTGATTAGATCTGAAGGAATACAGAAAAATATATTTTTACCAGTTCTTGTTGAACTCCATCCCTGGTCAGATATTTTAAGTTGTGGTCCACAAGTCCAAATCCCATTCACTGTAGATTTAGAGCCAAAGGGGACCTCAGACATCCAGACCAATGTCCTTAATTTATATAGAAGAAACTACAGCCCAAATAGATTAAGTGATTTGACCAGGGTTACACATGTACAAATCCAAGATTTGAACCCAGGTCCTCAGACTCCAAATCCAGCACTCTTAACTACACTAAACTAGCTGTTCCCTTCCTGTCCAGCTTTCTCTTCTGAAGCTTTTGCCTTTGATTACCAACAGTGATGAAGATACCAGTTTTTTCCCCTAAAGTCTTCCATTTCTTTTTTTTTTTTTTTGGTAGGGGGGAAGGCAGGGCAATTGGAGTTAAGTGACTTGCTCAAGGTCACAAGGTTAGTGTTAAGTATCTGAGGTCACATTTGAACTCAGGTCCTCCTGACTCCAGGGCTGGTGCTCTATTCACTGCGCCACCTAGACTCCCTTAAGTCTTCCATTTCTTGCCCTCAGACTCTGCAGTCTTTGGTAATGCTTCCAAGATTCCTCCTAGAAGCATTATCTGTGCTCATGTGAATCATCAGAAGTGGGTAGTAGTTATCCAGTTTGACAAGTCTTGGGAGGTTCTCTGTCACCTCCTGGATATGTGCCCTGGAAAGACAAAAGACCTTTCTATTGTTATCAGGTCCACAAATAACTGCCTCAGTATCATGTCTCTCAACTATCTCTCCTTGTCCTATTTTCCAGGTCAGTTGTTTTTGATATCAGATACTTGATATTCTCTTCTATTTTTTTCGATCTTTTGATTTTGTTTTAATATTTCTATTCTCCCATGAAGCCATAGATGTTTGGTCTATTTTAATTTTTTAAAAGTTTATTACTTGGGTAAGGTTTCTGTTCCAAGCTATTTATTCTCTTTCCTCCAGACCACCTATTTCATCTTTTTCTCTCTTAATTTCTTCTAGGTCAGGGGTGGGGAACCTGCAACCTTGAGGCCATACACCCTCATGAACAAATCTTGATTTGTTCTGTGAAGTTTGGATTCAGTCAAAGGGCTGCCCTTGAGGACCTAGAGGCCACATGTGGCCTTGAGGCTGCAGGTTCCCCACCCCTGTTCTAGGTATTCCTGTAGTCCTTTAAAAAATCCTTTTTTTTTTTTTTAAATCTCTGCTTAAAGTAGTAATAGGGTTATCTCTTTTAATTCTATTCTCAATTTCTGGATTTTAGATTATCTCTGGATTTAATAGAATTCCCTAGAGTGTTCTTATCTTGTATTTACTCATCTCACCTTGGTTCCTGAGTTAGGACTTTTTTTTCCCCGAAAAGTGTCATTTTCTCTTTATTTTTTTTGTCTTTATTAATTTTTTTACTTTTAATTTACAAGATTCAGTTCCCCAGTTCTTTGAGTTTCAAATTTTCTTCCCCTCCCTGCCCTCCCCCCCCCGCCCACACCCCCATGGCGGCATACATTCAGGTATAAGATCTGCATATACTTTCACATTACACATTGGTCAGGTTATAAAGAAGGATTGTATTGGATGGAACGAACAATGGGAAAAAGGAAACAAAACCAAACAAGAAAGAGAGCAGGTAGTTTGCTTCAACCTGCATTCAAACTCTGTTCTAGTTCTTCCTCTGAATGTAGACATCTCTCTCCATCATGAGTCTTTTAGAGTTTACTTAGAACCCTGCATTCCTGAGAAGAGTTCAGTCTATCAAAGTTGGTCATCACACATATGTTGTATCTGTAATGGTGTACAAATTTTTTCCTGGTTCTGATCTTCTCACTCAGCATCAGTTCATATAAGGCTCTCCAGGTAAATATGAAGTCCATCTGCTCTTCATTTCTTATGGCGCAATAGTATTCCATTACATTCATATACCATAACTTGTTTAGCCATTCCCCAATTGATGGGCATCCCCTTAATTTTCAATTCTTTGCCACTGAGTTAGGACTTTGTACCAATACCTGAATTTACCTCCTCCTGTGCTTTTGGGTGGGTTAGTTAGAACTGCTTGGCTTCAACCAGGATGACCTGTGTTCCTGTGCTAACTTCTACCTCCCCAGAAAGAACCAGATTAGACCCTTATGGTTCTTTGAGGTTCAGAGTATTGGACCTTCGGAACAGTATCTCAGGCCTGAGTGCTAAGGATCTTAGAGTCTGGGCCTTTGGTGTCCCAGACTTAATTCTGCACTCATAGTAGGCATACTCAACTGGTCTCTTCTACTCTGCTTTGACTTCTAAGATCTACCCTGTGCACCAATCACTTTGACACTTTCTCGTGGAGTCCCTCTACTCCTATCACCTCAGGTTTGCTGGGTTTCTGGTTGTGCTGGGTAACTTTGGTCTTGTTTGCCAGCACTGGCACTGGCTTTTCTGTAGGCTTCATAGTGACTTTTTTTCTCCATTTCTGGGGTGAAAGAAGTTACCCACTATAGATTCTCAGTGGTTTTCTTGGTCAATATTTGGTCTGGTGACCTTTTTAGGCTTTGTTGGAGGAGGATTGAGGGAGCTGGTCTGCCTGACTCCATTCAGGTAGCCATCTTGGGTGGAAATCCCCTAAGTCCCCTTTCAGCATGGAGTCACCAACCCCCACTATGCTGCTTTTCTTCCTCTAATCATTACTGGATAATCTCTCACTGAGAGTACCTGTGGATACAGATTATCATTCTTTGGAAGATAGGTGGCTACTTCCCTGTCAAATAGTCCAGCTCCCTCCACAATGAGAAGGACATCTGCTTCTTTGCTCCAAGTGTTCGGTGATCCCTTTCTCCTGTGTTCTATATCATAGCCTTCCATGTTCCAACCTCCTGACACAAAACAGGATTCCTCCTGCCTTTTCAGATCTTATTTGTTTCCACATTGAAGACCCTCTCGCACATTTTAAAAGAACAGTTCATTCTCCTTGATATCAAGAATAGAAAGGTGTTCCTTGAGTCCCTTTGCCTTTTCTTCCAGGAGGCAGACCCACCTGAATTGTGAATACCTGACTTGCCCACAACAAATCAAATATCCCATGGTCTAAATAGCTCCCTGACGGGGTCCCTGACTAAGTGGCACGGTGAATAGAGCATCGGCCCTGGACTCAGGAGGACCCGAGTTCATATCTGGCCTCAGACACTTAACACTTACTAGCTGTGTGACCTTGGGCAAGTCACTTAATAGCAATTGCCCCTCCAAAAAAACAAATAAACCAAAATAAATAGCTCCCTGAAGATTCCTCCCAGCTCCATACTTGCTGGAAGTGAAATATTCAATTCTCTGTTGTTTTTGCTGTTATCTCTTGGAGAAGAAAGAAGCAAACTGAGGTTAAGAAACATCCATAGGTCATACAGTTAGTAAGTATCTGAGGTGGGATTTGAACTCCAATTGTCTCAGCTGCAGGTCAGGGCTTTCTCTACTGCACCACCTAGCTGCCACCTATAGACAGATAGAAAAGCTTAACAAGTCACCTATCCAGGTGAATGAGAAGTTAGGCAATACGTATTTTTTGCCTATTTTCCACATCTGGACACAGGCAGATCAATTTCACCATGTTGTTGCTTTCACTTAAAGACACATGTAGCAACTATGATTCCTAGGAATCGATAAGGCGCTCTCTCTCTAGATAAGCATGCCCCTTTTATCTCCAGGGAGTTGTCTCAATCCTAATCCAGGTTCACACCATGTAGAGGTTTCTTCCCCACCACCATTCCCTTTCTCCTTTCCTACAGATATTGGAAGGAAAGACCATCCACCAAGTGGGGCGATACCATCCTCTGCCACTACTTCAGGGACAGGGAGCTCTTCAGCCACACAAGTCCCTAGTCCTGTGACCCTTCTGCAGGACAGAATGCTACCAAGTTATGTCTTCATGGTAATCCAAATCTCCCTATCACCTGGAGGGCAAGGCTGGATCTGTGGGATGCCTCTTTACTAGACTGTCTCTAGCAGAGGAAAGATGAGCATGGAGGCTTGGATACCTCAGTTTTCACAGCATTCTCTCTCTTCTCACCTACCTCAACAAGGACAGTTGCTATATTCAAATAAATACAGAGCAAGACTAAATCCAGGAAGATCATCATAGATCCTGAACTTCAAATAGGAAGGCATCTACTCTACAGAACATATTGTGTACAGCCCAATGTACTATATTTTAGAAAAATTATCAGTTAACTAAAGAGTAGTCAGAGTTAACTAGGCCAGGGAAGTACTTGGATATCACGACATACTAAAATCAACTGAAGTTAAACGATGTTTAGATAAGAAAATATTTGGGTGGAGGTAGCTAATAGCTGTCTTTAAGCATGTTAATGACTGATTTGTGGAAGAGGGCAATTCCCCTAGATTTGTGCTACTCAGACCCAGAGAACACAGCCAGGAGGAATGGGTAAAGTTGCCCAGAAGCAAGTTTAGGCTTAGGCTATGGAAAAACTTAACTAAATATTGGAGCTATCCAAAAGTGGAATGGGGCTCAAGGCAAGAATAGGTCCCTAATTCCTGGAGGTTTTCAAGCAAAGGCTAAGAAAACACTTGTCAACTACGTTGTAGGTTCTCATTCCAGAGGGGTAGGACAAGATGACTTCTGATGTCCCATATATCTCAGACACCAAAACTGGTAGCTTGTCTGGCCCATTCTACCAAGCTTCATTTGCCCTAAGCTACTGTTCCTTGACAGTTAGGACAATAGCTACACAATTAATATTTATTGCATACCTGCCTGGATCTGCTACATCTACTTTACTGGTGTCTTAAGATGATGGCTCCTGCCTTGTTCTTCCCCACAGTGAGTTTTTTCTGAAATGTCATCTTAGGTTCTATAATGATTCAACACACAGTGATAACACAATTTCCAATCCAAAAAGGGCATTTTTTTTTTTTACAATTCCCCCTTCCAAAATTTACAAAAAGAGAGGACACAAATCTTTTCCATTTACAGCTATTTTCCAACTATAGACGTGGTTTTGGTTAATATATCTAGTCTGAATCTTCTCTTTCTTCATAATTCTTTAACTGAAGGAATAGTTCAATGAATTAAAGCAAGCAGGGTTTATAAGTTCCTGCTTTCTGCAAACAGATCCTGGGGGGAAAAAATTATACTCCTTCCAAAAGAAAAAAAAAATTCTGAAAGCAGTCTGCAGTTGCAACTTTTGATTAGAAAAATGGTGGTGAAAATGGTGGTGAACCATCCACAGGTATCTAATATATTTGTTACAGCAGCAGCCTCCTTCAAGCTCAGAGATTCTCTGGGATAACACACCTGCTCTCCATGAGCCTTTACTTCCTTGTGAAGTAAAATCTCAGTCTGCATCACCCGTTCCAATGTGTCCGTGATGTGCCCTTCAATAACAGACTCACTCCTGTGAAGCAGGCTCAGAGGTTTTGCATTCCACCACTGGCTCCTGGAGGATGAGTATGGACTTCTGCAGCTGAATCCCAAAACCCCTTCCCCAGGGTTTCTTCCTTCTCTCTCTCTCTCTTGCCACCAGTTCACACCTGACTCCCAAGGAAATCTGAAGGTTTCTCCTACCCTTGAGGTCAGCTGTTTGCAAGTATGACTTCTGTTCAACCAGTACAAAGTCAGGCTTAAAAAGCTTTACAAGATAATTAAGACAAGGAATAAATTGAAGCAACACGTCAGATACTGAACCATCACTTCCCAAAGTTATAGGGATACTTTTCATTTTAACCCTTTCTAAGCCTGGCTTTACTCTCACCTTTGACCTCTCTGTGTCCTAATCTTCAATCAACTGAATATATTCTCCTGGACTTCCCTAAAGTCTCACCCCTTTAGGTGAAACAATTCATTATCTGGCTACTATCTCAGTCTATCAAAGGCCCATCTCATGCAGCTCTCACACTTCTTTTCGAAGCCTTCAAAGCTAGCCTTTATCATAGCTCTCTCCCAAAGTGTTCAAAGTTTTCAAGCATCACAATTGGCTTCTTCTGGCACCTCCCACCAAATTCCAGCTGGCTGGAAAGACTGACAGCAGATGGATCCAATGAACATTTCATACCAGCCTCTGCCCAGTTATTAGCTTTGTCGCTAAAGACTGACTCCTCCTTCCTTACCTTCTAACCCTAATAATTTTCTTAGAATCATATATTCCAAAATTTTAAAAAATATTCCAATGCTTTACACTGATGATAATAAGCTAATTTCCACCCATTAGAGGAAAACATCAGGTGTGCAAGGAAGACAGGAGGATGGAGATGAGGATGGGACAGATTCCCTCAGTAGGCTTAGGTTGTGTGGGGGATGGAGAAGATAACCCTAAAAAATTAGGAATGAGGAATGGGAGCGAAATCCCTTTCTAAAGCGGGCTACCTACACTGCAAGCACTAACTACCCAGGTTTCAGATTTTAGACATAATGTGGAAGGAGAGGAGAAACCAGTGCCAAGGCAGCAGGAGTTGAGAACAGTCACAATAAGGACAGGTAAGAAAGAGAAGATAAAGCAGAAATTGTCTGAGCCTTGCTTAGGCCTGATTGCTTTCTGCCATGAATAGATGTGTCCATGTCACTCCCCCCACCCTGAACAAGTGTAGTAGTTTGAAGGTTGAATGAGAGCAGAATCTGAAAAATGTAACCGAAAGCAAGAAGCTGAGCAAGGTAGAGGCGAGATAAGGGTTCCTTCCTTTCCTCTGGACAGGAAACTCCTTTCTCTAGGCAGAGTGTGATGAGAATAAGAAAGCCTACCTCTAACAGACAGACAGTTTCAGGGTCCAGTTCACTTTATTAAGAAACCTGATTATTCAAAAGGAGGGGACAGGGAAACCCCAGCTCCTAGTGGTGAAGGCCTCTCCCATCTCCTATGGCATCACAACCAGAGGAGGAAGTTGCCTCTCACCCCCACCCTCCAAATCATAAGCAGGGGAAATTACTGGGAGAATTCCAATTAGTCATCATCCCATCCTAAGCAAGGGAGAAAATTTACTCCAAATAGTAGGAGATGGGAAACTCTCTAAGGGAAGGAGGAATGGGGCAGATATACTACTGGGAATATTTGCAAATGAGTAACACCCCCTAACTCCCAGGATAGAGCAATCAGGGCAGTTCAAGCCCTATTAATGGCCACCGCTTCCCACCCCCCTTAATATCCCCTGTAATTTTTTTTTTTTAAATAGGCCATAGTACCTCAGAGTAGAGAGTGAGATAAAGAGTTAGGAAAGGATAAGTGGAGATCTAGGGGAAAGAGCTAAAGTTGGGAAAATATAGGAGAGGGAGAAGGCTAAACTAACCTTGAAGGGAACCCTATATTGTTACAAACATCTTGTAGCAATAGCATGCTAAGTCCCACCCAGCCCCAATACCCCCGATGAAAGAACCCCTCCCGAGTCCCCTGGACTCCACAGCTCGGCTCCAGTCTGTTGTTCCATTTCTGGGGACACTAAAATGGGGGTTCGGTGCAGGTGACAGGTTAGAGAGGTTCAGAAGGACTCTTCAGAGTGACTGTGGGGAGAAGGCATCTCAGAAGTCAAACTCCTCGTGGTCCCCAGTTCCCTCCTCCCCTTGGGGCCCCCATACTCGTCGGTAATTACTCTCCAACTGACGCTGTCTTTGTCGCTCTTTCTGTGCTTCCTCTGCTCCCTGGATCTGAGGACAAAATGAAGGATAGAGGAGATGGAAGACATCAACTGAAGAACCAGAGGAAAGACTGGGGACTTCAAGGAGGCAAGTATCTGACAAGAGGGTGAAGGACCTGACTGGGGGAGAGGTGCCTCACCAGGATGTTGAAGAAAATCTCCTTCAGGTTCTTGGTGTCCTCATCAGACAGCCAATGTCCATCCTCCTCCTCAGTCTCTCCAGCTCCTGGCCGAACAATCTTGATCTCAACTTTACCTAGGGAGGGGCCAGAGGGAGAGATGAGAGTTAGAAACCTCAGCAGGGTTTCCTAAGAGATGGCTCCCCTCTCCAAAGGTCCACCCCCAACCTCCACTTTCAGCCACGACTCCGCTTAGGGTTGTCTCTCTCAGTTGGAATGTTTGCTCCTTAACAGCAGAGACTCTCCTGGCATTCTAGGAGCTTAGCACTGGGCCCTGCAAGTGCTTAATAAATGGTCTTTTCGTGTTCCACCCCGCTCCTTGGCCAGCCCTCCCCCACCCTCAGCCCTCCCAGTCCCCCAAGTCTCTCTTTCCCACCTTCAGCTGTGAGCCCCTCCCTCTCAAGCAGGTCCTTCACCAGTCCCTCTATATGTTTCACTTGTGGATTTTCCCGCTTCATCTCAAAGACAGACAGATCCTGATTTGGGCCTCCAGCACGGAGTCTGGTGACCCGAACTCTGACCCGTCGCTCAGTTTCCTCATCTTTTGAAGGACACAGATGCAGTAGGGGGATCAGGGAAGAGAATGGCATACAAGGAAACACAGGGGAACAGAGAAGTCGGTGTCACAAGTTATTAAGTCAGGGATAAAGGAAGCTATATTTATTACCAAGCCCTACCTACTCTTCAGTCTTGTTATGACAACCCTTCTGTATGCATAATGGTTCCAAAATAAACTAGGCCAGTAAGTCCTCCCAAACCCAATGGGTTCCCTTCCCAGAATCATTCCCTATCCCAATCTAAGCCCTTTTTTATATTGCCCATTATCCATGGGATCCTGGAAAATGAACATGGGAAGTGCAAGAGAACAATAACTATAAATTCCATAAATGAAATCCATCCATCAGCAATGAACTTGTCTATTATTTCAAAATGGAAGCAACCAAGTGCAGACTCCCAATACTGGATGGGTCTGGAAACCAAGCCAAGATGGGCTGGCTCATTTGAAACTGATGGATTTTGGCATATAAGCTTTGAGAACAAGGCTGGATGAGGGGGCCAGCAGTCACTGAATTTCTTGCTTCTGAATGACCGCTTTTACCTGTGGACTGAGGCGGGGGAGGGCTGGTTGGAGAGCTAGTACCACCTTCCATGGGTCCCTCCCCCTCGTCAGGTCCCTGTCTTCCATCCATCCTCTGAATGAGCTTGTTGAGAGTGGATGCCAAGGCCTGGGAGGCTTGGCTACGTTCTGTTGCACTCCTCGGCTCTTCTGGATCCAACTCTGATTCTGCCTAGAAACACCCAAAGAAGGCCGGGGGTGGGGGAGGGAAAGAAGAAGTGAGAGGCAGGTGTGGGGGGTTAGGGAATCCAGGCCCCCTGTCCCTTGGGTTGAGAGTCTAATAAAGGCTCCAACCCCTTTTTTGTCCCAAGTCTTATAACCCTCCTTCATAGCTGAAAAAGGTAGCTGGGGTATAAAATAAAGATTACTAGACTTAGATCCAGAGGACCTGGGTTTGAGTCTTGCTCAGTCATCAGTTATGTGCCCTTAATCCCTAGCTTCAATCTTCTGATCGGTAAAATGGGGCTAATAATATTTATACTATCTCACAGGATTTTTCTGAGGATCAAATGAGAATGAAATGTACTTAGTAAACCATTGAGATAGTATGAAAACATTAGCTATCATCATTATCTACCTTTCCCATATTCCCTCCTCCATGATCCCGCTGTCCTCTCCTCTGGTTCCCAGGATGGGATCAGACTGGTGACAAGGCTCACCTCTTGGATAATGTTATCCAGCTCCTTCTCCATCCCAGTTTTCACCTCAAACCGCAGTCGGCCGCGGTCCGAAGGTAGCAGCATCCCTTCCAGCTCCTTTTCAAATTCCCCTAAGAGTCGTTCTTCCTCATCCTCTTCTTCCTCTTCGATTCTTTCTTCTTCACCACCATCAACTTTGACCTCTGGCCCCTCCTGGGTGATTTCCGTAGTGGTCTCTGCTTCTCCTTCCTGGACTGGGTTTAGTTTCCCCTGTTATGGGGACAAGATCGGGGAGAAAGAAAAGCTGAAGGGTGAAGGTGAGGAAGCAAGGTCCAGAAGGGGGTAAATCTGAGCCAGCTGTTTGTCAGAGTGGTCCTGAGGAGGTCTCAGGAGAAATGAAAGGAAGGAGGGGGTCTTTACGTGTTTGGGGGTGGGAAGAGGACAACTAACCCAGAAGGAAAAGGCAAAGGCAGGGAAAATACACGAGAAGCCCAGAAGAAATAAATGAAGGTACCAGCACCAGAATGAATAAAATGAGACACACCAGAGACAATACTCTATCATCACACTGACGAGAGTACATACCTTTTTTGTCCCTCCTTTCAGTTCTTCTATGAATCGAACCAAGTCTCCTGGGTTCCGAATGACTTTGACCTGCACATTGTCATGGAAACCTGGAGAAAAAGGACAAGAGTATATCTACTGTGTGCAAAACCCCTTCCAGATATTTTGGGATGAAGTGAAGAGAAAAAGGGAGGGAGAAATGGAAGAGACAGGTACATGACCTTCCAGTTACCAGCCTAATGGGTGAAATAAAGACTCACAGCACTCAGGTAGCTGGAGTGTTAAGAGGTACTTAAAGGGAGTGAGTATTAAAAGACCCTTGATGGAGTCTTAGTAGAGCTCCCCTAGCTGCAATATTCTAACTTCATTATAGGCCCCACTGGACCTACCTAACTCCCCACCCCCCACTCCCACCAATGCCCTCACTTTTCAACATATACCTCCTTATTCACTAGAACCACAGGCGTGTGCAAGAACTCATAGTTCTCACAGAAACAGCAGGTGTGTCCATGTGATGGGATCCCAGCCACTGCCTCTACCTAGTCACTGTCCTCAGACCCATTCCCACAGAAACAGGTGTGTTCTTTACTCAACCACAATCACATCATCCATTCAGCCCAGGACAGGACCACAATAGTTAGCCAACTGGAGCACAGCGTGACCAGAGTATTGAACCACTGAACCATAGATGGGACCTCTCCTTCATTACCTAATCCCTTAACAAACTCCTACCTATTTAAAAACAACCATATTCTTATATCTATGTAAATTTTGACTGTGTAATCAGCATCTTTACCCTATAAAAATCCATCTTGCTCTCTGAAATTGTTGGTTCCTCTTGGAACTTTACCCACTTCAATCTCAATAAATGCCTATAGTTGGAATAGAGGTGGTCTGACTCTGAATTCTTTGAGATGGTTCCACCACAACACATCATGAAACCACAACAGTTTTTGGGTGGGAAGAGCCCCCACCTTAACAGTTTTTGACATCCCTGGGTTTAGAACACAAAAGCCCTGGATTCCAATCCCAGTGTGGTCACATACTAGCTACAGGATTTACCAACCCAGGTCTCTAAGGCTCAGTTTTGTCATCTATAAAATGGGAATAATACCTGAAAGAAGATCAAATTAAATAAAATCAAAGCAAATTGAAAAGCCCTACACAAATGTAAAGCACTTATTACTGATACTGCCAAATCAAATGAACAAGGTTTAAGTGTACTATCTTTGAGGTACTGTGCTTAGCACTGGGAATACAAACACAAGAAAGAATCTCTACCTTCAAAGAGTTTACATTTTATCCAATAAGACAAGATACACATATATAAGTGCCTACAGAATAAATGCAAAATAAGAATAAGTTATTTAAATATAAGATAGGAAAAGAAGGAAGGAAGGAAGAAAGGGACCCAGCAGGTGGGGGATGGGGAGAGAATCAGGAAAGGGTTTATGTAAAAAGTGATTCTTGAGTTGCCCCTTAAAGGAACTGAGGAATTCTCTGAGATGGAGGTGGGGAATAAGAACAATTCAGGCAAGGCAGATTAATGGGCAGTTCAGAGCCCAGAAGGGAAGAAAAAAACCAAAAAGAAGGGCAAGTGGGCTGGACCAGAGAGTTCTGGAAGACAAGTAATATATAATGAATCTGGAAAGGACCAAGTTGTGAAGTGTTTTAAAAGTCAAAGAAAAGAATATATATTTTATCTGGAGGCAATAGGGAACCATTGGCAATTGCTGATTGGACAAGTGACATGGTCACACCTGTGCTTAAGGAACATCCTGTAGGCAGCTGTGTGGTGGTAGCATTGTGGTGGGGAGAAACTTGAGGCAGGAAAATTCATTAGAAGGGCAATGCAATGGTCTAGGTGAAAGGTGATAAGGGCTTGAAGTCATGGTGGTGACTGTATGAGTGAATATAAAGGAAGAATCAAGCATGAGGGACACAGGGGTAGAAACTGCAAGATTTGGCAATTGATTGGATGTATAGGCAAGGGAGGGAGAGACAGAGAAAGAGAGAGAGACAGAAAGGAGAGGACAGGGGAGGGGAAAGAGACCAAAAGGCAGACAAACAGATGGCAGTGCAAAGTACCCCACACACTAGGCTACTAAGCTACAAGACCCTATTATGCCTCCACTTGTACTCTGCTCAAACTCTGCAGTCTTTGGAAGGATTAGAGGGAGAACTCTGGGGGGTAGAGGTTGGGTTTTTCTAGGTCTTGTGTCCCATTACACCCAAAGGAATTAATAACTGTCCAGAAGCCATTCCTACTGAACTGAAAAGCCCCAGCCTGTCATGGAGGCCGCCCACAACCTCCTCTTGGTCTCCACCCACAGTATGAGTAGAGCTGACTTACCATCTACAGGATCTGGTGCTGGACCTTCCTTCTCCAGGCTGGGGTCCTGCTCCTAATCGGGAGAAAGGACGGGTGGCTTCTAATGGCTCTTTGCTTCCTCCTCCAAACTACCCCACCGCCCAAGTGTATCCCTCTACTTCAGGTAAACTTCAGGTATCTCATGAGAGTACCATCAAAAATGACTCTGGCTACCTCATTTCACAATAGACTACCAAGAAGTTGGCTCTTACCTCAGCCTGAGCTTCTTGCTTTTGGGGGGCCTGTTCTTCAGTCTGAGGGGGCTTGTTCCAGATATCTGATTCTCCGGGGTCACCCTTGGGTGGGGTCACACCTGGGAGTGGGGATGGGACAAGGCAAGGTCTGAAGAGAAAAAGGAAACTGAGGGAACTACACCTGCTTCTCCTCTGTATCGATCTCAACAGGTGGGACAAAGGGGTCAAGATATATGGCACCCCCTTCCCTTCCCAGGGGCTACTAGAACTAGCAGGGAAGAGCCACCTCACAGGATAACTGAGAGGAAATATGACCTGTTCCCTTTGTATCGAGGACCCCAAACTTTGTCTCACTCCACATTTCAAGGTCTGGGTTGTGAAGCTTCTCAGAGATTTCTTCAATTTTCTGCTTTGCATCTACTGGAGAAAAATGAAAAGGGAAATTAATTGGATAGCATTAAGAGACTAGGTCTCTTAATCTCTCCCCACTCCTCTCCCTCAAATATGGCCCAGTTCCCCTGAGACTCACACACTTGTCCCTGGATATATGCTCCATACTGCTCTGGCTGTAGAGTAGGGTGACATCGGATGGCCTGGGGGGCAGCACTTGGAGGAGGCCGAAGAAGAGGATGGGAGCAGAGTCGAGGGGTCCGAATAGTAAGCACATAGGAACATGACTGAGGCTCATCTACCCGATCGATGTAGTCCCCTGAAGCATCTGAACCTTCATCACACAGAAACTGACCAGGAGAGATCAGGTGAATTCAGGAAGCATTGGTATAATGTGGGCTTTATTGTTGCTATTGGGGAGTGGGAAGGGGAGATTTGAAAAGGAAAAAATAAAAACCTTCATTATATAGAGAATCAACTAGAGTGACAAGTCAGAGAAAGGACCATCAGATCATTAAGCCTTTGGGGACTGGCCCCTAAAAGACAATTCTGTTCTTTCTCCTCCAGGTTCAGGTGGTTTGTTATGAGGAGAGAAGGCTCCCATTTCCCCAAACTCACCCTGACTTCAGTCTCTCTGGGTCGACCATTCAGGTCACACTTGGAGCCATTTCCATAGCTCTGACTGTGGTAGCGTTTCAGACGGTGTTGCTTGGAGGCCTGATATATAGAGGAGGCAAGAGAGACTAAGAAGACGGGGAAATATGGAAAAGTAGGAGGGGCATCCCTGAAAATGCTAAGATATTTGAAAAAGGCCCTAGGAGCTAAGTCTGAATGGTCATTCAACCCTGAGAAGCTAATCTGACTAGCCCAGACCCATTCCCTATTTCCCAGAGTTCTCAAGACTCCAGTCAGGATCCTTACTTTCCTGCCCAACCCTCCAACCACCACTACCTTGGCAGTCTCATCATCCCAGTTGAAGGAAGATTGGTAATATCCAAGATAGAGAACAGAACCTTTGATCTCTGAATCTACAAGAAATACCAAAAGGTAGAATTGTTACACTTCTTTAAGGGAAGAGGTTAGAATAGGGGGGAGTGCTACCCTTCACACAGTATTGCAGAGAACTTAGTGGGAGAGTTAAGGAATTAGAGGAATCACCTTCCATGTGGTATTGTTGTATGTGACGTCCATAACAAAATTCATATGTCCACCAGTCCTTGGTCTAACAATGACAAAGTTAACATGTTGTCAGTAGGGCTGTGGGGAGGGGGAGGGGGAAGTCTGCCCAGCTCTTAAGATCCTTTCGTCCACCTTTGTACCTTTCTTGGCAGGGAATCCTTTATGTTCTCTAGGTTAACAGATCCTTTACTGCCCCTTGACCTCCCTGTCTCCTGGTATTACTTCAAAGCTTCCTTGAAGTCTCAACTTCCTTCAGATGCAATTTCTGCCCTCCCCTCTCATTCTGCCTTTCACGAGAAGGGAAAATAATAGATTTTCCCACATTTACTTCTTTAGAGACCCTGAGCTTTTAACTTTATTCCCCCCCCCTTTCCCTCTCCAGATGAATTCCTCCTCCCAAACTCTAAACTCAACTTAATACTATAACTCTTTCTACCCCAATACTCTATTAAATTGCATTTGGGGTCTATCCTGAGTATAGGATTATTTTTGTCCTCACCATCGCCTTTATTCTTGTGTTGTCTGTTTATACTCTGGCCTAGTCCCTATACCCCCCTTCATCAACAGCCAACCCTCCAGGCTTTCCACTCTATCTAATTTGGTTTCCTGCCCTCCTTCTCCCTCCTCCAGCCCCATTCACTTTCACTAGGCAGGGCGCATCTCTCATTGGGTTCAGCAACTCCGGGACTCCAGGCCCTTTATAAGGAGGGGCCTCCTCCTCATGCTCTCGCTGGAAGTGAATAGCCCCCGCTGGCAAGCGGCATTCATATCGCTGCTTGTACTTGGAGGAGACGATCACGACCTCTGAAGACTGGCTCTGGAAGAGGAGAGAAGAGGATTTGGGGGTCGGGGTGGAGCAGAGGAGGACAGAGATCAGTGACGACAAAGATGACATCCTGAGCCAAGCCTGGAAGACAAACGCAGCCACCGAGGAAAATGGGAACTCGGTCTCTAGCTGCCCGTGGGAGGGAAGGGAGCAGCGCTCCGTGCGTTTGGTTCCTGTCCGCGACGCCCAGAGGCCAGGCTAGCTCCGGCCTCCGACTCACCAGGGGAACCAGGGTCTCATTTCTCCTTCCCGGGACTCAGTTTCCCCGTCTGTAAAACGGCGGATCTGCGGCTGGGTGATGTCTGAGGTCCACAGAGGGAAGGAGTGACGTCTCCCTGGGTCCCCCTCATCGCTCGGGGTCCCCAGCCTCCTTTCGCCCCCCCCCCCGGCCCCCCCCCCCCCCGCCCCCCCCCCCCCCCCCCCACCTTCCGCTCCTGCTCCCCCGAGGCTCACCTGACCCCCGATGACAGGCCGAGGCAGGATCTCGATGCCGTATCGCATTTCATTCAGCTCCTCCAGGTTCAAGCTCCCGACTACGCAGGCCGGCAAGCTGGACAACAGCGGTCCCAGGAGAAGAGGCCATAGCCTCTGAAAGAGCAGCAACATCGCCGCCATCTTTCGTCCTCGGCCCTAACAGGAGAGCTGCCGCTTCCGCCCTGAACCGGGCAGCCGCCTCGCCCTTCCCCCTTACGCCTGTGGGTTTCACTGGTTCTCCCTTCTGCCTGTCATGGCGGCGCGGGCTCCTATTGGTCTACGTGATGTCGGGCAGTATGTATGAGAGCGACGGACAGACGGGAGGACTGACAGAAAGATGGACGGAGGGAGGGACAGAAAGACAGGCTGACGGATGAGAGCGGGGGTGGTAGAAGGGGGTGGGGGGCCTGGGAGGAGGTGGGTTTCGCCTCTGTGATTTCTAAGGCCTCTTACCTGCCGAGAGTGGATTGGCTGGAGTCAGCGCTGAATCAGCCAATCAGAAGCTAGGTCAGTAGCTCTCCTCTAAAAGGGGCGTGCCTGAGCGGAGGACTCGAGGCCGAGGTACCCTCCTGGCCGGGACTAGCTGTCAAATTTAATCATTCAACGTTACCTCTGCGCATGGGCGGGGCCAGAAAGAGGAGCTGGCCAGCCCCAGAGCAGTGGGGGCTGGCCACCTGCTGGCAGGGGACACTAGGGCCGGGTTCTCCGACCCAGAGTGTCGCATCAAAAGAAGGGTAGGGAATAAGCATTTTAATAAATATAAAAATGAACCTCTGACTACACTGTTACTGTGATGGAATGATACCCGAAGGGATAACTGTAATGACATCTAATTGTTACCCTAGTGACGACAAAGGGCTGTGCGGCCGACCCTGGGCAGGTCGCTTAACCTATCTCATCCTCAGTCTCCTCATTTGCAAAATGGAGATTATAATAGCAACTGCCTCACAGGGTTGTGAAAACGAGGTAATATATGTAAAGCGCTTTGCAATCTTTGCTGGCACTAATAATTAAAAATGCTTATTTCATGTGTGACCCGGGGAGCACCTTTCCTCCCAAAGCCTTAAAAATGGACATCCACTGCACCCCCGGCAGTCACCAGTAGGCTTGATTTTTGTCCTGTCACTGGAATTTGATGATTCTGGAAGGGAGTGAGGCTGATGACTTCTTCCAACTGAGCCTCCCTAAAATTCACTTTACCAGCAAGTCAAGACAACACACATCACATTGTGAAGTCATCCATCCTCTTCAAAAAAGGGAGGATGGATAACAATGGTGGTTTTTTGGGCCTAGATTTCTGCCTTCTACCAGGCAGATAGTACCTACATACCCCCAGCTAGGTGCCATGGTATTCTGATGACCTTGAACCAGGGATATTGTGAGGCTCAAATAAGATACAAAACATTCTGCAAACCTTAAAGCACTATATAATAATCATTATTACTATCATTATGATTAGCCTACAGGTTCCAGGCCTCTAGTCTGGTGATAACTTCATTCTCTGAGCCGTCTACTGCACTCCTGCAGTAAAATTCAAACATTTAAACAATATTTATAGAACAATACAGGAGTGTGCTGATAAATGTTAAATAACTGGGCTCTGCAGGGGTAAAAATATATGCACAAACACTTTTAAGGTTAATCTGCATTATTAAAACTTTCTAGAGTTCAGAAATCAACAAAAATAAATTAAGGCCTGATTTGTAGCAATTGGCAATTTCTGAGGTATCAATACTCAAAATGAAAATTTAATAATCAACTCCTTTAATAATCAAGCTGCCTTCAAGAAGCATGGGTGGGACAGATACATATTGCCCAAGAACAAACCATTTATAACTCTACTAGAAGAGCTACCTTGAGGCACTGACCTGGAATCAAGGCCTAAACTAACTCTAGGCCTTGCAGCTGGTTTTGAACTTAAGAAGAGAGAAGTGAAGGAAGAACTATGTCATTATCTGAGGGCAGTGATTAGCCAGGTGCAAGTGAAAGAGACCATTTCAAGCTAAGGAAATGAATATGTTTCTGAGGCATCCTGGGTCCTTTCAGCAGCCAGCTGTCCACCACCAGTTTTCTATTTATCCCCCAATGGGGAGGGAGAATGGGAAATAATTTTTTTTTTAATAATCCCTTCTAAAGTCAAGTCAAAAAAGCACTTATTAACTACGGTGCTAAGTGCTGGGAATATGAAGAAAGACAAAATTTAAAATAACAAAAATAAAACCAGCACTTACTTTTCAATCACAGTCTCATGGGAGAGACAGCACAAAAACAAGGTTGCACAAAGAAGCTATAGAGAAGGTAAGTTGGAGGTAACCAACACTAACAGAAGGCATTAACACTAAAGGGGATTGGGAAAGGCTTCTTATAGGGACTTAAGTTAGGGTTAGAAGGAAAGCAGGAGGTGGAGATGAGGAGGAAGAGCATTCCATGCATAAAGCACAGCCAGAGAAAGTGCCCGGAGTCATGAGATGGAAGGTTTTGCTCAAGAACAGCAAGAAGACCAGTGTCATTAGACCAAAGAATACATAGAGAGGTGGGGAGTAAAGTGTAAGAAGACTGGTGAGTAGGAGGGGGACAGGCTATAGAGAGCTTTGAATGTCTTATGCTTTTTTTTTTTTTTTGGAGAGGGAAGGTAGGACAATTGGGGTTAAGTGACTTGCCCAAGGTCACACAGCTAGTTTTTTGTGTTAAGTGTCTGAGAATGGATTTGAACTCAGGTCCTCCTGACTCCAGGGCCAGTGCTCTATTCACTGCACCACCAAGCCACCCACATGTTTTATGATTTTATATTTGATCCTGAAAGTAATAAAGAACCACTGAAGTTTACTGAATGTGTTTGGGGATTGGGGTATAACAGTCAGTCTGCATTTGAGTGGAGCATGACTTGGAGTATTAGGTAGAGACTTGAGGCAGAGAGTCAACGGGAAGGTCATTGCATTAGTCTAGGAATAAGGTGATGAGGACCCAGGCCAGGTCTGGTGGAAGTATCAGAGGATGAAAGGAGGGTATATGTTATTAAACTAAAATAGACAAGGTTTGGCAACAGATTGGATATGGGGAGGGCGGTAAGAGAAAGTCAGGAGGGAAAGATGATACCTAGGCTCTGAGCTTGGGTGACTTGGGAGGATAGTGGTGTCCTCCACAATAAAAGGAGAGATGGGAAGAAAGGAAAGCTGAGAAAGCTGGGAAAGATTAGTTCATTTGGACATGTCACATTTAGTGGACATTACTTGGATAAAGATCCAGGAAAGGAGACTGAGAAGGAGATAATGTAGTGTCATGGAAACCTAGAGAGAAGAGAACATTGAAGAAAAGAGGGAGATTGATAATGCCAAAGGCTGTAGAGAGGTCATGAAGGATGAGGATTGAGAAAAGGCCATTAGATTGGGCAAATAAGAGATCATCAGTAACTTTGAAGAAAGCATTCTCAGTTGAATGATGAGGTCAGCAAACAAGAGATCATCAATAAAATGAATGCAATGTAGAATAAAAAGGGAAGTGACTGGATGGGGAAAAAAAAATTTGTATCAAATCTCTCCAATAAGGGTTTGGTAATATACATATATGTATACCTATATATTACAATTAATAGATCAAAGGATATGAACAAACAGTTCTCAAAAGAATTGCAAACTATTAGTAACTGCATGAAAGAATGCTCCAAATCACTAATAATAAGAGAAATGAAAATCAAAACAACCTTCAAATTTTACCCTCAAAATTGGCAAAAATATCAGAAGACGGGGGTCGGCCAGGTGGCTCAGCGAGTAAGAGCACTGGCTCCAGAGTCAGGATGACCTGGTGATCCAATCCGGGCTCCGACACTTAGCACCACACCCAGAAATAACTGGCTGTGTAACCTTGAGCAAATTACTTAACCCCGATTGCTCAAAAAAAAATCAGAAGATGGAAATCATCAATGTTGAAAGGTCTATGGGAATATTGTGCATTGTTTGTGGATCTGTAAATCAATACAACTATTTTGGAAAGCAATTTGGAATTATGCAAATAAAGAGATTAAAATGTCCATATCCTTTGACCCAAAGGTTCCATACCTAGGTTTACACCCCAAAGGAGGTCATTGAATGGAGGAAATTCCCATAGACAACAGAATATTTACTGGTGTTGTTCTGTCATTTCAGTTGTGTTTGACTTTTTGTGGCTCCATTTGGGGTTTTCTTGGCAAAGATAGGCAAACAGGGTTAAGTGACTTGCCCAGGGTCACACAGCTACCTAAGTGTCTGAGGTCAAATTTGAACTCAGGAAGATCAGTCTTCCTGACTCCAAGCCTATCCACTTTGCTACCTAGTTGCCGATAAATATTTATAGTAACACTTTTTTGTGATAGCAAAGAATTAGAAACAAAGTATATGCCCAGGGAATGACTAAACACGTTGTGATACATTAATGTAACAGAATATTGCCTTGCTGTTAGAAATAATTGATGTGATGAATACAGAAAAGCATGAAAAGATTCACAATGAAATGATTCAGAGTGAAATCAGCAAGGCCAAGAAAACAATAAATACAATGACTACAACAATGAAAACAGAAAGAACAATCATTTTAAAAAATCAGAAGTGAATGTTGCAATTAAAAAAAAATGATGTCTTTAAAGAAGAAATTTGAGGAAACACCCCGACTTCACCCCTTTGCAGAAGTGCGAAGTTCACAAGTGTTGTACATTGCTCATATTTTCAGACTTTTTTCAATGTTTCAATCAACTATGCTGAGTTTTTCCCTTCTCTTTTCTTTGTACATATATATGGAAAGAGATAGGTAAAGGAAATACTGCATGAGATTATAGTGATGTAAAAATATATTCATAAAACATTTTAAAATTAAAAATATTAAAATAAAAACATTAAAATGTGGTGGAGGACGGGCGGGGCGGCGGGATATGGGGGGGGGGGGGAGAGAAGGCTATTGGTAACTTTGGAGAGAGCATGAGGAGGCGGGAGAATGAGAGGAACGGAAGTGTAGGTACTGATTATAGACGGTTGGAGTTAAAGAAGACTACGTGTTGATGTCCACTTCCCTTGTTTTCAGTTTCTATGTTATTCAAACTGTTATTAAAAAAAAAAAAACAATAACTAGATGGCTGTCTACCCGGAGATTAACGGAGATTGCACCTAATGGATTGGAGGCGGAGCCGGGAGAGAGGAATCTTGGAATCTTAGAGGAAAGGAGATTTGATTGTTTTCTTCAGCCTCGGGCTAAGGTAGGGGCGAGTTAATTGGAGAGCGTATTTTCTAATTAATTAGCTTCCAGGGGGCATGAGTCCCTAGATCTGCAGAGAAATCCCAAAAGATCTCAAGCCAAAAAAGCCACACTATGGCGGGGAGCAGGCAGTTATTTTGCTGAGGGCACCTTGCACTGCTGTTTCTGTGCTGTGGCTGCTAAACCTGATAGCTTGTGAGAGGAGTGGAAGCAATTGAGTATGCATGAGCATACTCTAGACTAGACTACTTGGTTGGAAGCTCCTGTTTTGCTATCATGAGACTCCTTACCTTGCTCAAGCACTCCCCCAAGTGGCTAGACATGATATAGATATATCTGTATGGATATGTATATGTCGTTACATATCACTGTATTCAAACTGTTCTCCCATTCTCAAAGGAGAAAATAATTAACAGAACATCTGATCCTGCTCACATATATTTGCACAAGTTTGGGTCACTGTGTATGGATTAAACTCATGGTTCAGGAATATCCAGCAATGTGTTTGCCTTTTACCTGAGGATTGGTTAGCTCAATGCAAACAACAACATAAAAAAATAATCAAAAAACATGGCAAATAAAGAGAAAAAAATTTCTTCATGCCCACATGGAGAATCTCATGCACAAAATACATGTGGCCAGAAAACAAACATGAAAGGAATACATGAGGTCAAAGTACATTATGAAAGAGCACGCATGTGGCTTGTGCCCAGGATGCATGGATAACCAGAGCAACTTACACCTCTATAAAGCTTCACAGACACAGATATTGATTCTCAGCTGGTACAGAGACCCTTTCAAGGGACCTACAAGATCAAAATTATTTCAATAACAATACTCAGACTTTTTAATATCTAATTAAATAAATATAGATATGTGTGCATAAGCAATAGCTCTTGGAAAAGGGGAACTTAATTTTTTAAGAATGTAAAGGGGTCCTGAGACCCCAAAGTTTGAGAAACACTGCCCTATATAAATGACATTTAGGCTGCTCTCTACTGCTCTCTAGTGGGCATCATTAGTCATGCATTGTTTCTGCTTTCCTGGTATCAGTGCTGTGCTCCTCTGTTGACATGGGAGTTTCAGAACTGCACTCTGCTACTAGCCGCTGGGTGTCAGCTATTTGCTATCTGCCAAAATTTAGCTACTTAGCATCTTAAGGGCCATCTGCTACTTTCTACTACCATCTGTTAAAATCTAGTGGCTAGTAGGAGCCTATTTGCCAAGGGCAAGCTGACACACTTACAGTGCATAGTCTAGGGCTTTGAACCACCAGCCAAGCAACCAGCAAAAGTCAGCAGATGCCTCCAGGCCAAGATTTAGTCTATTCTTTTGATCAGTTTTCTTCTGGTGTTAAATCATAGCCTTGGGTTCCAGAAACTATCTAATTTAGAGTTAGATATTTTATTTTACCTGGAAAAAATTTTTGTACCTGAACAGTACATTTCTCTCTTCCCCCAACAAAGAACCATCCCTGATGATATTTTTTAAAAGGATGAAGAAAAGAAAAAAAAATCAGCAAAAACAAACAGCACATCAGAAGATTCTGATATATGCAATATTCCACACTTGTGAATTCCTACCTCTTCAAAGGAATTGAAGAAATGTCATTTCAAATGTCTTCTTTGGGGCAAACCTTAATCCTTATATTTTCTTAACAGTTTTGATTGGTGTTAGTTGTTCTTTCTACTTACATTGTTGAGGTCTTCATGTATATTTTTTCCTGGATCTACTTGCTTCACTTTGCATCATTTTATGTAAGTCTTTCTTTGCTTTTCTGTATTCATCATATTTGTTTTTATTCCATTATATTCATGTACCACAATTTGTTTAGCTATTTACCCATTGACCATCAAGGAGCATCCATTTTGATTTCAGTTATTTGCTACCTCTAAAAGTGCTGCCATAAAATTTTTGGTATATATGGGGTTTTTCTGTTTTCAATTATTGTCTTAGAGCATATGTCTAATAATGGAATCTCCAGGTCAAATAGTATGGACATGTCAGTTACTTTCATTTGCATAATTCCAAATTGAATAGTTTTATCAATTTACAGCCCCACCAACATTGTACATATCTATCCACATCTCCATTTATAACTAGTCCCATTTTTTATCATCTTTGCCAATTTTCTATATGTGAATTGAATCCAGAGGGTTGTTTTGATTTAAACTTCTTTTATAATTATTGATTTGGAGCGTTATTTCATATGGCTTATAATGTGTGCAATTCTTCAGTTGAAAGCTTTTTATTCATATCCTTTTACCACTTGTATATTGGGGAATGACTTTTAGTCTTATATATTTCTATTAGTTGTCTATATATCTTTTTTTTTTTAAGCAATCGGGGTTAAGTAACTTGCTCAAGATTACACAGCCAGTTATTTCTGGGTGTGGTGCTAAGTATCTGAGCCCAGATTTGATCCCCAGGTCATCCTGATACTAGAGCCAGTGGTCTTACTCGCTGAGCCACCTGGCTGCCCCTCATCTATATATCTTTGATATCAAACCATTATCAGAGATATTTGGTACAAGGATTTTCCTCAGTCAACTATTTTCCCTTTTATAAGGTTAAATTCATTCACTCAAGAGCTTTTCAATTTCATATAATCAAAATAATCTATTTTACATTTTGTAATTGCCTTTGGTTAATTCATGTCCTACCCACAGCTATAAAAAGCATAAGATCTATTTCTCTTCTATTTTTTTTATTTTATGATGTTTTCTATTTAACTCACATGATCATTTTTAATTTATCATGGAATATGGTGTAAGATGTCACTCTGAACCTAGTCATTTTATCTGAATATTAGAGGTTGTACCATTAAAAAAAAAATAGAAGAGAACCAGATCAGGTACCTTTCATTGCTATGACTAGGAGGCAAATTCCTAGTCAAACAAGGGATAGAGGCAAATCCAAAAGATAAAATACATTATGTGTGTGTGTGTGCATTTACATGGGAAGCTAAACTGAAATATATAAAACCAGTACTCATTCCCCAGTAGATATAAGGTCAAGGGGCATAAACAAAATAATTCTCAAAAAAGAAATTACAAACTATTAAACACCATATGGAAGAATTCACCAAATCACTAATGATAATAAAAATGCATAGGAAAATCACAAGAAGTCTCCACCTAGTCTTCTAGCATCTGGTAAACTGGCAAAAATGATAAAAGATAAAACTAGTCAATGTTGGAGGGGTTGTGAAAGAGGGGCACACTAATTTTCCCATTGTTGGTAGAGATGTAAATTGTAACAACCATTCTAGAAAGGAATTCAGAATGCTTCAAAAAAAAAAGTAACTGAAATCTCCATGCCATTTGATCCAGAGATTCCATTATTAAGCATATGCTCTAAGGAGATTTATGATTTTAAAAGAAGAAAGGACTCAGACGCTCCAAAATATTTATGGTAGCACTTTTAGAGCAGGAAAAAAACTGGAAACAAAATGTATGACCCTTGCTGGGTAGCTAAACAAATTGTGGCACAGAAATGTAATGGAATATTGCTTTTCTGTAAGAAGCAATGAATATGATGACTATAGAAAAGCATGGAAAGATATATGAAATAATACAAAGTGAAGTTAGCAGAACCAGAAAAACTATATGTGTCTAGCACACATGCATGTGTATGTGTGTATGTAGATGTACATGCATACATACAATAACTACAACAATGTAAATAGAAATAACTAAATGATTTAAACTGAATTCTGGGAAATTATAATGATCGAGCTTGACTCCAAAGAAAAAACATAAAATGATACCCCCCATTTCTCTTCAAAGGTAAGGACCTGTAGTGCCAATGCAATATTTACAGCACCCACGATCACAATAAAGACCATTACTATAACTATCGCAAAATATGTCAAACTCTCCAGATATAGGATAGAGTTGAAGGATTTATTTAGACACCAGAAAACTGAATCCCCAAACCAGTAAGCAGAAGTACCAAAGATATTTAGAAGCCATAATAATGCTGAGAGCCATGCCTTCCCACAAACTAATACAAGATCAATATTTACTCACAAAACTCTATCTCTTTGCCTGAGCTCCTCTGTCTCCAACTGTCTCCAGCTGTCTCCAACTGTCAGACTGGTTCTGACCCAGCTTCCCTTGTCCTCTAGAGGGCAGAGTTTACTTTCAAAGCAGGGAAGCTTCCTCTAGGCTCTAGGGGGCAGAATTTATCTTCAGCAGGGGAGGTCTTCAAACTCTGCCCTAGGTCTATTAAGGGGCAGGGGAGATCTTCAAATTCCCATTCCCATTACAGGGCCATGGTCCTAATATCAAACTTTTTTATACATATTGTTTTATTTTGCTGAAATTTTTTGCTTTTTCTTTTTTTGTTGTTGTTCTTTATTACACAATATGGTTATTTGGGAGAGGATGAGGAATTGGCTAATATGAGTTGTATAAAAACAAAAGATACTAATTTTTTTTTTATTTCCCCCTCCAACTTTCCAATAAGGCAAGATGGACCTCCATACCCCAGTGCCTGTATATCTCATTTCCCAGTGCATGTAAAAAAATAATAGAAATATTTTTTTAAACATTTTATTTTAAAACTTTGAATTCCAAATTCTTTCCCTTCTTCCCTCTTCACCCACCCTTACTGGGAAGATAAACAATGCAATATAAGTTGTACATGTGTAGTTACTGTAATAGTAATGGAATTTAAAGAACCCCCTGTATTGGCTTGGTTTTCAGATTGATTGTGTTAAAACCCAGAGTTTGTGAATCCCACTTGTGGGATGGACTTGCTCACATGAAAAGAGAGGGCTGAACTGGGAGGAGCTGGTGACGTGAATTTAGAGAGGCACCTGCAGAGAGAGAGGCAGAAGAATTTTTTTGGAGGCAGAGAGACAGACAGGATTGCTGAGGGCCAGTTCGAGTTACCCAGGACTTTTGAGAGTTGCCACCCAGAGCTGCCAAGGTTGTTGCAGAGGTTTGGAACCTTGCTGTTGGTTCCGAAGCCCTGAAGAATGATTTTCTTGTTGTATGTTTACAGAAATCCTGGAAGAGGTTTGCTAATGCTTTCAGGGGTCCTAGGACTGTTCTGCAGACAGAGAATGAATTAATGAGGACAGTGGCAATGTATCTTGTGGCCTTGCTAAGCTTTGTCTCCCCAGGAACAAAGATTGCTGAGAACTTGCCTTGGGTCAAGAGGAAGAAAAGACCTCTCTTTGGGTATTAAATGCTGTGCTTAAGCTTGTTGTAACTCTGGGATAGATGACCTATTCAGCTGTGATCCAAGGGTGGGAAACTTTTGACTTTTTTGTGCTCTGTGATTGACCAAATGAATGTACTTTACTTATGATTGTAAACTAATCTCCATTTGAGAAGAGGGACTTTGTGATTGACTAAATGAATGTACTGCCTAGGGGTAGAGTAGTACTTAGAAGAGGGACTTTGTGATTGACTAAATGAATGTAATGTCCAGGGGTGGAGTAGTACTTGGAAATTATTGAATTACACTTGGTGAATGCTGTATTTTGAATTATGCTATATTTTGATTTTCTCTGTTCTTAATTTGTCACTGAATAAAATGGAGAGCAGCTATGCTGGTATTTTGAACTTTGGGAAGTTGCCTTTGCTTGGCATTACAGTTACACAAAACATTTCCATAGTGGATATATTGTGAAAGACTGACTCTATTTCCCTCCATCTTATCCTGCCCCCCACTTGTTCTATTTTCTACTTTGACCCTGTCCCTTTTCAAAAGTGTGTGCTTCTAACTACCCTCCCTCCCAATCTACACTCCCTTCTATCATCTCCCCTCTAATCCCCTTCCCCCCTACTTTGCTGTAGGGTAAGATACCCAATTAAAGTGTGTTTGTTATTCCTCCTTAAGCCAAATTCAACAAGAGTAAGGTTGACCCATCCCCTTTTGCCTCCCTGTTCTTCCCCTCCATTATAACAGTTTTCCCTTGCCTCTTTTATAAGAGATAATTTACCCTATTCTATCTCTCCTTATCTCCTCTCATTATATTCTTCTCTCACCTTATAATTTTATTTTTAAAATATCATCCCTTCCTATTCAATTGATCCTATGCCCTCTGTCTATGTATATCTGTACACATATATACACACACGCACATATGTATTCATATGCAAATATACCCTCTTATATAGACATATATGTTTGTATACATATATACATTTCTATTGCCTTCAACTATCCTCATACTGAGAAAAGTTTCATAAGTTACAATTATCGTTTTTCCATGTAAGAATGAAAATAGTCCAACTCTGTTAAATTCCTTATGATTTCTTTTCCCTGTTTACCTTCTCATGCTTCTCTTGCTTCTTGTATTTAATGTTAAATTTTCTATTCAACTCTGTTTTTTTTTCCTCAAGAATGCTTGAAAGTCCTCTATTCCACTGAATGACCATATCTTCCCCTGAAACATGATGCTCAGTTTTGCTGAGTAGGGGATTCTTGGTTTTAATCCTAGCTCCTTTGACCTCTGGAAGGATATTATTTTTTTTTTAATTTTAAATAAATTGCTGCAATACAATAATGACTGAGTTTGGTCCCAAAGAAGAAGTAAGCAAAGGTTTTTCCCCTGTTTCTTTGTAGAGGTGGACTATATGAAACATATAGGGAGATATAATGTATCAAGACTCTAAACATACTCTTCTAACTCACATACACACTAGCAGGTCCTTAGAATAGCTGGCTACATTTTCCTCTTTCGGGTTTTAATGCTGCCCCAGAGAGGCATTGAGGTTTTCTCCAATGCTAACAGTTTAAGTGTCCATTCTAGTGTGTTTTTCCTAATAACAGTCATCAGTGATGAATGCCCTGATATAATTTAATGCATTGATATCTCCTCCCTATTGGCTATTAATATTAATTAGCTTTTATAAAGGGACATTTGTTTAGAAGTAAGAAGTGTAAACACACCTCTTTCCCACCCCTAACCATGGTACTAGCAACCATGTTAAGTTTGAAGCCATTTTCCCCAGGGACATATTTTTCTATCACCTCAGTACCTAGGGAAACTGGACTCAAACTTAACGTGGTTGCCGATAAAACTTTGTCCCATTAAGTTCCTTTCCACATATGATATAACCAATGAAGAAGTTGCTCCCTTGCTTCAGGGACTTGCATCTCAGCTGCCTGCAGGTCAATCCAGTGCTAGGCTGGATCCCAAAGGTCACTCATACATTGCTGCTCACCAGGCAACTGACAGCTCTAGTATAGATTTCACTTCCTCCATTAGCTCTCCTGACCTTTCAAGGCTCACAAGGTCATAGAAGAATCTGTTCCATCTCTGCATTCATTTATGTGGGAGCTGGAAAGAATAAAACACAACCATGACAGAAAACCAACAGTATCATGTGCCCAAGGCACATAGCACCATTTGGCCAGTTAATGCCTTTTGCAAGCACTCTCAGTTCTAGCTCAGCAAGCAGCCAATCAAAAAGACTTCAGTACACAGTAAGCAGACAGGAGGACAGGAAACAGTCATAGAATTTCTGTTAATGTTCTGAAGAAGAGCGCATGGCCCCTTCATTACTTGTCATCACACACTTCTAGAAGCAAGGCTCCCCCATCCCCACCGCCCAAAATCTGCTGGCAGCAGGCAGAACCTATTGTGCATACTCCCACTATTGGCCCCTCATTGCAGTCCCCTATTACACATTGAAAATGTAGTTAATGTAGAAACAAAATAAATCAATAAAATGTTCTCTAGAAAAAAAAAAGAAAACCCTTTAAAAATCTTGTTAAATCTGATTTTTCAATCAGGATCCCAAAAACCTGTTCTAAAGACTCCAACAAAACCCTGCAGGAGCTGTGTGGAGGCTGGGGTAAAGAAACTGCCTGATTGGCATACAGATGAAGTAAAGGGCAGGAACAAAAGGGCTAATGGAAACTGGTAGGGCTGTCAGCCTCCTCTATATTCATCATTGTATTATGCATACTTGCCAGCCAAGAAATCCCTGACTTTTATGCTGCATTTTTTTTTGCCAGCACAAATCTTACTAGTCTCCATAGATTGTCAACAATCACATGAAGAAAAAAAGGTTAAAAATCTCAATACAAATTAAAATAATGTGAGATTCTACCCCAAACCTATCAATTTGGCAAATATTACTAAAGATAGACATAATCCAATGATAGCTGAACTGTGTTATAACAGACACATTATTACTGTGCTGTAGATTTGTGTACTGGTCTAACCTTTTTGCTACAGAGCAATGACATTATGGGTGGAGTGGAGAAGGGAGGTGGCAGATTCCTTCCCTAAGAAAGCCAGCATCTCTATCCTGCATTTTGGCTTTTCCTCTAGAATTGCACGTGGCAGTCAATCCATCTTTTCTTACCTCATAAGGTAGAACAGGAATTCTCCCTCTCTCGTTTCAATTACACATGCCACAGAAAAAGCCACCATAAAGGTGACTCTCTAGTAAATTATTCACCCCGAGATGGGGAAAAAAATTACAACTGCAACATATACATATTGTATATGGGAAAGAGAGTTTTAAAAATAAACATAAAAAGAGCGTGCCTTTTTGGTTATTTTCTTTTTTCCTTTATTTTATTTTATTGGAACATAAATAAGTTAAATAACTTAAAAAGAAATGTATTATAAATTTAAATATAAAATAAGAAAAAAAAACATGTCACGTGCACAGAAGAATGTAAGGAAGGATTCAAAATATATAGCAATAAATTTCCATTTCAAGAAAGCCTATATCTTAAATACTCTGCTCTGTTTTGAGTTTTGACAATTATCCATTATCTTTTGTTTTATTCTTTTTTATTGTATTTCCTTATACTACCTGAAGCCTAGGGTAGAAGATGTTCCCTCCACAAAGGACTCTAAATCTGTACTCACAAAAACTGGGTTCAATCCTGATGGGAGTGCCTGGCTTATAAAAGGGAGGAATCACGCTTTTGTCTTCTCTCTGACTTCTTATATCCCCACCATGGAATAGGATTCCAGGGAAAATCCATAAGACAAAGGCTCAATATGGCTCATATCTAAGGGTCTCCCCAGGAGGGATTATCAGGCTCCATTCGAAGAAAAGGGAATCGTATAAAAAACAAAGATCATAGACATAGAACAATTATATATTTCCTACTCACCAAAAGAAATGTTTAAAACATAAAAACTAATAAACATGTATTAACAAATATTTAAAACATAAAGTGATAACCCATCACCATCAATATCATTTTTCCAAAAGTAAAGGGATTTTATGGGAGTGTTGAACAGATATCTTACTTTACCTCAGACCTATAGTGTCTGAGCAAATCACAGGGTGAAAATCTTCAGACCAGCTAGGCATGGCTCTTTAGTCCCTTTGTTAGTTTCTTTTTTTCTCTTTCTACAAATGAAAAGTTGGAGAAAGCAGCTGTTACTGCACACACAGCACCAACTAGAGAACCCAAGACCTCTTGGACTTGTGAAATAGCTGTCAAGGCTGGTCAAAGGAGAAAAAAGTACAAAGGCAGAATAAGGCAGCCAGAGATTCAGGCTCACTTGTAAACATGCTCTCACTTCCATGAGCTCAAATTATGAGCCAGTATTATCACTAGGAGGAGAAAAACAGATAATTCCCCTCCCCCCTTGCTTGACATCCAAGGGGAGTGAACAGAGTCCCAGTCACATGCTTAAAAAAAGATGGAGCCTCCACACAGCTCCTCTTATAGCCTACTAAATGACTGGGTTTTTTTTTTCTAACTCAGTAGCCAGTTATCTTTGACACCACTACAATTATGGGGACCAAAGTACCATCAGGAGTTGCTGGATCAGACATGTCCTTTAGACTTGTAGCCTCAGAACTTATGCCTGGGTCTTTAGCTGCCTTATTCTTTCTTTTTTCTTTTTTTTTAAAGCAATCGGGGTTAAGTAACTTGCTCAAGGTTACATGGCCAGTTATTTTGTGTGGGTGTTTAGTTCTGAGCCCAGAACTGATCCCAGATCTCCCCACTCTGGGGCCAGCGCTATTACTCACTGTGCCACCTGGCCACCCCTTTAGCTGCCTTATTCTACCTCTGTACTTTTTTTCCCTCTGTGATCAGCCTTGACAGTTATCTCATGAGTCCAAAAGTCCTCTGATTAATAAGCTGGTGACAGGTGTCCAGTAACAGTTGCTTCCTGCAACTATTCATTTCCAGGGAAAGAAGAAAACCAACAAGGTGAAATATCTGTTTCACAGTTATGGGTGGGGTCACTAACTTTTAACTATCCAATGAGTCACTGACTTTTCTTGTTCTAAGCAAGACTCCATAAAAATTAGAATAAGGCTGAATAGAAATCAATAACTCTCTAAGAGAGCAAAAAAATACTGAGCAAAATCCAAAGACTGGAAAGAACAGAAGAAAATATATGGTGTTTGTAAATAAAACAATTGACCAAGAAAAGATAATATAAGAATAATTGTATTTCTCAAAAATCTATTTTAAAAAAAGCTTGAACACTGTATTTCAAGAAATGATAAATGAAAACTTCCCAGATTTCTTGGAATCAGAGAGCAAAGTGAAGAAAGAAGGAATACAATAATCATCTCCTAAAACAAACACTGAAAGGAAAATTCTCAAGAATGTTATATCCAAAGTCCAGAGTTTCCACCTCAAGGAGAATAAGTAGCAGAAAGATTGAATTACCAGAGAACCACAGTCAGCAATATACAAGATCTGGCCACTTCTACTATAATTGAAAGTAGATCTTGGAATAATCTGAAAAACAAATGGTGTGGCTTTCAACCAAAGTTGGGTATAATTCTAACAGGGTGGAGTGAGAAGATGAAAAAAACCTTTAATAAAATAGAGAGCTTTCAAAGCACTCCTGATAAAAAGAATAGAATTAGATTGCAATCTTGAAATGCAAACACAAGTATCAAGAGAAACCTAGAAAGATAAATTTATTTAAGCAATTGGAAGGGGCTGTATGAAATTTTCATCCTAATATTCTAATAGGAGAGTAAAATGTGTCCCTCTAGAACATTAATGACTTCAAAGGTATTAAGACACCAAAAGACAAAAGACCAAAAAAAAAAGGTATTAAGGGAACTAAATAAGAAAAACAAAAGATATGGGGGGGGGGGGTGTAGATTGGTTGTGTTCTGAGCATTTTAAAAAGTAAAAGAGGGTAAGAAGAATACACTGGTGTCAGTGTAGGTGGATCTTGCTATGTCTAATAATTAGAGTGCATGAGAAGAAACATGGGAAAAGGGGTAAAAAGAACAAGCATCAGATGAACCTAATTTTTATTTGAAGCAGAACAAGAAGGGTTGAACATACATACAAACATAGATACAGGCACGCATGCACACACAGAGATAAACACACCAGACACACACCCATGCACAAAGAGGTATAGAAATATATCAGACAAGACAGAGCCAAGACAACAGATTAAGGGCAGCCACCCAGTTGAACTCTCCCAATATGCCCCTCTGAACAACTTTAAAATAATGGCTCAAATTAAATTGTGGAGCCCTAGAGCTAATAATGTTGTGCAGAGAATCAACAAGGTGAGACCTGGACATAATTTAATATAAATTTAATGTGGATCTTAATGAGGGCCCGGCTGTCTGGAGTGTAGACTCAAATCAGACAGCCCTGAGCAGGGGCAGAGCCAGAGTATTTAAAGACAAAAACCACAAAGTAATGATCAGATCCATATGCAAGCAGGAAGTTGCAAAGGCAGAAGAATGCAATTGGTTAATACTCAGTTTAGGACCTTATATGGAATATAGTTAAGTTTTAATTTCCCAGAACAAAATGGGCAGTTTCCCAAAAATATGCCTGGGACCCGGACTTTACATCCTTGAAGAAGGGAGCGCAAAATGGTGGGGACTGAGACAAGATGGAGGGTGATTTGAGGTTGGGTACAACAATAAAAGGTCAGAGTGAGACATTTTTGTGGCCTAAGAAAACTTAAGATGTTGGCAGGAGAAATCTGTGACACCAGGGTAGAGGCCTGTGCAGAGCAGCAACACCCCCCACCCTTCCCCATCCCAGCCAGGGCAGCAACAAATGCAGCAGCAGCAACAGTTTCAGGAGCTCTCAGCCCAGATGGTAAGGGTATCAGACAAGTGGTCAGAGAGAGATTATAAATAACATTTTACTGGCCCTGGGTATAGCTGATAATGATTGGCAACTCTATTTCCCAAATGTAGTTTGGGGTTGCAGTTCCAGGGCTGAGAGGAGATCTGGTTTTGGTCCCAAGGGAGCAGGGACCCTGGTCACATTTCCAAAGAAAAAAGAAGCACTAGTCCTTGTGGCTACAGAGGATGAGGGGCCCTTTCAGGGTAAAGGCCATAATGCAGACCAGGAGGGCAGTGACCACACCTCCCCAGGATAATACCACCTTGGAAGGGGCGGCCAGGTAGCACAGCAAGTAAGAGCACCGGCTCCAGTGTTGAGAAGACCTGGAGATCGAATCCCGGGCTCAGACACTTAGCACCCACCCAGAAACACCTGGCCTTGTAACCTTGAGCAAGTTACTTAACCCCAATTGCTTAGGGGCGGCCAGGTGGCTCAGCGAGTAAGAGTACCGATTCCAGTGTTGGGACGACCTGGAGAGCGAATCCCGGGCTCAGACACTCAGCACCACACCCAGAAATAACTGGCCGGGTAACCTTGAGCAAGTTACTTAACCCCAATTGCTTAAAAAAAAAAAAAAATAGAAAATAAAAAAAAATACCACCTTGGAAGCAACTAGCTCTGAAAATAGCATGAAAAAGTCTGAAACTTGGGACAGTGCTATCTCACTCCCAAGTGAACAGAGGCTAACTTTAACATAAACTTTAAAGCCAAGAAATGGGCTGGGAAAATAAGCAAACCACAAGAACAAAATGACCAGAAAAAATGACTACTGTGGTTACAGGGAAGACCAAGACATAAACTCAGAAGACAACAGCAATGTGACAATAGAAAAAAAAAAAGCCTCAAAGAATGCTAATTGAATGAAAACTCAACAAGAATTCCCAGAAGAGTTAAAGAAAAATAAAAGTACCCAGTGAAATTTAACATAACCTTTCAGGGGAGGAGATGGACATTCAATAAAAGAGGGGACTTCCAAACTTTCCTGATGAAAAGACCAGAACTCAACAGAAAATTTGACCTTCAAATACAAGACTCAAGAGAGGCATAAAAAGATAAATAGGAAAGAAAAAAACCAACATGTTTTAATAAGGGCAAACTGTTTCCATCCCTACAAAGGAAGATGACACATAACTCTTGAGAACTGTATCATTAATATAACATTTAAAAAGGGTATACATAGACAGATGGCATAGGTATAAGTTGACTTTGATGTGATAATAAAAAATATCTCATTAAATAGTGAAAAGGGATTGTACTGGGAAAAGTGGAAAGGAGTAAGCAGACAAGGGTAAATTATATCACACAAAAAAAGCACAAAAACCTATTATAGTAAAGAGAAAGAAGGGAGGGAGATGAGTATTGTTTGAACCTTACCCTCATCAGATTTGGCTCAAAAAAGGGAATAACATAATCAACTAGGTAAGAAAGAAAAGGGAGGGGGTGGATAGAAGGGAGGCAGACTGAGGGAGGTGGTGATTGAAAAAAAAATAAAAGAGGTAGAGGAAAAATTGGGAAAATGAGAATGATGTCAGAAAATTATGAAAAGAGAATTAACAGCTTGGAAAAGAAACACAAAAAATACTGAAGAAAATAAAGTTTAAAAAACACAACTGGCCTTATGGTAAAAAAAATAAATAAATAAAAAGGCACAAGAATTCACTGAAGAGAATTCCTGCAAAATAAGAATTAGCCAAGTAAAAAAAAAATGCAAAATCCCACTGAAAAAAATAATTGCTTAATTCCTCAAAAAATTAGAATTGGGACGGTGGGAGCTAATGATTCCATAAGACATCAAGAAACCAAGTGATCTCCAAAAAAAAAGTGATGGGATGAGAAAGAGATATCTCTTTCTGGGAGAAGGGAGAGGTAGAATGGGGAAATTTCTTTTCACATAAAAAAGACACACAAGGAAGAGTTTTTACAATGAAGAGGGAAATGAGGGTGGGGTGAACCTTACTGGCATAGGAATTGGTTCAAATAGGGAATAACATACACACTCAGTTAGGTATAGAAATCTATGGAACCCTACAGGAAAGTAGGAGGAGGAGGTAAGTGAAGGGGAGGGGGTCTGATGTAAGGGAGGGTGAATTAAGGGAGATAGTGATCAGAAGCAAAACAGACTTTGGAGGAGGGACATGGCAAAAAGAGAGTGAGAAAGAAGGATAAACAGAGGAACTCACCAATAAAACTGAAGCAACTATCAGAATCCAACAATATGTTGTTTACAAGAAACACTCTTGAAACAGAGAGGCACAAGCAGACTTAAAATAAGGAGTTGGAGTAGAATGTAATATGATTATCTATATCTAATGAGGTTAAAAAAACAAGGGTAGCAATCATGGTCTCAAACAAAGCAAAAGCAAAAATAGACCTGATTAAATTAGCAGGGAAATGACAAAAGATACAATAGACAAAGAAGTAATATATATGTCATAAACATATATACACCAAATGTCATACTATCCAAATTGTTAAAAGAAAAGTTAAATGAATTACAGGAGGAAATAGACAACAAAACTAAACTAGTAAAGAGCTTCAACTTTCCCCTCTCAGAACCAGATAAATTTAACCATAAAATAAACAAGAAAGAAGCTAAGGAGATGGACAGACTTTTAGAAAAGTTACATATAATAGACCTTTGGAGAAAATTGAATAGAAAGGAGCATAAATTTTTCTCATCTATACATGGAACTTTCAACAAAAATTGACCATGTACCAATGCATTAAAAAAAACCTTACAACCAAATTCAGTAAAGCAGAAATAGTAAATGCATAGTTTTCAGATCATAATGCAATAAAAATTACATTTGATAAAGAGTCATGGGGGTGGCTAGGTGGTGCAGTGAATAGAGCACCAGCCCTGGAGTCAGGAGGACCTGAGTTCAAATTCAGCCTCAGACACTTAACACTTTCTAGCCTTGTGACCTTGGGCAAGTCATTTAACCCCAATTGCCTTGCCTTCCACCCTCCAAAAAGCAAAAAAAAAAAAAAAAAAAAGAGCCAGGGAAACATAGATAAAAGACTTATTGGAAACTAAATAATCTAAATCCTAAAGAATGAGTGGGTCAAAGAACAAATCATAGAAACAATTAATTTCATTAAAAAGAATGACAACAATGAGAAAACATTCCATAATCTATAGGGTGCTGTCAAATCAATACTTAGGGGAAATTTTATATCTCTAAACACTTACATCAATAAAATAAATTAAACAAAGGACAGATCAAGGAATTAGGCATGCAACTTTAAAAAAACTTAGGGGAAAAAACAAATTTAAAACTCAAATAAACACTAAATTGGAAATACTGAAAATCAAAGGAGAGACTGATGAAATTAAAAGTTAGAAAACTATTGAGCTAATAAATAAAACTAGGAGCTAGTTTTTGGGAGCCAGGAGAACAATAAAATAGATAAATCATTGGCATATTTGTTTAAAAAGAAAGAAAACTAAATTAGCAGTATCAAATATGAAACTAGTTAGTCCGTCACCAATGAAGATGAAATTAAAGCAATTATTAAAAGCCATTTTGCCCAATTATATACCAATAAATCTGATAATCTAAGAGAAATGGATAAATTATAAAAATATATTTTATATATGTTTAAGTATATATTCTTAAGTATTATACACACACTATATAATACTTAAATACTCCTATCTTGGAAAAAAGAAATTGAAGGGGCAGCCAGGTGGCTCATCGAGCAAGAGCACCAGCCCCAGTGTTGGGATGACCTGGGGATCGAATCTGGGCTCAGATACTGTAATATAATGCCAAGGAAAGGCAACTTCCCAAGGTTCAAAATACCAGCATAGGTGCTCTCCATTTTATTCAGGGACCAACCAAGAACAGAGAAGGTCAAAACATGACATCATTCAAAATACAGCATTTACTAAGGGTGATTAAATAATCTCCAAGTACTACCCCACCCCTGGACCTTCCACTCATTCAATCAATTACAAAGTCCCTGTTCTAAATACTACTCCACCCCTAGGCTGTACCTTCATTTAGTCCACCACAAAGCCCCTCTTCTCAAATGGAGGTTAGTTTCCAATCTAACTAAAGTACATTCATTTGTTCAACCATAGAACACAAAAAGGTCAAAAGTTCCCCACCCCTGGATCACAATTGAATCTACCCCAGAGTTACATCAAGTTTAAGCACAGCACTTAATACCCAAATGGAGGTCTTTTCTTCATCTTGACAGGAGGCAAGTTCTCAGCAATCTTAGTTCCTGGGGAGACAAGGCTCAGCAAGGCCACAAGATACATTGCCAGTCCCTTCATTAATTCATCCTCTGTCTGTAGAACAGTCCTAGAACCCCTGAAAACATTAGCAAAACTCTCTCCCAGGATTTCTGTAAACATACAACAAGAAAATCCTTCTTCAGGGCTTCTGAACCAACAGAAAGGTTCCCAGACCCCTGCAACAACAGCACTGTCCTTCACTAGTGGACAGTATTCACTCTCTGTCTGCAGGACAGTCTCAGGAGCTCTTAGCCAACAGCCAGGTTCCAGGACTTCTTCAACAGGACTGTCTTTCACCAGTGGACAAATCTGGCAAAACAACATCAAAACAGACAGACAAAGTACCAGCAAAACAGCCATGTCTCCTCAGTCCTTGGCAGCTCAGGGGGCAGGTCTCAAAAGTCCAGGGCAATTCAAAGTGGCCCCCAGCAATTCTCTCAGTCTCTCTCTGCCTCCACGAGGTGCTGCCTCCAAAAAGTTTCTACTGCCTCTCTCTTGTCTCTCCAAATCTACAGTCACCAGCTCCTCCCAGTTCAGGACTTTCTTTTCACATCAACAAGTCCATCCCACAGGTGGGATTAACAAGCTCTGGGTTTTAACACAATCAGTTTGAAAACCAAGCCAACACAGGGGAATCTTTATATTCCATTACTATCACAGATACTTAGCACCACACCCAGAAATAACTGGCCTATAACCTTGAGCAAGTTACTTAACCCCAATTGCTTAAAAAAGAAAAGAAATTGAACAAACTGTAAATTAGCTCCCTAAGAAAAAATCACCAGGACCAGAGGGAATCACAAGGGAATTATACCAAGCATTTGAATAACAATTAATTACAATACTATATAAACTATTTAGAAAAATAGGTAAAGAAGGAGCCCTTCCAAATTCCTTTTACAACACAAATATGGTGCTGATACCTAAACCAGGAAGTACAAAACTATGGCAAACTATAGAGCTATTTTCTGAATAATATTTATGAAAAAATTTTTAAATAAAATACTATCAAAAGATTATAGCAATATATGACAAAGATCATACACTATGACTGTGTGGAATTTATGCCAGCAATGAAGGTCTGGTCCAATAATAGGAAAACTCATTATCAGCATAAATGATCATATCAGCAACAAAACCAACAGAAAACAAATGATTATCTCAATAGATGTAGAAAAAATATTGACAAGATACAGCACCCATTCTTATTAAAAACACTATAGAGCAGAGGAATAAATGGAGCTTTCCTTCAAACGACAAGTGGTATCTATCTAAAACCATCAGCAAACATTATCTGTAATGGGGATAAGCTATAAGCCTTTCCAATGGTCAGGGGTGAGGCAAGGATGCCTATTATCACCACCATTATTCAATATTATTCTAGAAATGCTGGCTATAGCAATAAGACAAGAAAAAGAAATTGAAGAAATTAAAATAGGTAACATGGAAACAAAACTATCATTCCTTTCAGACAATATGATGTTGTACTTAAAGAATCAATTGAAAACCTAATTGAAATAATTAACAACATCAGCAAAGTTGAAGGATATAAAATAAACTCATATAAATTATCAACATTTCTATACATTACCAATAAAATCCAGAAGAAAGAGATAGTAAGAGAAATTCCATTTAAAATAACAGCAGACAACATGAAATACTTGGGAGTCTACCTGCTAAGGCAAACTTAGAAACTATATGAATACAATTACAAAATACTTTTTACATAAAATCAGATCTAAACAATTGGAGAAATATTAATTGCTCATGGGTAGGTGAACCAATGTAATAAAAATGACAATTCTACCTAAGCTAATTTACTTATTCAGTGCCATACCAATCAAAATGCCAAAAAAAATTATTTTATAGAGCTTGAAAAACATCATAACAAAGTTCATTTGTATTGGAAATTATTAATTTAGACCCCTACTTAGTATCATTCAGCTGAGTTTGATTCCATAGGTTGTTGTAAGTACTGTTATACTTGTCTGCTGATATACATTAGTCAATCTTGTGAATCCACTTGTTTAACCAATGCATGATGAGTAAATGACTGAGACTAATGTGGTGGAGGTGACTCAATGGCATGAAAAGTCTCCCAGCTACTTTTAATTATACTACACCCTTGTTATTCCTTTGCTAGGGAAATGGCCCTATGGCACTTGACCAACAGGTCCTATGAATAACTTGACCAATGGGTGACCCTATCTTCACATTGCAGGCACTGCCCTTGAATCTTTTCCCAAATGGGGCCAATGAAAGACCGTCAGTTTTGCCTATATTTGGAGAGCCTCTATCAGCTAATCTATAGCAAACATGAGCTGAAGTTTCTCCTGGACTGGAAAGCAGTTTGGCAGAATAAGCATAGATCAAGATCTCACATCATATACCAAGATAAGGCCGAAATGGGTACATGATTTAGAAACAGATTGTAAATTAGAGGAGCATGGAATATTTTACCTGTCAGATTTATAGATAAGGGAAGAATTTATGACCAAAGAAGAGATGGAGAGCATTATGGGATATAAAAGGGAAATTTTTGATTATATCAAATTTAAAAAGTTTCACACAATGTAGTCAAGAATAGAAGGGAAGTAAGAAATTGGGAAATTTTTGTAGCAAGTTTCACTGATAAAGGCCTCATTTCTCAAATATATAGAAAATTGAGTCAAATTTATAAGAATATTAGTCATTCTCTAATTGAGAGATGTTCAAGGGATATGAACAGGTGATTTTCAGAAGAAATCAAAGCTCTTTATTGTCATATGAAAAATGCTCTAAATCACTATTGATTAGAGAAAGGCAAATTAAAACAACTCTGTGTACCACTTCACACCTATCAGATTGGCTAATATGACAGAAAAGGAAAATTACAAGTGTTGGAAGAGATGTGGGAAATTTGAGACACATTCACTGTTGGTTGAGTTGTGAACTGATCGAACCATTCTGGAGAAGAATTTGCAATTAGGACCAAAGGGTTACAAAATTTTTGCATATTGTTTGACCCAGCAATACCACTACTACATCTGTATCCCAAAAAGATTTAAAAAGGGGGAGGGCGGAGGATCTATTTGTACAAAATATTTATAGCAGCTCTTTTTCTAGTGGCAAAGAATTTATTTTTCTTGCTTTTTTTGTAATATGACTAATATGGGGGCAGAGCCAAGATGACAGAAGTAAAAGCATGAACTTGGCATGAGCTCCTTCTCCAATCGTTTCTAATACATAAAAAAATGACTCTAAACAAATTTTAGAGCTACAGAATCCACAAAGTGACAGAGAGAAACAAATCTCCCACTGAAGGCTGCTTGGAAAACCGACAAGAAGTCCTGCATGATCTTTGAGATTCTGGTCCCAGGGCAGCTCCAACAAGAGGCACAAACTGGCCTGAGCAGACTTCAGGAGAGTAAATCACCAGCAGCTGTGGCAGTTTCCAGACTTCTCAACCCATAAAGTCCAAAGAAAAAGTAAAAGGTCAGTGGGGAACTCTGTTGGAACAGGGGGATAGAAGAGCACAGCTCAGTCCTGTAATAGTAATGGAATTTGCAGATCCTTTTGTATTTTGAAATCAAACAGGTACTTAACACTTAGTTTCAAGTTAATTATATCAAGCCTCTGTTAAGAAACAGAAGGTATAAACCCCTGTTGTAGAAGTAATAGGAAGGGACTGAACAGGGAGGAGCTAATCATATATCTAAGGAAAAACACAAGCTAGAAAGTCAGAATTTCTCTCAGCAAGCATCTGGAGGATGGGCTGCTACTGCTGAACTGAGGATTGAACTGAGATTTGAGAAGAACTGAGAAGAGAAATGAGAATGGAGCTGGAGAAAGTGATTTTGATTTTGAGAAAGGAGCTTCTGCTGAGAGCTTCTAAGAACCAGCCAGAACTGCCAGAGGAAGCATGACTGTCGTGTTGGTACTTTGTCTGTCTTGGATTTGTTAAGCTTTGTCTTCCCAGGAACTGAAACTGTGAAGGACTTGAGGTGGACTGGAAACTGCGAGCTTCAGTACAGAACAGGCACCGCATAGAAAGCTGGACAAGGAACTGGGAGCTGTCTGGTTTTGAACCCAGGTGACAGTTTGGTGGATTCAGGTAGGAGCTGGGATCATGGAAGAGGAACAATGGAAGTTGAGAGCTTGCCTTGAGTCAAGGTGAAAAAACCTCTCCTTGGGTATTTAACACTGACTGATGAAATTGTAACTTACTTATAAACTAGGGTGGATGGGCCTTGTACTTTCCCCTAAGAGGGTGCTGGGATCATGGAAGAGGAACAATGGAAGCTGAGAGCTTGCTTTGAGTCAAGGTGAAAAAAACTCTCCTTGGGTATTTAACACTGACTGATGAAATTGTAACTTACTTATAAACTAGGGTGGATGGCCCTTGTACTTTCCCCTAAGAGGGTGCTGAGTACAGGGGCGGCTAGGGGGTACAGTGAATAGAGCACTGGCCCTGGAGTCAGGTGGACCTGAATTCAAATCTGGCCTCAGACACTTGACACACTTACTAGCCGTGTGATTTTGGGCAAGTCACTTAACCCCAATTGCCCTCCAAAAAGCAAAAAAAAAAAATAGGGTACTGAGTAGTGATTGATGAAATTGTAACTTACTTGTGACCTAGGGGTGGATAGCCTTTGTACCTTCCACTGCCCCTTAAGAGGGTACTGAGTAGTGACTAATGAAATTGTAACTTAATTGCACTCCATGGGTGGAGGACTTTGACTTTTGTACTTTGTGATTGAATTAAGGACTTTGTGATTGACTAAATGAATGTACTAAGTGGTAGAGGCAGCAGCTGCAGCCTCATGGCTGGCTCCAGAGCTCCTGGCCTGCAGATTGCAAGAGGACCAAGAGACCATTCTGAGGGTAATAACTCTTGCTTTAACCTGCTTGGATCTGGATCTCAGTCTTGGGTGGTGGTCCTGGGGTATGTGGCCAGTGTGCCAGAGCTTGTGGGGGCTGTAGAGAGAGTGCCCTCCTAATTGCTCCAGCAGCTGTGAAATTTTGTGGAAATGAATGTTGAAAACTAAAAATAAATAAATAAATTGGAAAAAAAAGAAATATGGATAGTATGGAAATATATTTTGCATGATTTCAAAAGTATTTTTGATATGTTACTTGTGTAGGAAGAAGTGGAAGGGAGGGGGATAATTTGGAACTCAAAATTTAAAAAGAAAAGAATGTTAAAAATAAATCTTTTTGGGGCGGCTAGGTGGTGCAGTGAGTAAAGCTCTGGCCGGGAGGATCCAAGTTCGGTTCCAGCCTCAGACACTTAACACCCACACAAAAATACTAGCTGTAACCTTGGGCAAATTACTTAACCCCAATTGCCCTCCAAAAGGCAAAAAAAAAAAATCTTTTTTTTTAAAAAAGAACTATATCAGACTAAATAAGGAAATAAGTGGGTACACAGCCAGAAAGGGGGTTAAGAAAGACAATAACAGGGAGGGAAGTCAGTCATAAGCAAAACAGATTTTCCAATCCCAAGGAATGAGTGGAAAAAGATTTGGAAGCAAATGGGAAATAACTGAACAAATAGAGGAATGTAATGGAATATAATTGTGCCATAAAAAATTAAGAGAGTTCATTTCAGAGAATTCTGCTAAGTATGAACTAATGATTAGGAAAATGAGCAAATCAGAAGAATAATTTATACAAGGACTACATTGTAAAGAAAAACAGTTTTGAAAGACTAAAGAACCTAGTATAAAATCAATGACCGGAGGTTTTTGAGAGGACTTCCAATGAAAAATATCATCCACCTTCTGAGAGAGAGATAATGGACACAAAGTATAGAAAGAGACATACATTTTTACACATGGTCACTGTGTTGATTTGTTTTACTTAGCTAGGATTACTTTTTTCCTTGATTTTTTTAGTAATATTTTGTTTTTCCCCAATTACATGGTAAAACAATTTTAACATTTAAAAAAAATTTCCAGTTCCAAATTCTATCCATCTTTTACTCCCTCCTTCCCTCCCTTCCCCCATCCCTAAGATCTATAGATTATACATGTACTATTTCTTAAAAATGGATTTTTTTGTTTTTATTGTGGGGGTGGATGGGCCGAAGAGCTGGGTAGAGTTAGGGTTTGCAACAATGAAATTTTTAAAAAATCATTGCAATGTTTCCCTAAAGTTCTCAGAATAGATGAAGCACGGATAAGTTAGTTTTGAAAAGTAACTCTGAAATATGTGTGTGTATGTGTGTGTGTGTGTGTGTGTGTACTGATAATCATTTAATATCATATTTTGGCCAAAGTTTGAATTAATCAAACAGACTGCTATGCCTCATTTTACAAAAAAGGCTCTCTTTCTATCTCAGCAATTCCAAAGACCAGATAAGGCTGGGAGTAGGATTTAACACAGTCATCTAGAGATCATAAATTCCAAGCAGACCCAGCTTGGTCTCACTCTCAGAGAACCCTCCTCCTTATGTCAACCTAAAAAGGCCTATTTTATGGTCCTTAAGGACAAGACCCTCAATTCGCAGCATTACCTTGAGAAATGGGATTTTTTCTTATCTTGAGATTTTCTGGACATGTACCATGTTATGGAATGTTAATGGTAAAGAAAACACAGATATTCTGGATCATAATGTCAACTGACATTTTGTTATCTTTCTTGTTTTTCTGTATTTATCATTTATCCAATTAAGAAATTCCTATCTTCGGGAGGCCAGGTAGCACAGTGAGTAAGAGCACTGGCCCCAGTGTTGGGATGACCTGGGGATCAAATCCGGGCTCAGATACTTAGCACCACACCCAGAAATAACTGGCTGTAACCTTGTGTAACCTTGAGCAAGTTACTTAACCCCAATTGCTTAAAAAAAAAAAAAGAAATTCCTTTCTCATACAATGTTTAAATCATTATGGGGATCATAAATTTGTGTCTCATCCACCCCTAATTGGGATTATACACTTAAGCTCTCTCATCCTTTTGTTCTGGAGTCAGGACTTTAGTTCTGCCTCTGCTGACAAGTACTTATAGCCTTAAGGAAATAAAGAACAAATTCTGTAGCTGTATACCACTATTTGTTTGTCTCCTTTAATCAATTCTTAAAGGTTGACAATACATACATGTATGTTAAATAGAGATTCATGGTTTCATATACAATTCTTTTTTTGTGTATTATGCTGAGTAAATAGAAATACTCATTTTTAAAAACTTAGACTTTTTTAAATTAAAAAATAATTAAAGTATATTTCCTACCTAAATAAATTAGGTTTTGGATTTCTTCTCTTGGGTTTGTTCTTTACTAATCTTAAGTGAATGGGTATCTATCCTGAGATAAATATGTTCAAATCTGGAGGTGACTTCTTATGTTCAATTGGTCCAAAAATCCTAGGTCCTTTTGGTTAGATCTAACTAGAAGCAAGGGAAGAAATGACAGAAACTATTCTAATGTTCTTGGAAAAGACAGTTACCAAAAAGACTAAGAGTCTAGGACTGATTGATTTTTCTAGACAGCATATACTAGAAATTGTTTGAATAGTTAAGAATCCACGTAAAATGGGGAATATCTATTTGGTAGTCCCACAACTGCCTCATGTTCTAATAAGGTTTGGGCATTGGCCTCCAAAGAAACTAGAAATACAGTCATAAGTTGTCTGAATAAAAGACAAAAGGGCAAGTTAAGGTCTTGTGAGCTTCAAATGGTTAGAAGAACCACTTCTTTGTCATCAGTAATTCCAAAGCCTTCCAGTAGATGAGTTCAATGATGAGGCAACCCTGAGGAGTGGACTACTTTATTAAGTGCACAAGTGAATTAACCTAGCAGTCAGGACATGTGTCCTACAGCAAGGCAACAACCCTAAGCTATGTCACACCAAAAAATGAACTTAGTGGGGACCCTTCTCAGGGAAAAAAGGATGCCAGGGCCAGGAAATACCCTCCTTCAACTTACCTCCTTCCCCACCCCTTTAGATTTAAATTAAATTACACTCTCTTTTGGTACTGAATTGGTGTGTAGAGGAGAGAGTGAGTTCAAGGCTTGAGAAGTTGTTCTTTGGTCCTTGCTATGCTATGTCGGTAAATATTGTCTTAAAAAAGCCAATTGATTTTTAAAAATTTTAATAGTATTCTTTTCCAATTACATGCAAAGACAATTTTCAACATCCTTTTTTTCTTTTTCAATATCTTATTTTAGAACACAAATACAGAATAAAGAAAAGAAACCAAAAAACATGAAAAATTTAAATATTGGAACTTAAATACAAAGTTATAAAGAAAAAAAAACATGTCATGCACATCACAGAACATAAGAATATGTAACAATAGATTTTCATTTCAAGAAAGCCTATATGAGACAAAGAAAAGACTAATCTATCACTCTTTGCAGATGATATGATGATATACTTAGAGAATCCTAGAGAATTAAGTAAAACTACTTGAGACAATAAATAAATTTGGCAAATTTGCAGGATATCAAATAAACCCACATAAATCTTCAGCATTCCTATATATTTCTAATGAAATCCAACAGCAAGAGGTAGAAAGAGAAATCCCAGTTAAAGTTACTGTAGACATTATAAAATATTTGGGAATCTACCTGCCAAAACAAACCCAGGACCTATATGAACACAACTACAAAACACTTTTCACACAAATAAAGTCAGATCTAAGTAACTGGAAAAACATCAATTGCTTGTGGCTGGGTTGAGCCACAATTATAATATATTATTATATTATAATATATTATTATATTATAATAAAAATGACAATTTTACCTAAATTAAATTACGTATTTAGTGCCATGCCAATCAATCTACTAAAAAATTACTTTATAGAGCCAGAAAAAATAGTAACAAAATTCATTTGTAAGAACAAAAGGCCCAGAATATCAAAGGAATTAATGAAAAGAAATGCTAGGGAAGGTGGCCTAGCCATATCAGATTTTAATCTGTATTATAAAGCAGCAGTCATCAAAACTACTTGGTACTGTGGGGGCTAGGTGGTGCAGTGAATAGAGCACTGGCCCTGGAGTCAGGAGGACCTGAGTTCAAATACAGCCTCAGACACTTAACACACATGCAAAAAACTAGCTGTGTGACCTTGGGCAAGTCACTTAACCACAATTGCCCCTCCAAAAAAAAAAAAGCAAAAAAAAAACTACTTGGTACTGGATGAGGAATAGAGTAGTGGATCAATGGAATAGATTGGGTACATGAGACTCAGCAGTCAATGACTATAGTAATCTACTGTTTGGTAAACCCAAACACCCCAGTTTTTGGGATAAGAACTCACTATTTGACAAAAACTCCTGGGAAAACTGGAATATAATATGGCAGAAACTGGGCATAGACCATTATCTAGCAGCATATACTCAAATCAAGTCTAAATGGGTGCATGATCTAGGTATAAAGGCTGATACTGTAAGCAATCTGGAAAAACAAGGAATACTTTTACTATCAGATTTATGGAGAGGAGAAGACTTTATGACCAAACAAGAAAGAGAGAGCCTTATAAAATGCAAAATGGATAATTTTGATTACATTAAGTTGACAAGTTTCTGTACAAACTAAGCCAATGTAACCAAGATTAGAAGGGAAGTGGAAAATTGGGAAATAATTTTTACAACCAATATCTCTGATAAAGGCCTCATTTCTAAAATATACAGAGAATTGATAAGAATCTATAAGAACACAAGTCATTACCCAATAGATAAATGGTCAAAGGATATGAACTAGCAGTTTTCAGAGGAGGAAATTAAAGATATCTACAAGCATATGAAAAAATGCTCTAATTCACTATTGATTAGAGAAATGCAAATCAAAACAACTCTGAGGTACCACATCTCACAGGCCAGATTGGCTAAGATGACAAAACAAGAAAATGACAAATGCTGGAGAGGATGTGGAAAAATTGGAACACTAATGCATTGTTGGTGGAGTTGTGAACTGATTCAACCATTCTAGAGAGCAATCTGGAACTATGCCCAAAGGGCTATTAATAATTTCCTACCCTTTGACCTAGCAATACCACTTCTAGGGTTGTATCACAAAGAGATCATAGAAATGGGAGAAAGAACCATATGTATAAAAATATTTCTAGCAGCTCTTTTTGTGGTGGCAAAGAATTGGAAATTAAGGGGTGCCCCATCAATTGGGGAATGACTAAACAAGTTGTGGTATATGAATGTAGTGGAATTCTATTGCGCTATAAGAAATGAGGAACAGATGGACTTCATATTTACCTGGAAAGGCTTATATGAACTGATGCTGAGTGAGAAGAGCAGAACCAGGAGAAATCTGTACACAATTACAGACACAACATATGTGTGACAACCAACTTTGATAGATTGAACTCTTCTCAGCAATGCAGGGTTATAAGACAATTCCAAAAGACTCATGATGGAGGGATGTCTACATTCAGAAAAATAACTAGAAAGAACAGAGTTTGAATGTAGATTGAAGCAAATTACCTGCTGCCTTTCTTTTTCTTGTTTGGTTTTGTTTCCTCTTTCCCATTGTTCATTCCATCCATTACAATCCTTCTTTATAACCTGACTAGTGTATAATGTGGAAGTATTTACAGCTCTTATACTTGATTGCATGCCGTCATAGGGAAGTGGAGGCAGGGAGGAGAGAGAAAGGGAGAAAATTTGAAACTCATGGGATTGTGGAACTGCAACTTGTAAACTAAAAGTAAACAAACAAATTAATAAAGAAAAAAAAAGAACGCTTATGTGACAAATAATACTCATGTTAAGAATTGTCCATCTTTGCTTCCTTGTGACTTTTCTTTCGTTCTCTGCTGTGCACTTTTTACTTTGTTCTTTTTTCTCCTCCCTCCAACATCCCCACAGAAGGCTACAATAAAGTTTATGTTTATAAAGTTTATGTTATATAAAGATATGTTTCTCTATAGCTATAGATATATACATACACATATACATATATATATACATATACACTTTCCCAAACCTATTCTACTCCTGATCTTTGTTTTTTATGAATGATTATGTCTCTTGTTTCCTATCCCTCCTGCCTCCTCTACTTTACTTCTACCCACTACTTTGCCCTCCTATAACTTGCCTACCCCCTCCAAGGATCCCTCCCCATCCTCCCATTTCCATAAATCTAAATACCTTTCTATACCCCTATTTTACCTATTCCCTCATCCTCCCCTCTAAAGACCCTTCTCTTTTCCTCTCCCCACTCCCTATGTCCCTACTGTTTTATTTCTTCTGAATTTAGAAAACTTTTATACTTTTCTTAATATTTCTGTATGTTTCTTCTTCAACCCATTCCCAAAGAAAGGAGGTTACCAGAACTACCAGCCTTCCTCCCCCATCTAGTTCCTCTGTATCAATTCTTCCTTTTGCACTTCAAATAATTCCTCTTTAAGCTGTTCTTAAGTGGTTTTATTTTTTAATTTTATGTCATTCTCAGGTTCACTTCAATCTTTCTTATAAACTACTCAATTATTGATAAGTCTTATGCATCCATTTTACATTTTACAGATATAAAAAGTAAACAGTCTGTCCTTATAGATCCCTTGTAATCAATCTTTGTTATGTGCCTTATATTTCTCTTGGTTCTTATATGTCGAATCTTCTATTAAGTTCAGGATTTTTTTAAACAAAATCTTGAAAGTCTGAGAGTTTATCAAATGTCCATTTTTTTTCATTCAGCATAATATTTAACTTTGCAGGGTATGTATAATGGGAAGGGGAATTTGAAGATCTCCCCTGCCCCTTAATAAGCCTAAATTGAATTTGACAGTCTTTCCTGATTTGAAAATATACTCTGCCCTCTAATAGGCTGCAGGTGCTTGCCTAGAGCCTGTGGTGGAGGCTTGTTTTTCAGGGGGGCACAACTTTTGTTACTTTGTAGTCAAGTGAGTCATGAAGGTTGTGATGTTCACTGACCCTGGATAGGGCTATATATACCTCTGAGGCAAGGTTTTGCTTTGAGGATCACTTTGGGAAGAGTTGTGTGATTTTACCAGATGAGACTCTGGGCAGCTGTTGAACCCCCCAACTTTGAAAACCCAGATGTTGGTACTTCTCTCTCTGGTGACTAACTAGGTATGAATGTAATGGTCAGACAGCTAGAAGCCCTGTCTGCTGAATTGTGTTATTTTCTCTGTCTGTATTTTTGTCTGCTTGTAACTTCTGTTTATATTCTCTGAAGTTCAGGGTGCTAGCTTTTTCTCCTGAACTAGGTAAATGATATGTGTTTGTTTGATTAATGTAAGATTGTTAACCCTTTTTGAGTTGCTTTCCTTTAGAAAAGCAGATCAAAGAATCTGTGCTAGCAGCCATCCTGGCTATGCTTGGGTGCTTGCAGGTGTCCATTTGACATTACTCTTTGGGGTTTCTTTGCTTCAATATCCTCCTCTGACGATGAACCCAGGTCATCTCTATTCCCATAATAGTTTACTATGGTTGGATTATTTCTCCTTTGCCTGTGTATTTTTTGCTTATTTATTTGTAATCACCTCTAGCCCTGGGGTATGGGAAATGGTGCCTCTTGCCCCAGATCTTCAGTTCTCCCCTCTAGTCTGGAACAAAAGGCAGATCTCCAATCTCCTGTAAGTACCCACAGTCAGGGGCTTTTTGCCCCATTGCCTCTGCACTCACTGGATATGTGCTGGTTCCTTCTCATACCCACACAGTAGGGTCTGGCATTCCTTGTCAGGAGAGGTTCCCTCAATCTTCCCAGGCCCAGACAGCCCACTCCCCTCACTATCCCAGGGGTAAAAGTTTGGCTGGCTAGGGCCAAGGCAACTTCTCCAACCAACTTATCCCAGGACTTGCCACTTGTTGTTTAAGAGGCTAGCCACTTGCTATTAAAATGAAACCTAGCCTGGAGGTGTTTAGTCTTCACAGGAACCAAGCCTCATCCTGGGATTTTTGTTTCGATATTCTCAAATTGTCCCAAGAGGACCCCAGTTATGTCCCTGTTCTTCTTTATCTCTATCCACACTTTGTTTGCCCTAAGGTGCTATTTTAACTCTTTTGTGGGGGGAAGTCTTGAGAGCTTGGGATTTTCTGACTTACTCTGACATCTTCCCAGAATCCTCTCTCAATATTCATTTTTTGAAAGATTTTGAGTTCCAAATCTTCCTCCCTCTGCCCCCTCCCCCTACCCAAAATAGCATGCAATCTGATATAGGTTATACATGTTCAATTATATAAAACATATTTCTATGCTAGTCATGTTGTGAAAGAAGAAAGCACAAAAGGAAAAACCACCAAAAAAGTGAAAATAGTATGCTTTGATCTGCATTCAGACTCCATCAATTCTTTCTCTAGAGGCAGACAAGCATTTTCCATCATGAGTCTTTTGGAATTGTCTTGGATTGCCATATTGCTGAGAAGAGCTACATCAATCATAGTCAATCATCACACAGTGTTACTGTTACTATGTGCAATCTTCTGGTTCTACTCACTTCACTCAGCATCAGTTCATGTAACTCTTTCTAGGCTTTTTCGAAATCAGCCTGCTCATTATTTCCTATAAGTGAATTGATGTTAACTTGTTATTTGATAATTGAGGAGATGTTAGCTGAAGGTTGATATGGGGATGAAGGGGAAGAGCAGATGGGTACTTGTGAGAAAGTATTAGAAAGGCACCTCTAATCCCTCAAAGTCACCCCTAGAACTCTAAAGGGAGATAAAGTCAGCCTTTCTCTGAGGACTCAGAGGGCAATTGTGAATGGGACTGGGGAATGAGCCCAGAGCCTGTGTATTGTATATTGTATACTCCATTCCTGATTAACATTGTATATTGCTTACTTTCCACTCCCCCTTTGAGAAGACCTAGACATGAACACTAAGTGCTTGGGTAGGGGTTAATGAACTGAAGAGCAAATCATGAGCTTCTTGAGGGCAGGGTTTATCTTCTGCCTTTCTTAGTATTTCCAATGCTTAGCATAGTGACTGGCACAGGGTAAGTGTTTAATAAATGTTTATTATTCAATAAATGTTTATTGACTGATTCAGAAAAAATTGACTAGCCACCTCCTCATTACAGGCTGAGATCCTCCCCAGGATGAAATGAACCTATGATGAAGTGGATAGAATGCCTGGCCTGGAGTCAGGAAGACTAATCTTCCTAAATTCAAATCTGCCCTCAGATACTTACTAGCTGTATGACCCTGGGCAAGTCACTTAACTTTGTTTGCCACAGTTCCTCATCTGTGAAATGAACTGGAGAAGGAATTGGCAAACTAGTCCAGTATCTCTGCCAAGAAAATCCCAAATGGGGTCACAAAGGGTAACTGACCAATACAGGAGGGAAAGGAAAAAAAAAGTTATTCCTGTTCATGAGGGATTTCACTGGAGGGATATAAGAATTTAGGGGAAGCTAAATCCCAGGATTTAGAAAAGACTGAGGTAATAGAAAGGACCTTAAAAATCATTTAGACCAACCCCTTTATTTTATATGTGTAGTTCATAGTCTGGAGAGACTGTCCCAACTCCTATTTCCATTAATGAGCTGAATTCCTGCAGTGTAACTACTATATCCCCTCAGGGCTCTAGGGTAAAGGTTGTTTGAATCAGAGATAGCTCCCAAGTCCCCACTGGTGTGCTTCCAGCTATAAGTTTCAATTGAGTCAGTCATATTCAATTAGTTTTTCAAAAATTTACTAAGGTATTATAGTAAATAAATAAATAGTAAAAAATATAAAAATTATATTAAAAAATACTAAGGTATTATAGTAAATAAATATATACAGTTGGTATAAAACATCCTCATAGAAGTCTAAGATATACTCTCCCATATGTACATGCAGAGGGGAAGCTAGGTGCCTCAGTAAATAGAACACTGGCCCTGCAGTCAGGAGGACCTGAGTTTAAATCTAGTCTCAGACACTTAACACTTACTAGTTGTGTGACCTTGGGCAAGTCACTTAACCCCAATTGTCCTGCCTTCCCCCCTTCAAAAAAGACCAAAAAACCCCACCCCAAAACAAATAAGTACATACGGAATCTAGAGAAAATTAGATTCAGATTTATTCAATTTAAAATGTTTTTGTTACATTTTAAGTTCCAAACTGTCTTCCTCCCTACCACTTGAGAAGAGAAGGCCACCACTTGACAAAGATTTATAAATATATGTAAAACGATACTATGCATACTTCTATTTATCATTTCTTTCTCTGGAGGTGGATAACACCTTCCTTCATAGGTCCTTTGTAGTTGGTTTGAATATTTATATCACTCAGAATAGCTTGGTTGTTTGCAATTATTCTTCAAACAATATTGCTGTTACTGTATACAATGTTCTCTTGGTTCTGCTTTTTCATTCATTATTTCATGCAATCTTTCCACGTTTTTCTAAAATCAACCAGTTCATCATTTCTTACAGCACATAGATTCAGATTTACAAAATATGTGTGGCCCCTGGAAGTCCTCTTGCTGAAGTCCTCAAGATGTTCACCTTGGGTATCGTGTAACTTGGATGCTGGGCTCTTTGTAGAACTTTGAATCATCTTCCAATCTATCCTTGGCTCCCAATGTAGTTGCACAAACTGATGCTAGATTATCAGGGATGCCCCTAGGATGGCATTGAAAAGAAGGGAAGGCTTCCAGATATCCCAAGTTCATGGGATCTTCCTCTAGTCAAGAGGAAGAGGGGGAGACCAAGACCATGGTTCTTTTCTTTCTCCCAGTTGATTCCTTCTCAAGAATTTCAAAAGAACATTGTCTTCTTTCTACTTACTTGAACATTTTGGGTTTTGAACTTGCTCCCAAATTTTATTCAGGTCGCATAGGGCATTACCCAATTTTCTCAATCAATTCAAACACTTTCTATGCATTGTCAGTCCAGTTGACTAAGGAATTATTCTTCATCTTGTATGTACTGATAAAAATTATAATGAACAAAATCAGGAGAACAATTTGTACAATAACTACAATATTGTAAAGACAAGCAACTCTGAAAGACCAGGGATCTCTGATCAACACAATAACAAGAAAACTCAAGATGAAAAATGCTACCCACCTGTAGATAGACTCATGGACTCAGAGTACAGACTGCAGTATGTCTTGTTGTTTGTCATTGGTTTTTTGGTTTGTTTGGGTTTTTTTCCGGGGGAGGGGTTGGAAATGAAGACTTCGGGAATTTCTTTTGCTTGACAATACATGTTTATAACAGGTTTTGCTTTTCTTGCTTTTTTAATGGAGGAGGAGAAAGTAAACTAGGAAGGAAAAAATTTGAATCTGAAAATAAAATTGAATGAAAAAAATAATTTTCTGCACTTAGTCTAAAGTCTATGATTGATTTATTGATTAAGACATGTTCCACTTGGTTAAAGCATCAGCTAACATTTTATCAATTATTTTAAATGGGTTAGGATGACTTAATTGATTTACTTGATCATCTCCCATCCTTATATATTCAACCTATACTCATGAATTACCTTTTTATCTATTAATTACAATGTTCCCTGGGCTCAGTGATGAAGGTGATGGTGGTGGTGGTGGTCCAGAAAGAGAGAAGCTGGCAGAGCATGTCTTATATTTACCATGTTCTTTCCCTTTTCACTGGGACTGGCATGAAGCTTTGAGAAAGAACAGAAAAGTGATGGCACTTTTGTGAGAATGAACAAGACTGGAGTTTACTTTTTTTTCTTTATAGTAACTCTCTGGTATAAAACTGGGGTAATCAGGAATTGCCACTGGAGGAATTGCTGACTTTGAATTCAAAATGTAGGCTTCTTTGAATGCCATGCAGGAAACATGGAGCAGAGAGCTTCCGTAATAGGAACAAAAGAAGCAAGGCTGTTGGGCAGTGGCAGCAGCAGGCTGATGAGGTCTGAGACACCCACGGCTATTGACTATACAATTGGACAGGGAAGAGAACACCCTGAGTGCCCTAGACTGTTAGTCACCTCAGATCCCAATGGATTGATGCATCTTCACTGGTCCATACTCTGTGACCCAGAGTTGGGGTCCCAGAAGTACATATCTCTCTGCACCCCCTTATTTCCTTTCTATGACTTGCAGGAAATTGACATTTAAGAATTTCCTGGCTGTGCCCCCAAATTAGAAAAGTCAATAGGAGGATTTTGGGGATACAGTTGGAGGTAACAGGTTCTGCATCACAACAATTGATATTCTTTTGTTTTATTTTCATGACCTTCAATAAGCACGTGGCTATAAGATGTTGCCACATCCTGTGTCTGATGAAAATAGGATCATTTACCAAAAGAGGAAGTTATAGGTATGAGGTAGAAGCTAAAATCTATAAATTTCCTATTTCTCCTGTCATCTCATTACTAAACTTCAAATTCAGCCAGTGTGAGTTTAATTCATTCAGCATCATTTTGGTTTGAAGCCATCTAAGCATTTACAGGCTGAGTGCCTTTGGTTGCCACAAAGTATATTGCAGCCTTTTGGAAGGCTATCCTAAAGGCATGGAAATAGAATCAATAAAGAATAAGCCTTGGAGCTAGGAAGATCTGATTGGATTCAACTACCATTCCTAATACATACAGACTAGGAAATAGTAGGCATTTACTTAATAGGAGAATATGTGACTGTTGGGGGGTAGGGCATGCAAGTACTTCTTACGGGTAATATCTTAGTAAATACTCCTTTTGAAAAGCTAATTGAATTCAATAATCAGTGAGGAAGTACACCAATTTGGGTCACTGAGGAACAGCATTAGAACAACCCCCAGACTCCTCAGGCCAATCCCTGATGGAACATAATAGTCACATTTAACCTCTCTCTAGCCAATTTTCTAAAGTTGTGGAGAAAGTGCCAGTTTACAAGGGAAAGAGGGAGTTTCCTTATCTGAGTATTCTCTAAACCATAGGTCCAATATCCCTCCTATTCATGTGCCTGGTAGAGAAATCAGATGATGTATTCTCTCATGGAATTGTGAAACATTACCTTTTTATCAGCATAGGAGCTGATTTGGGCTGCTTTACACTACTTCAGGGTCAGCTAGTACATAGCACCGGGCCTACAATCAGGAAGACTCATCTTCTAGAGTTCAAATCTGCCCTCAGACACTTAGTAGCTGTGTGACCCTGGGCAAGTCACTTAACTCTGTTTGCCTCAGTTTCCTCATCTGTAAAATGAGCAGAAAGAAACTGCAAACCACTCCAGTATCTTTGTCAAGAAAACCCCAAATTGGGGTGGCCAGGTAGCCCAGTGAGTAAGAGCACCGGCTCCAGTGTCAGGATGACCTGGGGATCGAATCCAGGCTCAGACACTTAGCACCCACCCAGAAACACCTGGCCGTGTAACCTTGAGCAAGTTACTTAACCCCAATTGCTTTAAAAAAAAAGAAAACCCCAAATAAAGTCACAAAGAATAGGACACAACTGAAAATGATTCAAGAACCACAGAAGCACTTCTTCAGGGGCCCAAGTGTCACATGATATGCCACAAAGTGTTAGGAAGAAGACCAACAGAGTCACATGTGCATGAGAAATTTAAGCGAATATATAGTATGTAGCAAGTTAGAATACTAGTTAAGAGCCCCTAACTTCCACCTAGAAAACCACACATTTGTGTGGTTTTTAAAAAATATTACTATGCACTTAACTTTCAACAAGAATAAGTATTTTAAAAACAAGGGGGCAAAATCATACCTGTAGCCTTTAAGAAGACAGGCCTGCAATAATTAATAAGCAAATCAAATGCATTTATCCTATGTCCTCTTCCAAATCTGTCTAGAATCTGGCCACACTTGACCTAGTTTTCCTTCTTTTCATCTGTTTTGTCTTTTTCTTCTTTCTTAAGAGAAACATAGCCAAAGTGTTTAGGTTTCTGGCTTAGTTGATTTCCCTTTGCATGACCTCATTGGTCTTTCTCTATATACTTGCATGTTTCATAGTTACTGTATTTCACCACATAATTATCACAGATTTTAGGGAAATTTTTTTTTTTTGCAAAAAAGTGGTGTGAGACCATTATGTGAAGCTTTAAAAAAAATTTGTGTCAGTATTATATAAAAATCATTTATTATTAAACTGTCTTTGGTGCAAGATTAGGACATAAAGAATACTCGTGAACATATGGTTAAAATTGAATGCTGACAATGCACATACATTGAGAATTCTAGACTCGGGGCTGTAATACTGGAGAGATAAGTGAGTATCCATGTGTCACTGTCGAATACATTGCTGTTCTGTTTACCTTTTAAGCAGTAGCAATTATACCATGGGATGATTACTCAATAAAAGGTTATAAACCACTCTTTGGACTGAAAAATCAGGATGCAATGATTATGCAGTGGTAACAATTAAATAGTAAAATACGGTAGTTTTTGTAAATTACCATAATATTCCTTTATATTACTAGGTCATAAGTTAATCAGACATTCTGCAACTGTAGAATTTATTTACAACTTTTTACTATTACCAATGCTTTTGTACATATTGGTTCTCTTCCCCCACCCCCCCATAATGTTTTTAGGATAGAATTTTATCAGTAGAATTGCAACATTTTAACATTTTATTATTTATTTGATGTAGCCACATTGCCTTGCAAAACTTTTGTGCCAGTTTACAATCTTACCAATTACAAATCTCCAACTGCCCATTGGATCTTTCAGAATGAATGTTCAAAGGGGTAGCTAGGTGGCACAGTGAATAGAGCACCTGCCCTGGAGTCAGGAGGACCTGAGTTCAAATTCTGCCTCAGACACTTAACACTTACTAGCCTGGGACTTTGGACAAGTCACAACCCCCAATTGCCCTGCCTTCCCCCTCAAAAAGAAAAAAAAATTCATGTTCTGAAGAGGGTCATCATAAAATATTGAGGGTCAGGCTAGGTGTGCTCGAGACCCCAAAATACCAACAGACCGGATCCTGCCAAATGAATTCCATTCAAGTCTTCTCTCAGCCAAAGAAAAGCAAAGTTTTTTAAAAGTTCACCATAATGCTTAGACTCTTAAGGAGCCTAGGTCTCTGTGACACTTGCATTGAGCAAGCAGGCCAGAATCATCTGACACAGAGTAAGTCTCTGCTAGATCATTCTATGGTGCTCTTACACATGGAGGCAAGATGGGGTCTTATATATAGAAAGGTTGTGGAAGGAATCTAGGGATGGTCTAGAGGAGGAGTTTGTGGAGGGTCTTCAGGAGGAATTAATGAGGTCAGACTCCTGTAAATGAGTGATTAAGGGTGGAAAGTTGGGGTTGCTAGGTGGTGAAATGAATAGAGCACCAACCCTGGAATCAGGAGGACCTGAGTTCAAATCCAGCCTCAACACTTAACGCAAAAACTAGCTGTGTGACCTTGGGCAAGTCACTTAACTCCACCTGCCCTCCAAAAAGCAAAAAAAAAAAAAAAAGAGGGTGGAAATTTGCTGGACAAAGGAGGACTAAAGATTTGGGTGGAGCCCCAATGAAAGGCTTATGACCTCATGCAAATGCCTCATCAAATGGGAAGATTCAGTCAGAGTTCAAGGGGGTTCCCAGAGCCTGTACCTCATCATGTTCAATAGGCATTTCAAACTTAATGTGTCAAAAACAGAACTCATTTTCAGACTACACTGAAAATTGATTTAAATTCTATTTTTAAGACTTAGTTAAGTTGGCATAGGTTAATATTTCTCCCATTGGATGAGAGTCTAAACTGCTTATCTTAGTAACTTCCCTTTGACCTACATTCTGGAGAAACTTGCCTAAAGGTTAAGCTTTTGGATCTGTTTAACATCATCTTGATTTCTCTTAAAGTCACTAGCTTCCCTTTGCTCCAATCTAAATCTGAGGGAAAGATTCAACTCATTGAGCTTTTGAGATTCTTTTTCCTTCTGGCAAATTTAGCTTTTTAAGGCATTCCTCTCCTCATTGCCTTTTTGAGCCTCTTTTGCCAATTGAGTTAGTCTGTTTTTTTAAGGTGTTATTTTCCTCAGTCAGGCTGTTGACTCTCATTTCGTAATTTTCTTGCATAGTTCTCATTTCTCTTCCCAATTTTTCCTCCACTTCTCTTATCTGCTTCTTAAGGTCCTCTATGGCCTGTAACCAGCTCGTATTTTCCTTTGAAGCTTTTGGTGCAGGAGTTCTGACTTCACTGTCTTCCTCCTGTTTCATGCTTTGCTCCTTTTTGTCCCCAGAATAGGAGTCTAACGTTGGAGTCTTCTGTTTGTTTTGTTTCCTTTGTCTGGTCATGTTGCCCCTCAGTCACTTGACTTTTGGGCTTTTTGCCACAGTAGGACTCTACCACCAGACAGGGGAGCTTTAGTCCCAAATGCTGGGGTTTTCTCAGCTGCTGGACATATTAGTTGGGTGCCCTCTCTGAGGCTTTCACATGCTCTGGCAAGCTGGTCACGAACCCCAGGACCTCCACCCTAGACTGCAATTTAGATCCAAGCAGGTTAAAGCAAGAGTGATTACCCTTTAGACTGGTGCTTGGTCCCCCTGCACTCTGCAGGTCAGGAGCTGAAGCTGCCACGGGGGGGCTGGCTGTGCCAGGCATCTCAGTGGTTTCTTGCCCTGGGGGCAGAAGTCAAGGCACTTCAGACTACTGGTCCCAAAGTCCAGACTGCACTGACCTCTCACTTTGTTCTTCGAATCTATGTGTTGATAAATCTGGAAATGGCCACAGCTGCTGGTGATCTGGAGTCCCTCTGGCTGACGGCTGGTCAGGCCCACCCTGGGGCTAAAACCTCCAGCTCAGGAGGGCCTGGGCTCAGCTCCCAGAGCATTGCTGGCTGATTCCTGCCAGCCTGCTGGGATGTCCTCAGCAGGAAGTTAGCTTCTCTGTGTCATTTTGTGGGTTCTGCAGCTCCAAAGTTTGTTCTGAGTCCCCTTTTTACATGGATTGGGGAAGATAGAAGCCAGAGCCAGGAGGAGGTCCTGCTTCTACTCTGCCATCTTGATTCTGCCTCCCCTAAAGGTTAAGCTTTTGTAATTACCGGACAGACTACATCTTTTCCAAACTTTCCTATTTCTATTGAGAATATCACCATCCTTCCAGTCACTCAGGTTTGCCACCTCTATGTCCTACTCTTTCACCCACTTTGAATACCCTTTCAGTACCAAATCTTGTTGTTTCTACATCTACAACATCTCTCCTATGAATTTTTTTCTCTCCATTAACACAGCCACTACCCTAGATCAGGCCCACATAACCTTTCAGTTGAAGGATTGCAGAAGCCTCCTAATTTCTGTCTCAGTAATTCTCTCCATTTTTCAATCCAATCAATCAATGAACAAGTATAAAGACTTGCTGTTCACCAAGCACTGAACTAATCGGTGAAGATACAAAGGAAAAGCAAAGTAATCTCTGCCCTTGTGGTGAGTAAATTAAACTGAGGCAACACTTTCTTCAGAGCACGATAACGCTTTATTAACAGGGATACATGTAACTTAATAAAATGAGTCAGACTGGGGCGGCCAGGTGGCTCAGCGAGTAAGAGCACTGGCTCCAGTGTCGGGACGACCTGGAGATCGAATCTGGGCTCAGACACTCAGCACCCACCCAGAAACACCTGGCCGTGTAACCTTGAGCAAGTTACTTAACCCCGATTGCTTAGGGGCGGCCAGGTGGCTCAGCGAGTAAGAGCACCGGCTCCAGTGTCAGGACGACCTGGAGATCAAATCCAGGCTCAGACACTCAGCACCACACCCAGAAATAACTGGCCGTGTAACCTTGAGCAAGTTACTTAACCCCGATTGCTTAAAAAAAAAAAAAATGAGTCAGACTACCCCTCCCCAGTTGGATGATCGATCTGGACATAATTGATTTATTAATTAGACTAGCTGTAACAAATAAATTAAGTCAATTGCCTCTCTCAATGGCCAATGGCCATTGACTTAATTTATTTGTTACAGCTAGTCTAATTAATAGATCAATTATGCCCAGATGGATGATCTGGGTCTACAGATCTTTTAAACTTAGGTGTGTCTTCCTTCTGATTGGCCTGACAGTACATCATTTGGACCTCCCCTGGCAAAGGTAAGACAATCCTGATTGGCAGATATTTAATGAGAAGATGGGTTAAGAGTTACTTTAGCTGCTCTCTATTTGGGAGATGTGAGTAATCTTCAAGTGATAGGACTATTCGGCAGACTGTGGGTGTAGTCTGCAAGACTGATTTAATCAATTGAATTCAGTTGAGTGGGTAGTGGGTGAGGTGGGGAAAGTGGACTATAAAGGCAAGATATAGACTAAAATAGTATAATTGAGACTCTAATGACCAGAGAAAAGGATAGATGGAGGTAGTTATGAGGCAAAAGCTTAACATTTAGGCAAATTTCTCCAGTAGGTAAGGCTGGGGGAGGGCAGGGGCTGGGAATGAGTTATTAGGATAAAGGGATAGGATTATTCTGAAGAACATGTGTGCAGTCTGCAACAGCTTGGATTGAATCTACTTGGATTTGGGGGTGAGATGGTGTTGGGTGAGGTTACAAAGGTGGACTTAATTGAGGCAAGCTGAGACAGAGACTCAAATGATCACTATCTGAATAAAGATTGGAGGTAATTACAAGAAAAGAGCTTAACCTTTAGGCAAGTTTCTCCAGAATGTAAGTTGAAGGGGAAGTTAGTATAGGATAAAGGGTTTAGACTCACACAATATGGGAGAATATTAACCTGTGTCAGCTTGATTAAATCTTAAAAATAGAATTAACATCAATTTTATACCCTTAAGGAGATTATAGTCTAAAAAGAGAGATACTATGTAAATCAGAATGGCAAGATAATACAGAGTAGGAAATTATCTGCATAGAAATGATAAATGATCCCATGAGAACTGATAAGATCACTAAATGAGTGAGCAGAGAAAACCGTGATGTTCCGAAAGCATAGTTTTAACCATGTCACTCTCACACTCAATAAATGCCAGCATCTCCCTAGTGCTTTTATGATCAAAAATAAACTCTTCTCTTTTTCTTCTGAAGCTCCTCACAACCTGGCTTCAACCTACCTTTCTAGCCTTGTTATACATCACTCTCTTTCCCACAATCTGAGATTGAACCAAAGTAAGCTTCTTTCTCCTCCTCATTTCTCGATTCCAATTCTCTTCTCTCCTGCCTTTGTACAAGATAGCTCTAATTTCAGGCATTATACAAATACACCCCCTATTCACTTCCACCTCTTAGAAGTCCTTGTTAACTTCAAAACTCAGTTCCAGCACTACCTTCTCCAGGAAACCTTTCCTGATCTTCTCACTTGCTAGTGCCCTCCCCCCCCCAAATTACTCTGGTGTGTGTGTGTGTGTGTGTGTGTGTGTGTGTGTGTGTGTGTAGAGACAAATAGAGGAAGAGAGTCAAGTTCTGAAATAAATCAAACTCATAAATAGAAGAATTGTCTTTAATCAAGATAACAGAGTAGCAAACCTGTCACCCTAGGGAGTGGGGGTAACCACCAAGAGACCTACAGGAAAGGTTCTTATAGGTTTTAGGAGAAAAGAAGCAAAGGCTCATACCGTGTTTCCCCAATAATAAGACCTATCCCGAAAATAAGCCCTCCCCTTACTGTGTAGGATTCCTCTAAAATAAGCCCTCCCCCGAAAATAAGCCCTATTGAGATTGCTACTGTAGTGAAGGTGATCCCCTGCGCTACACGCTACATTACGGTACCCTCTGTATGCACCGTTCCCTGCATCCAATCAGAGCTGCAGCAGTGAGCGCGTCATCCTGTTCCTCCCCAGTGATTTGCTTATTGAATAAAGGTACATTTTTTTGTTCACATTTACCTGTTTATTAAAATTTCTGTCAATGTTCATTAAAATAAGCCCTCCCCTGAAAATAAGCCCTCTGGTGTTTTTCTGTCCAAAAAAATAATAAGACAGTGTCTTATTATCAGGGAAACACGGGGTATTAGGTCGCAAGGTCCAGTCATGAGATGCCATTTGCTCTAGGCAATCCATGAAAGAATACCCACTCATTCTGGCTAATTTACCCTTTTTAATCTAACTTGCCATAAATCTCACTGAACAGGACAAGGATGTGAGGAATTGAGATCTAGCTCAGGATAGGTTCCTTTACAGATAAGATTTCACTGTGGAGACTTGGGGTGTGACTCAGCTCCACATAATCTAGAGAAAATATTTCAAGAGTAGGAATGCTAGCACATTACTAGAATTCTGATTATTAAAAGGGAGTAGCAGGTAATAGGTAATTTTACCTTTGATATTAACTTTTTTTTCTGTCGATATATTATACCTGTATACATTTCCTTGTTAGAATGTATGCTCCTTGAAATCAGGTTTTTTTGTCTTTGTATCACCAGTAGTTAGCATAAGGCCATAAGCATTTTGAAAGCTCTTATTGATGAACAAAATACGTTTTTACCCACAATCCTAATAACATTGTGAAGTACTATCCTGACCTTGTTAATGACTGGTGTCTCTAGAATATTTTCAAGAATGTTCAACTTCAAGTTTTATTATCACTTTTTTTTTCACCATTTCACTCATTTCCCAATGTTATCCCACCTTTAACCTCACCAGTGAAACTCCCCCTGTATTCATAACCAGGTCTTCCTGACTGCAAATCACAAGCCCAGCATGTTATTCTCTATCTACACTACCTTGTCTCCTCCCACCACTGGACTTTTCTTTAAAGTGGATGATGGCTCCCTAATATCTATCTTGCCTTTCATCCTTCAACCTCAAAAGACCTCTAGGTGATCCTATTTGGGAAATAAAGGTGTTGGATCAGGTCAAGGGTTCTTCACCTTTTTTGCATGATGGATTCCTCTTGCTGTTTGCTGAAGCCTTATGGACCCCTTTTCTCAGAATAATGGGTTTTTTTTTTTAATAATTGAAGGAAATGCTAAATTTCAGTTAAAGTTTAGTGAAAATTAATTAGGGAGAGGCAGGTATGTGGTTTAGGTTGGGGCCTGGAAATTAGGAAAATCTGAGTTCTATTGCAGTCTCAAATACTAGCTGTATGACCCTGGGAAAGTCACTTAACTTCTGTCTGCCCCTGTCTCCTAGGCTGTAAAATGAGACTAATAATAGCACCTACCTCACAGGGTTGTTGTAAAGATAAAATGAGAATATTTGTAAAGTCTTCTGCAAAACTTAAAATGATATAGAAATGCTAGCTATTCTTGAAATAAAGATTTTTTTTCTCTTCCAAGTTCATGGGCTCCTTGATTTATTCATAGACTGGGAGCATGGGGGGCGGGGTATTGGTCTATGGACCTCAAGTTAAGATTCTCTAGACTTGATGTCCTAGACAAAGGTCCCTTCTAGCTCTAATATTTTGATTCCTATTTTCATTATAAGGCATCCCCCCCCCCTTCACAAATCTCATGATTGAGAAGATTAAGACTTTTGGGGGCTCTCGGAATCTCTGAAGGCTAGAAATAAGAAGACTTAGGATCTAGTTGAGAGTTACAGAGATACTTCTAAGACTTTAAATTACAAATCAGTTGCCAGGCTAAGGGAATTTCCTCAGGGTGAGTTCACTACCCTTGAAATAAACAATCCAGTCAAAAACACCCAAACCAAAACAAACCAAAAGAGGCTAGGGGGAGAGAAAGAGAAAGAAAGAGAGACGGAGTCGAAGAAACGCAGACCTAGAAAAACCTCTGAGGCCACAGGGACTCTCCAGGGCGGTAGACTGACTCCCCCGGCGTGTGAGCCTTTTGGTACCCACTACAATTCACGTTCCTCCGGCTCTATCATGTTCCAATTGTGGTTCTCCCCACTCCCACGAGAGGGCAGCTTCTCTCGCCTTCATTATGTCACGAGCCAGAGCCCAAGACAGACAGTGCGGGAGACTGAGCTGGAGGCTGAAGAAGTAAGGGATCGGGGTGCCCTTCTATAGAGCCGGAGGCTGAGACTGAGTCTGCGAAGCGGCAAGCCGGTTGTCAGTCTGAGCCCTCGGAAAGACAGGTAAAGATTGGAGGAGACCTGAGTCTCTATGCCTTTGTTCGAGGAGACCCGGGACTTGAGGATTGGGGAAGGCCGGAGGCGGAGGGATGGATTCCCATTTCTCCATCTCCCTTTCTCCTTAGGGAGTCAGCTGTCTCCTCTACGCCTCGGTTCTCAAAGCTATTGACAGCTTGAAAGGAGGTTATGTGAGTGGGAGGGGGGCCCTTGCGAGACAGAATTCTCCCACACGCATTCGCAGCTCTTAGACTCCTCCCAATCTCAGGCCGGACCTCCTCCACTAACATCCCCATGAGGACTCTTGGACCTGGCTTGGGTGCCCTACGGAGAAGAGACCGAGATACTGATACTGCTGAGGCCTGAGACCGCCTGACAGGTCATTGCTGGGATCTGAATGTGTTGAAAGAAGCTGGGCTGACGAGCTGGGGGTGGGGGAGAGTGCAGTTCTGAGCCCATCCTTGGAGTTTCTCTCTCTCTCTCTCTCTCTCTCTGTGTCTCTCTCTCTCTGTGTCTCTCTGTCTCTCTCTCTGTCTCTCTGTCTCTCTCTCTCTCTGTCTCTCTCTGTCTCTCTCTGTCT
>NW_027185715.1:2104571-2132739 GCF_028583685.1 Petaurus breviceps papuanus | reverse complement strand
GGAAAAATCCAAGCCTTAGTGCTTCCTCTGGTCTGTGGTCACTCCTCAGGCATCCTCCAAGTCCAAATCCCCTAACCTTGCTCCAAAGCCTCAATATGCACACATTCCATTTTGTTCAAGGAGCAGGTTGTTAGGTAAGTTAGAAAGATACCAGGACCTGGTAGAGTGGGAAACTCCAGCAAAAAAGCAGGTTAATATATAATCTTAAATCCGTTTTAATTCATTTGCCAATCTTAAGTGTGTGGGTGGGAAGGACTAGGCTGTCTTGGGATATTCAAATAGGAATTTGTGAAACAGAAATTGGGAGCAGGGGCTGGGCAGGAAAAAGTGTTGCAAAAAATCATATGGGGAAAGGAGGGTTTTGAGGCATTTCTTGAGGTAAGGAAGCAGAGGGTTATGCCACCAGATGTTAGATTCCACTCTTTTCTCCAGTTCAATGGGATTCTTCCTTTTTTTTTTTTTCCTATTCTAGAATGAAGCTAGGCCGAAGGTCGCTTTGCAGCTTCCTGCTACTGTTCCTCTGTGCTGCCCTGGGTCTCCTTTACTTTCACAACTGGAAACATCCACCCCCTAGAGCTTCCCCTGGCTTGTGGTCACCTCCTCCCAAGTCCTCCAAGCTCAAATACCCTAACCTGGTTCCAGAGCCTCGATATGCACACATTCCCTTTAGGCTCAAGGAGCAGGTAGTCGGGTAAGTTAGAAAGCAACCAGAACATGAGAGTGGGGGACTACAGCCAAAACAGGAGGGGAAGAAAGTCAGGTTAATATTTAACCTTCAATTCCTTTTGATTTTTGCTCTGTGTTTTAATTATTCTTTTGAAAAACCCTAAGTGAAGTGGTCAGAATACTAGAGCCAAAGAGAGTAAATGAAACCACAGGTAATTTGAGCTGGAAAAGCGACTTTTGAGTGCATCAAGTTCATTACTCTTATTTTGCAGAAGAGGAAACTGAGGCAAAGAGAAGTAAAATGTACTTGCCCATGGTCACACAGCTAACTAGCAGCCAGTGTTGAATACAAGCGTCCTGACTGGAAGGGCCAGTGTATTTTGAGTCAGAGGATGAAGATTCAAATCCCAACTCTGCTTACTGCCTTGGCAGCCATTCTCCTTTCTAGGCTCCAGTTTATTCAGCTGCAAAAAGTAGGGATGGGACTAGATGACCTCTTTTTCAGCTCTTCATCTATGATCCTCTGTGACCCAAAGGCATCTAAATCAATCATATGGTAGGGGTTGAGGTAGAAGACTGTATTATTACAAAGCTCCCCCTTATCTCCTGGAAGTAGTTTGCTGCTGTGACTGCAAATACAGTGTGGATGGGCGAGGACTAGGACTCATTTGGCATTCATGGGGATGATTTATTAAACACTATTTGAAATGGTTCTAGGGTGCTGGAGATCTAGGAATGATTGAGGAAAACCTCAAAGATGGTGAGCTGGGGCCCAGCTTCTGGTGCTATTCTCCTTCAACCTGGGGGTATTGTTAGCTACCCTGATATCTTAAGGCAGCTGGAATAATATCATAGCTTTACTCTTCTCTGAGAAGACATCTCTTGGAGGGCAAAGTCAAACTGACTCAAGATTTGGACTGCATTAGGTTTATTTGTGATGAGAGATGGCAATAGTTCTTGTAGTTAATTCTCAATGTTACCACCTCCTCCCAAAACACATGACTTACCTTTTTTTTTTTTGAGACAATCCAGGGTAACATGACTTGCCCACGGTTAAACAGCTAGTCTGAGAATAAATTTGAACTCAGGTCCTCCTGAGTTCAAGGCAGATACTCCATCCACTACATCACCTAGCTGCTTCATGATTTACTATCTAATAAAAATTAGACTTTATGGAAAGAAGAATTCTTTTTTTTTTTTGCTTTTTTTGGGGGGGGGTTCAGAAGGACAATTGGGGTTAAGTGACTTGCCCAAGGTCATATGGCTAGTTGGAAAGAGGAATTCTAAACCCTCTAAATGAGATTAAAGTTTAGGAGGAATAGAAGAAGACATGAGAGTTTAAGGGCAGGATTGACAGGCAAAGTTTGGGGACATATGATTTTGGTGGGGTAGGCTTGGTAATTATTGTTCGACAAAGTTTAAGAAGGCAAAGTGTTGAAATGTCCTTCCTTCCCCCCTCCCACCGCTCCAGATTGCTGGCACAAAATACTTGCAGCTGTGTGGCCAGCAGAGGAGGGCTTGGCTTCTCTCTCCCATTCCAACGGCAGGTGCATGCATTTGACTTCACATCAGCTTATGGACCTGAGGAGTTGCTGGCAGCCACAATTGCAAGAGATCGGGAATACCAAGCTTTCCAGGACAGGTGTCAGGGGATCGGAGGGGAGGGGAAGGGAGAGGATGGGTTCTGGAACAGGGGAGGAGATATCTGTAAGAAGTCTGCGGGTGGGAGGGGATGGAGACACCAACTCCCTCCCAGCCCCCATCCATCCAATCTGACCGTCTCCAGGGTCCAGTCCCCAGCTGACCAGATACTCATCGCTCCAGCTAACTCCCCCCTGCAGTATCCCCTGCAGGGTGTGGTGGTTCAGCCCCTAAAGACCATCTTGGTACCAGGTAAAGTAGGTGGGGGCAGGGAAAATGAGAGGGCATTGCAGTGGAAGATTGTGGTCATTGATTAGTCCTGGGAGGGAACTGCAATAGGTCTGGGAGGGGAAACTGAGTGATCTGAGGTACCCGTGGAAAATATAAGGTCATTTGGGGAAGGAATAGTGGAAAGCCATGACGGGGGAAGATATTCAAGAAGCTTGGGAGAAAGATTTGTAGAATCTTGGTAGTTAGGGAAGACAATTATTCCTCCCTAGGGAATTAAAAGAAAGGTGTCTGAATGGAGATTGATGTGAAATCAGACAGGGAAGAGAGCTAAGATCACTAGCAAATAAGCATTTGACTGAAAATAAGTTCAAGGATCAGAGAGAACTTCCAAATTGAGGTGGTCGTGTGATACCCAAAGTGCCTTGCATGGGGGGGATAGAAGTTGGCATTGGAATGGAGAGGGGCAGCCCCATAGTTGGGGTGAAGACAAGAAGAACAAGGGATAGAGAAAGCAACAGAATGAATTTCAGAGGGTCTGACCAGCCTGGTAAGGTTGCCCTTGAGCCTGATGTGATTTTCTCCTTGTCTCCCTCCTCTGCCTCAGGTCTGAGCCTACAAGCAGCTGAACAAGAAGTGTACCAGGTGAGGGAGGAGGGAATAGGAGGACAGCATGAGATGAAGTGAGCTGGGTGAGGTAGTAAATTTTGGAGGTCAGGAGATAAAGGAGTAGTGGGGGGAGGGCAAAGGAAAGCAGGCTCTGATTGTCCCTCCCATGTATCAATCAGGTGAACCTCTCAGCATCTCTTGGCACTTGGAATGTGGCTGGGGAAGTGGAAGGAGTGACACTTCGAGGGGAGGGCCAGTTGGAACTCACTCTCACAAGCCCAGACTTAGATCGACTCAACAGACAGCTTCAGCTGGTCACTTACAGTATCCGGAGCTACCAGTCCGATACTTCAGATACAGGTGAGAAGGCAGCCCAGGCTCAAGGTATGGCTGAGGTGGGAGATGAAAGACCCCTAGAGCAGTGGGAGGTGCCAGGACAAAGTTCAGAGCTGGGTGTCTAAACAATAGACCCACTGAGCTCAGCCCTTAGAAAGGGAGGGAAATGAAAGGGCCTTTGTTTGTCTTGGGCAGAGAGCAAGAAAGAGGGAGAGGAAAGGAAACCCAATCTTTAGTCATCTCTTCATTCCTTTCCTTCTCGTCCTCCCCAGTCCGGTTCTCCACCAATGGTCATGAAGCTGTCTTCACTATCGGAATAAAGCATCCCCCCAGACCTCGGCTGTACCCACCAGGGCCACCTCCTGAAGGAGGTAAGGCTTGTGTCAGAGCCAGACTGGAGCTAGGGAGGTGGGTACAGGGAGAAGGGGAGAAGGGTTGGCTCTGCTGGGAATCTCACCCACAGTCAGTCTGACTTCTATTTCTACCGCAGCCAAGTATAATATCAGTGCTCTGGTCACCATCGCCACTAAGACCTTCCTTCGCTATGACCGCCTCCGAAACCTCATCGCCAGCATCCGGCGTTTCTACCCAACAGTCACTGTGATCATCGCTGATGACAGTGAGAGACCAGAGCCAATCAAGGGCCCTCATGTCGAGCACTACCTCATGCCCTTCGGAAAGGTCAGCAATAGGGCATCATTAGGGGAGCACAGTGGCGCTGAATGGATGGGAAGACAGCACCATTGCAGTTAGGGGGAGAGGAACAGTGTATGTCTGAAGGAGATGGTGGACACAGGTTACTAAGAAGTAGTGGGAGGATGGAGGGATGTGTTTAATTGTTCCCCCTCCTCTCCTAACTTCCCTCATTCCCCCTAGGGATGGTTTGCAGGCCGAAATCTAGCTGTTTCCCAGGTGACCACAAAGTACGTGCTGTGGGTAGATGATGATTTCATCTTCACTGGACGGACGAAGCTGGAGAGGCTCGTGGATGTGTTGGAGCAAACATCTCTGGACTTGGTATAAAAGGGATGGGGTGGGGCGGTGGTAAGTAAAGAAAGAGAAGATTGGGGAGAAGGTTTGGAGGGCAACCCATGGAGGTGGAGGGAAGACACCTGGGAGGCTTATGAGGCAAGAAGACAAAGGGAATAAGTCATTTATATAAAGCCTACACGTTGGGCACTATGCTAAGTGCTTTATCTAATTTGTACCTTACAACAATCCTCCAAGGTAGCTACCATGTCCCCATTTTGCCCCTGAAAAAATTGCAGTTTAAGTGACTTGCTTCAGTTCATACAGTTGGTAAGTATCTAAGGCTGGATTTCCTGATTCTGGGAGTAGCTAGGGAGCACAATGGGTAGAGCACAGGACCTAGAGTCAGAAAGACCTGAGTTCAAAAGTGACCAAAGACACTTACTAGCTGTGTGACCTTAGGCAAGTCATTTAACTTTGTTTGTCTCAGTTTCCTCATTTATAAAATAAGATGGAAAAGGAAATGACAAACCTCTCTAGTATCTCTGCCAAGGAAACCCCAAATGGGATCACAAAGAGTAAGATTTCATTGAAATGACTGAACAACAATTTCTTCCTAATCCTAAATCCAATGCTCAGAGGATACTGTGCCACCAGCTGCCACAGTCCAAGCTAGGGACCAAATAATGAGGCTTTCCCCATTCCCAAAAGGGAGCAGAGGAAAGGGAAAGAAGAGAGGTTTTTAGATATCTGAGCAGGAGAGGATAGAAAGAGCTGAGCACAAAAACATAATGTCTAACTGCTGAGACCTGTGTGAGGATGTGGGGTGGGTGTGAGAAGGAAGGAGGCAAAGGCAGAGACAGAAGAGCTTAGTTTTGTGAAGATAGTGAGTGGGTGGAGTAGAGTTATATGGGAGAAATTGTAGTCTTAATTCCTTTAGGAACCAGAAACCTTTCAGTCCAAAGGCCCTCCCTGCTCTGTCCACCCTCATTCCTTCTTCTTCCCTTCCTTGCCCTTCTCATGTTTCCTCCACAGTATTTCACTGTGTCCACTTGCCTCCCACTTTCTGGCATGTAACCCTGTATCTTCTGGCTATGTACTCTGTATCCCTTCTGCCTCCTTCAGGTTGGGGGAGCAGTTCGGGAGATCACAGGCTTCTCCACTACTTATCGACAATTGTTGAGCGTAGAACCTGGTGGCTCTGGCTGGGGAGACTGCCTCACCCAAAGACGAGGCTTCCACCATGAGCTCCCGGGTTTCCCAGGTTGTGTGGTCACCGATGGGGTTGTCAACTTCTTCTTGGCTCGAGTGGACAAGATCCGAGAGATTGGCTTTGACCCTCGACTCAGTCGGGTGGCCCATTTGGGTATGTGACATTTCCCCTCCATATCCCTGTAAGCCCTCACCTTCACTAGGGTTCCATACTAAAGGGTACATACAACTAGATACTTAAGGCTTGATGATAAAAAGTGACTCTAGAGCAGAGCTGGGACTTCTAGCCCAGGGAGCACATAGGGTGAAAAATTCCTAAGGGAACAATGAGGCACGCTGGAAAAAAAAATTTTTTTTTTAAATAGGCACAATTTTTTTCTTTTTTAAAGCAAATTTTTATTGGCATCTGTTTTTATATCGCCTATATTTCCCAAAGTAACCCTACCAACCCTGCCTTGGGGTGTCCACCCTTAATGACAAAGAATTTTTTAAAAGGGAAGGAAATTTCAAAACTAACAGTAGTTCAAACTGTTTTACATTATCTATGGAGTTTCACCTCTTTAGGGCCCCATATCTACAAAGAAATGAGGAAGTAGCCTTCTCTTATCTCTTCTTTGGAACCAGGCTTGGTTATTATAATTTTATAGCATAGGTTCTGTTGTTTTTCTTTCCAGTTACAATGTTGTACTTTGTACTTATATATATTTACATATATATATATCTTTCCTGGTTCCAGTTCATGTCTTCCCATGATTCTCCATATTCATTGTATTAGTTTTTTTGTTTTTTGTTTTTACTTTTTGGAGGGCAATTGGGGTTAGGTAACTTGCCCAAGGTTACACGGCTAGTTTTTGTGTGTGTGTGTGGGTGTAAAGTGTCTGAGGTCAGAACTGAACTTAGGTCTTCCTGACTCTGGGGCTGGTGCTTTAATCACTGCGCCACCTAGCCGCCCCATGTATTAGTTTTTTTTTTTTTTACAGTGCAATAATATTCTACATGTTAACTGTATCACAACTTGTTTAGCTATTGTTCAGTTGATGGGACATGCACATAATTATGATGCAAAAAGAAAAAAGCTTGCATGTAGGTATTGATTTTTTTTAAAATAAGGTTTGTCTAGTGTGGTAGGGTGAATTGATACCATATCCAAAGTGTCCTAGGCACAAACATGCCTCTTCACTTTGATCAAAGAAAGGCTTTTCCTGTCCTCCTGTCTCCATGTCTATTTTCCAAGAGCCTAGTCCCATTCTTACATCCCTAGAGTATGAACGATGAGTGACTTCCACCACTACCACCTCCTGTACCATAGATCCCTAGACATGAAATTGAAGGGTTTTTTATACTTAACCTCAGTGTTTCACAGGCACCCTGTACCCTTTTATTTCTTTTTTCTTTTTTAATCCAGATTGTGCTTTCTACAGTATAGGGACTTCTAGTGTGGAACCAATGCAAATTGGTGTCTATTCTTTTTTTTTTTTTTTGCCTTTTGAAGGGCAATTGGGGTTAAGTAACTTGCCCAAAGTTACACAGCTAGTGTTTTTTTTATATGGGTGTTATGTGTCTGAAGCCGGAACCAAACCCGGGTCCTCCTGACTCCAGGGCCTGCGCTTTGCTCACCGGGCCACCTAGCTGCCCCCATTGGTGTCTATTCTACAGTTTATGACCTTAGAAAGCTGCCTGTTGGCACTGAGAGATTATTAATTACCTAGGGAAACAGCCATTCTATGTCAAAGGTTGGATTTGAAACCAATCCTTTTGACTCTGAGGCCATATCCACTATAGAACCTGGTGGCTCTAGCTGGGGAGATTGCCTCATGCAAAAGGGAGGCTTACACCAGGAGCTCCCGGCTTTCCCAGGTTGTGTGGTCCCTGTATCCACACTGTATCCCTCTGCACATTTTTATTACACGAGTATTTGTATATGTTACAAATGAAAGTAAAAGGGCATTTCAACTCCCTCCAGTAACTCTCCCCAACAAGGTGGTAGACACTCTACTTCTAAGAATAGAGATGAAAATTAAGAAGAGGAAGAGCAGGGCAGCTAGTTGGTGCAGTGAAAAGACCACCCGCCAGGAGGACCTGAGTTCCAATCCGGCCTCAGACACTTGACACTTTGTAGCTGTGTGATCTTGGGCAAGTCACTTAACCCCAATTGCCTTCCCTTTCCCCCCTAAAAAAAAAAAAAAAAAAAAGAGCTAGGGATCTATAATCTGATCCTTTCTAACCAGGAGTTTTTCTTTGCCCTTTTCTACCCAAGGTTCAGGCAAGAGAAATGAAGCATTAATTGAATGGTTATCCCAGTCAAGAGAAAGCCTAGTATTTGGTTTTATTTTTTTTTTAATTTCAACAATGCCTTTTGTTTTGTTTTTAATATGGTGATCATTTCCAGATAGACCCCACACCAAACAAGCCTTCCCTTGTAACCAAGGGAACAAAAAGAAAACATTAAGCCAAATGGACACATCCACCCTTCTGACAAATTATGCAACATCCCACAGCCTTAGTTCCTTGTCTTTCCAAAGAAAGGAACGGCATGCATTTTCTCATCTGTTCTCCTGGGCCAATATTGATCATTATATTTAATATTCAGTTTCATTTTATTGTTGTTTTCCTTTATTTTGTTCTAGTCATTGTGTATATTGTTATCCTGGTTCTACTTACTCCATACTGCATAAATTCATATAGTGCTTCTCATATTTCTCTGAATTCCTCCTCATTTGTTACAGTGAAATCACTTGACATTATATTAATATGCTACGATTTGTTTAGCCATTCCCCATTTGATGGACACATGCTTTGTTTCTATTTCTTTCTATCACATCCTAAATTTACAAAGTACTTTCCACTTCTTACCTTGCTTTCATATCCATTTTATTTGACTCAGAGAACCTGTGACAGGCACTTGTCTCAATCTTATAGTCAAAGAAATAGCCTCAGAGACAGGCCTGAAGGCAAAACCTCCCTGGAGCACAAAAATCCCAAACTCCCTTGCCCTGTTGAGTTCTATTCTTTGGGTAGGCCCCTACCCTTCATGACCTCTCTCAATATCTCCCTCTTTTTCTTTCCCTCTTAATTCCCCCAAGAATTTTTTCTGGATGGACTTGGCTCCCTTCGGGTAGGCTCCTGTTCCGATGTCTTGGTGGATCATGCATCGAAGCTGAAATTGCCATGGGCACCTTGGGGGACTGAGGCAGAGATTTATGCCAAATACCGATATCCAGGGGTCACGGATGAGAGCCAGGTGGCCAAACACAAACTTCTCTTCTTCAAACATCGCCTCCAATGCATGACCTCAGATTGACTGGCCCAGTAACCATAGAATGGCTGATGTGATGGATATAGTGGCCACCTGACTGAACACTCTACAGACCTGTATGCACTATCTAGTCACGAAATTACCTGCTGATCAACTCTGTGGCTGACCACTCAAGGACTGTTCAAGGACTATCCAACCCTTCAAATTCTTTGACCTTGACCCAATCCCAGGATGTGAACTGATCCTGGTGACTTCCCCAATGCCTAAAGGTACAACTGGAGCCATGACCTACCTTCACCAATTTGGTGACAGCACCCCACCCACCTACCCAGTGCTAAGCCCTCCATTCCCTATTCTTATAGACAGAGTAACAGAATACCCTTCCAGTGCCAAAGAGCCTGAAGGTCTCTAAGAGCCAAACTGAACCCACCCCTCAAGTGGGTTCCCTTCCCCTATCTCCTTAAGAGCAAAGGCTCCTAAAATGCACAACCTTCCCTCTTTGTGCCACACTCTGTGTCTCTGGACCAGAACTCTATGCACCATATCCAGTTCTCCTCACCCCATGCCCAGGAGAATTTGACCTTGGAGACAGAGTAGACACCTGAATAGAGGACTCAAGAGGGGTTATTGAATACGTCAACAGTTTTGTGATCAGTGTCAGTCTTGTCTCTTCAGGGTTGAGCTGGGGGAAAGAGATCTCTAAGGGACATCTGTTGGGAATGTTCAGACCCCAAGCCAAGCTAGAAAAGGCTGGCATTTATCATGTTGATCACAGAAAAGCTAATTTTATTTTGTTGATAACATAAATAAAGAGGGAGGCCCACCCCAGTTTTTCCCTCAGTGGCCAAAATCTCTCCCCTACTATAATCCATTCAGTGCTACTGGGATTCCTAATAAGCAGAACTGAGAGGTTCAAACCCAGACCATGCAAGTCTTTGAGGCCAGAGGCTCCTGGAAAGGGAAAAGGGAACATCAGGGGAAAGTGGGGAAAAGCACTTCCCCCATCATCCCTAGTGAGTCTAGTAGGCTGGGGAACTATGCTCTGGAAGATCCTCCCTCATACTAAAGGCCAACTCTCCCCACTTGAGTTTTCTTTCAAATATTACACCTCCCCCCCCCCATTCCCTCAATCTCCACTCTCTACCTCCACATCTACCTCATCAGCTTTTGCATCCCACCTATCCTTCTACCATATCCCCTCACCTCTAGGCTCCCCATGACCCTTCTTCATGCATGTCCCTCCTCCTTAGCTACTCCTTATCCCGTTGTCTAGTTTCTTTCCTTTTCCTATCCCCTTTGTTATCCCCAAACCACCCTCGCCTCTCATAATCTCCCCTCCACCAGCCCTTTCTCCCCAAACCTTCGCCAGACTCTCCAGTGCATGGGCAGCTGCATCTTGGACACTCACAAAAAGTTGCTCTGGGGTCAATATGTCCAGGAGCCCAGCCCTGGTTAGTGTCCCCAGAACAGGGGCTGTGCCAACAGAAAGAACTGTCAAAGCCCCAACTCTGGCCTCCACCGCATCCCTCTTCCTATAATCCGCCAAATAACTCAAAGCATTTCCAATCCTCCCCAGTTTCGTGCACCTTACCATTACACTGGGCCAAGAGGAGGCGAATCCTGGCTGCACTGCACTGACTGGCCAGCTGGTGAAAGGAAGAGTTTTTAAAATAGGTTAGAAAAAGAGGAGTTGCCTCAGTTGCCCAAAATCAAGACCAGCTCCAGCTATGATTCACTTCCCGCCTCTGTAGGATACCCTTCCTCAGATGCTACAGTCTCTCTCCCAGTTCTGGAACCATAATGAAATCAACTCTGTCATTGCTCCACTAAAGGGTATACCAGCCTACTCCTCTCATCACTCCTTTAACTTTCCAAAGCGAAAGGTGATTCCCTGGCCAGAGTTGCCCTATTTCTTTTGTCTCCATCTTAGAATGGAAGCTCCTTGAGGGCAGAAACTGTCTTCTATTTTGTATTTGTATCCTCAGCGCTTAGCACAAAGCTTGGAACATAGTAAGCGCTTAATAAATTTTTAAAAATTAATTCATCCCTCTAACTCCCCAGCCCAACATGCATACACACACCTGCAACAACTCCCGGGCTCCAGCCACATCCACAAAGATGATACCGCTACAGTCTAGGATGACAACTTGAACGAGTTCCTCTCCTGGAAGGGGCAGTGTTATTTTTATGATCTCCCTCATGTCACTCCAAATCTTCCCAAGTTACCTTTCCCATCTTACCTGTCTCAGCTGACCCATGTGACTTTGCAAGTTCCTAAAGGAAGAGAAGGGAGTTACCAGCCCCTCCCAACATGCTCCTATTAGTAAATATTAGTTCTCTATTCACCTGTACATCCAACCCCCATCTGACATATTGCATCAGCCCTTTAAACCTTCACCTGCTCCTGCTTCCTCACCTCATCTTGCCTCTCCAGTCCCAGCAGCTGCCCCATCATTTGACGAAACCTGCCTCTGGTCCCAAAATAGAGTGGGGCAGGATATCTGAAGATTCGTAGTCCAGGAACCTGACAGAGCTGGAGAAGGTATTTACAGGATAAAAGAGTCAATGAAACATCCTTTCTAATTAAGATCATTCATCCCTACTTCCCCCAACCTCCTCTTGCCTACCTTAGAACTCTCTCTGACCGGACAGAACAGTTCTCTTCCCTTTACTTGTCCAAGCACCAAACATTGTATCCTGGGGATCAGGTGGAGAAGAAAGTGATAAAGAAGAAAGACCATCCATGTCCTTAGAACAGGCTAGCCTACTGTTGGGCATATGCACAAAGGAAATCACAGAAACTCAACTTGTTAAAAACAGAATTCATTATCTTTCTTCCAAACCCCTCTCTTCTTCCTAACTTCCATATTAGTAAGAATGTGCAGGAGCCAGCTCTGACCAGCACAAGAGATGGTTAACTTTTTGATGTGAATATTTACACCTCAGAAATGGACAATTGCCACAAATCAGAGCTTGATTTATTGTTTTGCTGATTGTCTAGACTTAAAATGTTAATAATTCGGATGAAACTGAAAAGAGTATTGTATAACATCCCCTCCCTCTCTCTCCCAGAGAGCCCAGTTGCTAAACATTTATCAGCACACCTATGTATTGTTCTTTAAACATTGTTTGAGCTAAGTGGAAGTGCAGTAGGAGACTCAGGGAATGAATTCATCATAAGGCTAGAGGTCTAGTGACTGTGGGCTGATAGAACTGGAATTTATACTACATTTTAAGGTTTGCAAAGTGCTTTTTATCCATTATCTCATTTGAACATTCTGTCCCCCCCCTCCCCCCTCCCCCTTAATACTACCCTTAAGATCACCACCACCCTCCTGGTAAACCAGCCTCAACCCTGGAATGAGATCATCCTCACTTCAGTATCTTACCTCCCCACTCCCACCCCCCAATAGCAATCAGTAGCCAAATCTTGTAGTTTTGACCTTTGTAACATCTCTGGTATAGATTCCCTTTTCTCCTCTGACACTTCCATCACCTCATGCCTGGACCATTGTAATAGCTTGCTGGTTCGTCTCCCAGCCTTAAGTCTCTTCTCACTCCAATGCATTATCCACTAAGCTGTCAAATTGATCTTCTAGGGGAAAAGTCTCACCATATCACCCTCCCCCCCCCAATTAAATAAACTCCAATGATTCCTTATCACCTTGAGAATCAAATATAAAGTCCTCTGTTTGACCTATAAAGCCCTTCATAACCTGGTCCCTCCTATCTTACACTCTTATACTTCCCTCGCCTCCTAATGTTCTTTGATTTGGTGACACTCCATTTTCCAGCTCTGAGTATTTTCACTGATTGGCCTCCATGCCTGGAATTCTCTCCCTCCTCATATCTGCCTCCTGCCCCCCTTCAAGTTTCAGTTAAAGTTCTACCTTCTGAAAGATGTTTCTTAAGTCCTCCCTAATTTTAGTACCTTCCCTCTCAGATGACCTTCAATTTATTTTGTATATATCTTGTTTATATGTGTGTAAATGTATATGTGTGTTTGCATATTATCTCTTTACTAGACTGGAGTGCCTTGAGAACAGGGACCATTTATTGACTTTATATCCTGCAGCACTCAGCACAGTGCCTAGCACATAGTGTGTGCTTAAAATTCTAGATGACTGACAAATGTCCCCTATATTGATATATATCAAAATGTTTATGGCAATATTTCTTCGAGCGTATCAAGAACTGAAAATAACATGGGTGGGTGTCTATCATTTGTGGAGGAACTGGGGGAAAAATAAACTACGGTATATAAATATAATGGAATTCTGTGCAGGAAGAAATGATGAATATAAAGATGCCAGAAAAAGATTTAAAGATTTGCATGAACTGATGTAAAGGGAAATGAGCAGAAACAATGAGCAGAAAAGAACAAAATACTCAATGATTATAACAATGTAAGTGATGGGGAAAATCACTGAAAGGAAGTTGAACCCTAAGTAATGGAAAAACAATTGAAGGTCATAGAGAAGGGATAAGGAAACATACCTCCTCCTTCACAGCAGAGAGGTGGGGGAAGACTAGGACAGACTATCATATACCTTTCAGAAGAGGTTTCTGTCAGGTAGTTTTGCTTAATTGTTTTTGTCAAAATAGAGGGTCATGGGGGTGGCCAGGTAGCACAGCAAGTAAGAGCACCGGCTCCAGTGTTGAGAAGACCTGGAGATCGAATCCCGGGCTCAGACACTTAGCACCACACCCAGAAATAACTGGCCATGTAACCTTGAGCAAGTTACTTAACCCCAATTGCTTAGGGGCGGCCAGGTGGCTCAGTGAGTAAGAGCACTGGCTCCAGTGTCGGGATAACCTGGATCAAATCTGGGCTCAGATACTCAGCACCACACCCAGAAATAACTGGCTGTGTAACCTTGAGCAAGTTACTTAACCCTGATTGCTTTAAAAAAAAAAAAAGAGAGAGAGGGTTCAATGGAGGAAGTGGAACAATTGTGATATAAAGAAAAAGGCATCAATAAAATACATTTTATTTTTTACTTTTTTAAAAGCAATCAGGTTAAGTAACTTGCTCAAGGTTACACGGCCAGTTATTTTTGTGTGGGTGCTGAGTATTTGAGGCCGGAACCGATCCCAGGTCTCCCGACGCTGGGGCCGGCGCTCTTATTCACTGCACCACTTGGCCGCCCCTAATAAAATGCATTTTAAAAAGAAAAGAGAAAGAGGAGATGAGTTCCTTTAGGAAAGTATATTTTTAGATCGGATTCCCTTTGCAAGTTTTGAGCTTACCCTCCATGCCCTACCTCTGTGTACGGCAGACTACAGTCATCATGGAGAAGATTACACCCACGGCAAGGCCCAAGTCCACACTCAAGGTCACTACAGCTACCCATGTGACCAGCCACACAGCCTGTTCAACATGAGTGGGGAAAGAGTAAATACAAGGGAAAAACATGGCTGACCAGCAACGTCAAATTAAGGAATTGAGGGGTAATGATTGTCAGGTCAGGGCTTTGGGCAAAGTACGATATGGAACAGGAGGGAAGAGAGTGAATAGAAAAAATGGGATATTTGAATGGAGGATACAGTTTGTTCACTAGGGGGTCACAACAATTAAACAGGCAAGAGATCAGGCAGCAAGTTGGAGTGGGGCAACTATAACTCTTGGGGTATCATGGCATCTGGAAGGGTTCTAACCCCACCATTTTTGAATCAAAATTTTGTTCAAAAGGTTATAGTAGGATTTAATCTTAAAAGGGGAAAGCAAACAGGGAGGCAGTATCAGGAACAATCACAGGGGAAATGAGAAAGGAAGTAAAGTGTTTCATTGAATTGAATTGAAACAAATTAAACTAAGCTGAATTGAGCTGAATTAAGTTGAGGAGACTGAGGGACCCTGATGCAGTCTCTTACAAAATCCATTTTGCTGATATGCCACAGATGGGGCAGCTCCTGCATCTGGAAGAACATCTGGCGCATACTGGAAATATTGATGCAGGCAAGGACAGCCTGGTATTGAGAAAGAGAGGTCAGTATCCCTATAACATCTCAATGTGCCTTTCCCCAACCTCTCCCACAATTCACTACCTTGGGCAAATAGTAGAAAAGAGGTCCCAACCATAGGAGCACTGAAAGGACAACTGCACAAGAGAAGAGTCCTGCAAGCTGGAAGAGAAGGCAGAATGTAAGAAGTGGGTGTGGGGGAGAGGACAACTGCTCCTCTCATGCCCATGCGATGCACAAAGCGTCTTCTAGCACTGTCCCTTTCCCCTTACTTAGATATCTCCCACAGTGGCCCTTCTTCCTCATTTCTTCCTACCTAGACATCCCAGACCCTTTATATGCTTCATTATTTGTTCTAAATGTCTTCCACCCCTCTATTTAAATGCCCCTTACATCACTTCTCCGGTCCTTGGTACTCTCCACGTTTACCTGTGTGTGTCCCCCTGCATCCACTAGCAAACTGGTTGTAGCTAATGAGGCTGAGTTGGGGAAGCAGGAGAAGAGTGAGGAGACTAGATTGGAGACACCATGAGCCAGGAGCTCCTGGAGGTAAGGGGAATATTAGGATTAGGGTGAGTGGCTTGTAATCAGGCTAGGATCAAGGGTCAGAAGTCTGAGTCACACCTGGTTGGGGTTGATGGTATAGTTGTGCTTGTCTGCATAGATTGAAGCCAGAGACACCGATACAGCAAAAGTAACCAGCGCAATTGGAAGGGAGTAGGCAAGAACCAGGGGCAGTGTAGACAGAGATGGTATCAAGGGTTGGGAGAACCTGGAGAAGAAGAGATTAGTGGCAGAACTGATTGTAGTGATAATGGGGGTGGTCTGTAAGGTCAGGGGACTCCATACAGTCAGAGGGACAAGAATTTGGATTGAGGAGATGTCGGGATGGGTTAGAGAGCAGACAGTCTTGAAGTGTGGGGAAACTGGAAAGAGAAGGGTTGGGGATAAAGGCAATTCTAGGAAGGACGTGAGCCAGGGTTTTCTCTATTCTGTCTCACCCAATTGGTAGTGACCCAACGATTTGTACATTGTATCTTGTGTCCAGAGAAGAGGTAAAACAGAGAAGGGAGGCCAAGAGTACCTAAGGAAAAAAGACAAAGAGGGGTGGAGCCTCTTCAGCAGGGAGGTAGTGAGCACCTAGGTTTCATGTGAGACTGGAGATCCGAGGAGGGGGCCAGGGCTTAGAGAACGGAGAAAGCTAGTCCTCTCACCATGAGCACCTCTCCTGGGATCGGCGTAGGCAGCCTTTCTCGGAATCTCACGTTCAGCTCTTTGACTGGGACCAGCAGCGCCAGGCTAAGGGCTGAGATGGTTAGTTCAGCGGGACTGCTCTGGGGCAGCGCAGTAAGCACCGCGGCCAGCGTCTGCGGTGGAGGGACATGTTAACAGGGCCTCCCTGCACCCCTGACGTGGTCCTCTTCTCCATAACCTGACGGCTTGTTCTCTCCGCCCAGCACCATCGCTCTATCCAATCTTCCAGCTCTCCTGATTCACTTCGACCTTTACCATAGCCTCACACCCCGCCCCAGCCCCAGAACCCCCCAAATACACTGTGATGTCCCCTTCTCTGTGTCCCTGAAGCCCCTTCCTTCTCCACCTTGAAGAGGGCAAAGTAGCCGATCTGTCGGGGGAAGGGCAGTCCCAGGAGACTCTGCAGCTGGGACACAAGCACGTGCACCGCGGCCCCACTGGTGAGAGCCTTGACCACGGGTTCCGACAGGAAGGTGGACAGGAAGCCGAGCTGCAACGCGAACATCCCTAGCTGCCAGGGGACGGAGGAATAAAGTCAGGGAGTTGGTGGGGTGGCAAGACGAGTGGGCCAAGGAAATGCAGGTCATTCCCATCTGTTTTCATCACTCTCTTTTCTATTGTGGTCCTCCACGCAAAAGAGGATGGGGGTGGGGAGGAGAAAAGACAGGCTCAGAACTTCAAGGAGATGCTCCTCCTCCCTCCCCAGTCCCGCAACACATGCATCCTAGTCCCAGATCTCCCGACTCCATTTCTCTTCCCTCCTTCAACATTCTTCCCCTTACCATGAATCTCTTCCGACCTTCTCACCTAAAGCAGGAGTGCCCCTTCCCAGCCTCCAGTTTCCTGCTGTCTTACCGCCCCCTCCCTCAGCCTCCCTCACCATCAGCACCCCGCTCCAGAAGGCCACTGACGCCGCCGCCCCAACCCTCTGCAGGTCCAGCTGCATCCGGTCAGTCGAGCTCAGGTTGACCCCGGGGGGCTCCGGGACCAGGCTCTCTACTGCTGAACCCGTCATAAGGCTGAGTACTGCAAAGGTTCCTGCAAGAAGGAGCGGGGAGCTCAGAGGGAGGATGTGAAAGATTACAGGGAAAATCAGCTCTAGGGTGTAGAGATCTGGGAGCCTCCTCCTTCCACCTTTTCTCCACGCCCTTCTCCCCCATCATCCCGACCCCCATCCCCTTTCCAGCAGCTGGAAGGGCTTGGCAGAAGCCGCAGGGGAGCAACCATCAAAAGAGCTTGAAGTGGCGCCACCAGCTGGCGAAGTGCTGGGGAAAAATCTAAAATTCTGTGGATAGCATCTGCCCTTCGAGGATTGGGAAGGCTGGAGGTGATGTGGGGAGGAGAGGAATCTAGCAAGGGCCCTGGGGCTGTCAGGTGACCCGGTCCCCCTACTGTTCCACCCTCCTGCTCCCTTCTGAGACCCTTAAAGGCTGAACTTGATGTTCGTCTTAACCTGTATGGAAATATCAAGGAAAGAAAGCACCATTTTGTAATTTGCTTGGGGCCCACAATTCCCTGGAGGTTTACTGGATCCAGGGACCATAAGGGAGTGAGATTGAGTGGAAATGGTCACAAGGAACTCTGCCAAGTAGGGATGGAATTTCCACCTGTTTCCACTCTCCCTAGGAATTACAATGGAATGCAAGTGGGGCTGGGGGCATAACATGGGAGGGTGCCCAGATCACTTACCAGTGGACAGGTGCCTTCCTGTGCCCAGGAAAGTGTAGATGAGGACAGGAAAAAAGGAGGTATAAAGTCCAAACACAGGGGGCACTGAAGTTAGGAGGGCAAAGGCCATGCCTGGCAAGGGGAGAAATGGAAGGGTCACTCTGGGATATCCAGTCACTTTAGGCCTCAGAGGCTTCTTATTCTGTGCTCTCAACAAGAGGGGAAATTTGGCCCTGATCTTAAGGATCTGTTAAGTATACTTAAATGGGTACTGCTGAGAGCCAACCTACTTTTAGGGGCCTAAAGTGTGGATTAGGTTTATGCATCCGTGTCCTGAAGGAGCCCTGGGGGGCACCCCTGGACTTCTTGACAATTCCATCAGCCAGAACAAGTAAATGATTTCTTCCTCAAGGTATTTCTTCCCCAAGAGGGGGAAGGGATACAGAAAGCTAAAGAATCTGATACAGGGTGACCCATAAAACTCAATAGCTCCGACCTCCAAGCCTAGAGAGAAGAGGTTGTCAAGGGGGTCTCACTCTAATCTAGACTCTCCACGCCTCACCCTTCTTGATATATCTCCAGACTCGTGTCCCTTCAACCCGCTTGAGGGCTCAACTCTTCCATCCTAACCTGCTCCCCAAGAAGATCCTTCTAGTTCTAACTGTCCCCTCACCCTGCGGCACATGCACTACGCCCACGGTGACTCCAGCTACAGCGTCTCCGAGCAACCACGTCCTCCAGGGGTACCAAGGCAGCCAAGTCAGGGGAGGAAATCGGGCTCGGATAAGCCTCCACGCCTCCCTCCTGGAGCAGGTCCGCAACAGCTTCTCCCGAAAGCCCCGAAGCAGCTGATGGGGTAAGGGATCTAGTCCCTGCTCGGCGCCCCCAAAGTGCCTGTGGAACAGTGCCTCAGTAAGAGGACTTAGGACACCAGACACTGCTTCGGACCGAGGACTAGCCACCGGGTCCGACTCCTCTCCCAACACCGGACAGGACACAGTGCTAGACAACTCGCTCATTATGCCCTGGTCTACCCTCCTTCTCCAGTCCTGACTTATGTACCCCTCCACCCCGTTCCATAGAACCCCGCCCAATATGGGGGGGGGACCCCCTAGCTCCACCTCCTCGCAGTACCATACAATCAAGGGCTAGGGAGGGGTACATCTCCCCGGGGAATCCTATCTAGGGGCGGGGAAGAGATCCTGGAGAGACACTCTGGGGGTAGGAGGAGGGAGAGTGTTGCATATCTGGCCATACTCTCCCTACCCTTCCCCAAAACTTCAGTCATAATGGATGGGGAAACAGGGGCTGGAAGGACATGAGAATGATGCCAAAGGAGGTCTTATCACTTCCCAAGAATAGAGGTTTCCGAGCATTAGCTATCCTTCTTCCTCTTCTCTCTTTTCCTTGTAAGCGTTATGAACAGGAACTCTGGGAATAGAGCAGTTCAGATATCGCACCGCCCCCCCCCCATCCCCATGCAACCACAATATTCCCAAGAGGAAAAGGAGGGGAAAACGATTAGTCCACCCCAAAATTCAGAGACAAAGGGACAGAGTACAGTTCAAAAGTCATCCATTAATGCTACACAGCTGGGGTGGAGAAGTGGAGGAGGGGTGTAGTTTGGACACTAAGTTCAATATGCTGGGGATAGATGCTGAAAGCATAGGTAATATGGCATGTATTTGTTTTTATTGACTGTGGGTCACTAGTTTGGTTAGTGTTTATTCATTGAATTTTAAAAGTGTCTGTAAGGAAGACGCTATCCCTCAAGACTATCTGATTCCGATTCTAATTTCTCCCTGCTTATATTTTGCTTTGGGGAAATTGGGGAGGGGGGCAAGGCGTTGTAGGGCACAAGAAGAGCTCTGAAGATAGCCCTCAGCCTTCTCTAAATCTGGACATTCTGACTCCCTTCTTTCTTGGTCCACGATAAACCCTTTTGGTCTTCCTGAACCCTAAACCTAGATTCATAATCTGACTTCTGCTCCACCCCTTGACAGCTTCTGGAAATCCAAATTTCAAGAATCTTTAAGACCCCAACCACTCACCCTCTGGCCCCCCAAGTCCCTGGCCCCAAAACCCTGGGGGTCGGGTGGAGCCAGGGCGGCCTCTCTTGGCTTAATTCCTCCTATTGTTTCCCTTACTTCTTATCGGGCCCTGCGTCCTGTCCACCCTCCTTAAGACCCCTCCTCCCATTGTCAGCAGGAGGGGGGCCTAAGGTCCAGACCCAAAGGGAGGCTCTGGCCCCTTGCCCACGCTAACCCCACAGCCCCTCCTACATAGAATTCCATTGTCTGGTGAGGAAACACAGCCCCATGTGATGGAGCCCCAGGGGAGAGATGGACACACTGGACACGCAGATGAGGACCAGGGCAGCCAGACACAATTCTGAGTCCTTTTCTCTCTGTCTTCAGTCCTTGGAGTCTGGGATACGAAGGAGTGCAGGCTCCTTCTGAACTTCTCTTTGGACCCCAGGGCTGGAAGATGAAGCACCAAAAGTAACATCTCTGTCCAGGTTTCCTCTCCCCAAAGTCAGGAGCTGGGAGATGACTGAATGAGGACTTCAGAGGAAGGGGAAGAGGGTTTTTCCCCAGGATTCTCCAACAGTGGTGGTGAAAAGCTCAGTCAAAAAAAGGTATATTTAGGATTTTGCCTCTTTAGCCTCTGGATGGTGGGTTGTTGGATTTTGTTTTGTTTTTTTAACTAGTTGGGAATGGGAGGGAAAGGAAAAGGTGAGAAGGAGAAGATCACAGGGGCTTGGAATTTCCAATGTAGCAAGTAAAGGGGAGGAAAGGAGGTCAATGACATATATGATGAGACTTTCGGATTAAATTATTAGGATTCCTAATGACCATTTAGTTCCATGTCTGGGGTGAGAAGTTCATGTGAAAACCCACTGATTCCAAACCCTTTGCCCCTTCCCCATTTCTGGACCCACCCCAAATGATTCTAGTGACTTTACTTCTGTACCTTTTCCCCATTCCCTCTATCAGGGAATCATATCCCTCAATATCATATATCATATCCCTCAGTGATAGAGCAAAACCTTTATTTTCAGGAAACAGACAAATCAAAATAAATCAATACATTCTGCCACCTTATCCACCCAACCATACTTCTTTTCTTGGGGCTTGAGTGATACATTACAGAGGGAGGAAAGTGGAGGGAATCTGTATCCCCAGAGTAGAGAAACAATCTTTATGTACTAGAAATCTTTCTTAAACTTGACACCATTCCCATCAGGTCCACCCACCCCCAGCCTAGCCCTTTACATTCAGCTGAAGAATGAGGAGAAAAATTAGTTCAAAAACAGTGCCCAGGAGAGGGCCCTCATCCATCACAAACCTAATGGTAAGTTACCCACCCCACAAAAGTGAGGAGGTCACCAGTCATAGCTCATCTTCATCCAGCTTGGCCAGCCGAGCCTGGCAAATAGTGTCTTCAGGTGCAGGAGGGGCCTGAGCAGAGTTAACAAGATCCAGAAGAGAGACAAGAGTCAAAGGGCAAGAAATTCAGAAGTTGACACTCAAAAATTTATCAGAAATCTCTGACCCTTATCCTCATCTCCTGGCTCTGAACTTCTCTGGCCCCACAGATTCCTCCCATTAAATCCTCCAGACTCAGTAGCCCCGGTAATATGCCAATCCCTGACTCCTACCAACCAGATAATTGAGGGCAAAGGGCTTAAAATTAAGTCAAATGCTTATTGACTTGACTTGATCTGGAAGAGAAAAGGGTAGAAAGAGGGGGGTCAGGAAGGAAAAGGAGTATGTTGGAAAGAAATGGGGGAAGACATTATTTATATAGACAAAGAGTGAAGGGAAAATTACTTCTCACATAATAACAGATGGGAGCTATATAGTACTTTATTTATTTTTTTGCTTTTTTGGGAGGGCAGTTGGGATTAAGTGACTTGCCCAAGGTCACACAGCTAGTTTTTTGTGTGTGTGTTAAGTGTCTGAGGTCAGATTTGAACTCAGGTCCTCCTGACTCCAGGGCCGGTACTCTATCCACTGCACCACCTAGCCGCACCTATATAGTACTTTATGATTAAAAAAATTCAGGGGCGGCTAGGTGGTACGGTGAATAGATCTCCAGCCCTGGAGTCAAGAGGACTGAGTTCAAATTTGGCCTCAGACACTTAACACTCACTAGCCATGTGACCTTGGGCAAGTCACTTAATTGGACAAGTCAACAATTGCTCTGCCTTCCCCCCTCCAAAAGGAAAAAAAAATTCATACCCATTGTTTCTTTTGGTTCTTACAGTAACTTTTTGAGGTTGGTAAAGTTGGTCAGTCAGTCAATTAGCATTTATTAAGCACTTACTATATGCCAAGCAGAGGGGACACAAAGTCAAAACAGTCCCCACTCTCAAATACTCTCAAAGAGCTCACAGTCTAAGTGTGAATGTTATTATTCCAATTTTACAAATGAAGAAACAAACTCAGGAAGCCAGGATTCTAGATCCAGTGTGTTATCCACTATACTCTGCTGCCTCCCATGTTATTTTCCTTCCCAACTCTCCCTCTCTTAAGATTAACCTCTCAAGGGGTGGCTAGGTGGTGCAGTGAATAGAGCACCGGCCCTGGAGTCAGGAGGACCTGAGTTCAAATCCGGCCTCAGACACTTAACACAAAAAACTAGCCATGTGACCTTGGGCAAGTCACTCAACCCCAAATTGCCCTCCAAAAAGAAAAAAAAAATAGCCTCTCAATTTCCCCCATGGATGACACTTTCTCCCCATACCTGCTCATTCTGAGGCAGGGGGCATTCAGCCACCCCCACTGGGGGCAGCAGCAGGGAAGGGAGGGAGCCATTGATGGGTGTATGTGTGCTGACTGGGGCTCGGTCCCCAAGCCGGGATCGTCCAGGGCTTCCCCCCACAGGCCCTCCTATCCTTCCCAAGCTGTTAGTCTGGCTTTCCCGTCGCTGGTATTCAATCGGTGACTGCAATGCTGGGATAGGGAGAGGAACAAGGAAAAAGGAATGGCAGTCTTACTGGGCCCCTTCCCTGGGATCTCTGCTGTCCAAAACAAGAATTCACATTTATATAGTGCTTTAAGGTTTGCAAAGTTCCATTCTTCAATGGTACTGACTCCTCCAGCAGCTAACTGGAAGGATTCATGTGGGAGTCTGAATTTTACAAAGTCAATTTGACTCTGTAATTTGTATCAGAGGGTCAGAAATTGGAGGTGTACAGAAGTCAGTCATCAGGATCTGGAGTTAGAAGTCAGAGATTATCAGGGAATATGTAGGTTAGAGAACCTTAGAATGCCCAAGGATGTTGTGGTGGTCTCTTACCATTGAGGAAGTTCCTCTGACTTTCCAGGATCTGGGTTATATGCCGAGTCCAGGCCTCACTGACTGTTGGATCCAAAGCCTGTAGAATGTAACGTTGGACACCACCCTCTGGCCCTCTTGAAGTCAAGGTGAACCTGCAGGGATCCCCCTGAGTGTTCTTCTCTAGGCCTAGACAGCTGACCTGAAGCAGTACATGTGGATAGGAGGGGAAACAATTCAGATGCTTCTAGAGGTTTTCCAGTCTCCTAGGTCCTGTTTTCTAAAACTGACCTCATCCTCCATACCCTCCTATAAACTCTCCAATGACCCCAAACTCTGGAGATCCTTTCTCAGGGTCCCTCCCATTCTTTACCAGTCCCCCTTCAAGCCATCCCAGAGTCCCCCCCCCACCTCTATTCCCCCCTCACCTTGATGCTGTTCTTATAGACGTATCCAGATTGTGCCCCACCCCTAACCCCTCCCCCTAGGGCCTCGCTGAAGATGATGATTTGTTCAAAGAGGAAGACTCGTCTCTCTCGACCCCGGGCAGGGAGCAGCCCCCCTGCTTCTGGTTCAGTAACCCAGAATGTGTCCTGACCCAAGAGCTTCCCCTGGGTGGTCAGCTTGCCCTAAACACAAAAGGGAAACAGTCATGATCAAAATTAGAAGACTAGAAGATGGGCACTCTGGTCAGAAAAGGCTAGGAGGGAGAAGGGAGTGAAACAGAATACTCTGCCAGGACTACTCCCCCCTCCCCTCCCACATCTCTCTCTCGGGATCCAGTTTAGGGATCTAACGAACTATAGAGGTCCCATACCAGAGGGCCCAACTACATACAGAGTTCCTCTAGGTTTCCACCTCCTTCCCATACCTCAAAGCCTCGAAGTCGTCCCAGACTCATCATGTCATTGCAGCGTTTGGGCACAAAACACATGACCTCTACTGCCCGCTGAGACAGGAAAAATTGGAGAAATGCACTTAGAAGTGGAGGGTGAGACAAATCTCTCTTCCTACTCTTGCTTCCTTCTTTTAACTATTTTCCCTAAAATGTTCTCTCCCCAAACTAATCCTTAAGTGAGTCCCTACCCAAAGGTCCACTGAGGTTTGGAAAGGAGAGAAGGTTGGTTATGGTTAGAAGAGGAGTGAGGTCTTCTTACCTCAAGCTCTTCAGTATTCTTCTTGGCTTTGCTATAATATTTGAGGAAATCCTGAGACATGTAAAGGAAACAGAGAAAGATTCTGATGCTGGGAACCTGATTTGGAGATTTCCCAGACACCCTGAGGGGAAGACAACCTGGGTAGTATGTGAGGAACTCTGAAAGGAAGGCCTGACAGGTAGTGTGGAGGAAGAGTAGGTAGGTTTATGTGGGCAAGAGGCTCTGACCTTGAGTAACAGCTGGTATTGCATGATCCTTTGTACAGGTTTGATGAGAAGGTCATTAAGCTGAAGACGGTGACCAAGCTGCTGTCGGAGCTCCTATAAAGGGAGAGGAAATAGTATTTAGATGGGCTCCCATATTGGACCCTGGCCCACCAATAACTCTGAACACTGACCTCAAAGTAGCTATCTCCAAATTCAGACATGACGTGTTCAGACTTGGGTTTGTTCTGGCAGTAAATAACATACATGTGTAGCCTCCTCTCCTGAAGAAGTGTGGGGAAATCATGGATGAGGGCAACCCTCCGACCCTAATATATACAGAGGCTTAATCCATCCCCAAATTGAGACCCCATTGGAACCCTGACCAGCTCACATGCTTAATGAAGAGCTGGGCCAGCCAATCAGGATCCTGAAGACATTTCTGTAGTTCTTGAAGGAAGTAACTGGAGGTGTGGCCAAGGAAAGGGGGAAAAAAGTCAGAATGGAATCTGCTTGAGCCTCCTAACCCAAATCTTATGATTTCTTTGATCTGCTTAGTTTTCCCCCTCTTCCATAATTGTGTCCCTCTTCATCACTCCCCTCTTTTCCTTTCTGTTTTCCTCCACTCCCCATACCCTCGATGCCAAACATCCTTACTCTCTGTGCCATTCATAGATTTGCTGGATATTCCCAAATACAATCCTGTCCCGACCTCGCAAATTTTCAGGGATGCCCTGGGCTGTCATGGTTGCCATGTAGCCCTGGTAAGAAGGTACAATGTGAGGTATGAGTACGACAAGAAGATGCTATTGTAAGGGGTACCACTAGAGGGACCTGGGCATGATGGGGTGAAAAGGGGAGGAACCTATTCCCAGGAAAAGGATCCATGCAACTTTTGGAAACTAATGTAGAGAGTTCCAGCTCTAGACGAAGGGATGGCAGCTGTGCAGGGGTAGGAGGGTAGGAGTGAGGGATAAGGGTGGAGTAGAGGAATCTACCTCCACAATCTGCCCCAAGTCCTCCACGTACATTTTCTCTGTTTCCACCAGTTCACTCAGGACATACCTAGGAGGAGAGCACCCCTCCTCAGGGTCAATGGACTCCCTTCTTCAGGGAATTCACTTCAGCGGCCACTCCTTTCTGGGACTTAGTGACCCCTCTCCCTGAAGACCCTAGTGAGGGTGGGGGGTCTCTTCCCATCCAAGGCAATGCCTGTGGGAGGTTCCCTCTAAATGCTTGAAGAGGATCCATTTGGTCCTCATTGGAAGCACAAACATGGCACTTACATACTCCTGTCCAAAGCCCTCTTCCTCTTTTCTTCCTCACTTTCTGTAGTCTGAGTAGGAGTCTCCTTGGTGGGCTGGGAAATTGTTCTTTCCTGGAGGAGTAGGGAAAGGAATGTCCCTCAGCATGATGGCCAGGAAACCTTGACACTGCTTCAGCATCCACCTTGATTCCCTTTTCTTGATACCTGGGTCCTGTCTCCAGGTCCCTCCAATAAAGTGGTCAGTAAGGTCAGTTCTGGTAGTTCCTCCCCTGAGGCTAGAGTTGACTCCCGAATCCATCCCTGGTTATCAGAGGTCAGATATGGGTCAGCTACAACAAATATGTTCCCCTTCCTAACAGTGAGCTCCTAGCCCTTGCCCTCCACTCAATATTTGATGTTCCAGCTGGCTCCTCTGCTCACCTGACATGATCCCGCCTGGTCACTGTCTGTCTCGGTTTCCACACTGAGGCAGTGTCTAGAGTGGTCCAACCACCGCCTCAAGCCACTGACAGGCCCTGGGGGTCCGGGGGAGCAGGGACCAGAGCTGAGTCCAGAGCTAGGGACAGAAGTGGGGGCCAGGACAGAGGCAACAGAAGCAGAGACACTGCCTTCACTGCCGGCAATGGAATAGGACTCTGGGAGAGTGGAGGTGGACACAACACATAGGAAGCATAGTTAGGACTTCCAGGAGAAATCACAGAACATCTTTCCCACTATAGCCGATTCTTTTCCCCAGTGCCCCAAGACCCATGTCTCCATTTGAGTTGACTGGGAATTAAAAAATCTTATTGGTCTTCACAAGAGGGAAAAGGGGGAGGTAAGTATAATAACTCCCCCTCCCCCACCTCAAGGGGCAGAAACATCCAGGAGAGACTCCAAGCATTTTGTTCCCCTCTTCCAGATCCCCAGGAATATGTGGGACTCCCTCACATTTTCAGTTCGGCAAGGTTTATGGGTACAGGGGGGCAAACCATGCACTGGAACTAAGATCTGGGGGTGGCCATCTGCCCTCCCTTCCATGATGGGTACAGACCATTCCCTGGGAAACAGGGGTGGGGAACAGAGCTAGGAACCATCTGCCACCCATGGAACGGCTCCCCCACTTGCTTCAATCACTATAAAAAGAAATAATTTCTGTACCCCTTGTTCTTCCCCCCCCCCCCAGCAGTTTACTACAATAGACAGAGGAGGGCAAGGAAAGGAAGCTTAATATGGTAGGAGATCTGTCACTAGTGAATCAGGTTATATGATTAGATATAAAACTCTAGATTTCTTCATTGCCTCCCTTTTCTCTACCCAGACCTGAGTCACATTCGGGACAGCAAGGCTTTGAGTTTGATTGAATGCTTTTTGGGGAGAAGGGGGTAGTGAGAAGATGGGAATAGTACAGGGCCCTGGAAGAAACCTGAACAGGGTATTTCTCTCATATCCACCGTGTCTTGGAGACACATAAAAACAGACAATGACCCCTCCTTGCCCCTTCCCCCAGTTTCCTGAATATGGAATAAAAATATTTAGAGAGATCATCTTCCAACTTCACTTTTCTGGGAGATGTACTGACAGTCTCCAGTTAGGGGGTTAGGGGAGAAAAGGACCCTGGCTCCCAAGTTCCCCTCCCATACACATTAATTAACCTTCCCCCCCTTTCAAGGTTCCCACCCCCCAAATACTGAGTCCCACACTCACCGCGACCCCCCCGGGAGAAACAGCAGCCGCATTTTGCCAACACTTTGCGGATCACGTGGGGACAGGCACAACGACCCCCCCGGTGATCCTCCCGCATGGCTCCGGGGCCCCCCCAGACCCCCCACCCGGGCCGGCCATGCAGAGGCAATCACGGGGGGCGGGGCGGGAACGGCTCTGGGAGCACACCCCCCTCCCTCCCACCCAGGTCTGGGCTGGGAGAGGGGGGAGGGAAAGGATGGCGGCGGGGATGTCTTGGGGTGGATAGAAGTCTTATCTGAAGGAGGGACAGGGGGTCTAGGGAAGGGGCAGCACAAGGCTGGGATGCTGAGCTGGGTGAAGAGGGGCTCCGGAGCCCTATCCGTCCCGGGGTCCGTGCGTCCAATTGTCCGGTCCGGGTGGGGCCTGGGCCGGGATGCGGCTGCAGCTCCAGCTCTGTCTCTGGGGTCGCTTGGGGGTGGGGTTGGGGTGGGGGAGTTGGATGGGTGCGTGGAAGATGGGGTGGGGAAAAGTCCCTGGGCTGGGGTTGGGGCGAGGATATGCGGGGGTGGCAGCGTTGGGGAGATACTGGCGCTGCGCCGGGTCTGGGCCGAGCGGCGAGCTGAATTGCAGGCCGAGCCTTTATGCAGCCGAGGGGAGGAGTCTATCAGGTTCTAACTCCTCCCTCTCCCTCTCCATCCCCACCTCCAGTTAAGTCCCCAATTTCTCTCTCCCCCACTGGCTCCCCCAACTTGGAGCTCTATGTCCCCAGTTTCTCCATTCCTCCCTCCAC
>NW_027185715.1:2033152-2104561 GCF_028583685.1 Petaurus breviceps papuanus | reverse complement strand
TGTGTGTGTGTGTGTGTGGAAGAGGCATGGAGAAGTTAAAAAGAAAAAAAACGGAGAACTATACAATAGGGGGTGGGAGATGAGGAACGGGGGTGGGGTGGGGAGGAAATCTGGGATTAGGGAAGGGAAACATGTTGTGAAGCCAAAAGAGGTCTAAATTGAATATAGCTGGGGAGAGGGCCAAGGGGCAGGCTCTGGAGAACTACATATTTGGGAAAGTTCCCAGGGCCACAGAATGACAGTGGGGGTAAGGAGAGAGAGGAGGATTGAAGGGGTGTCGCACAGCTGGGGTCCCCCAGTGCAGCTGGTCTTGTGATGGATGTCGTTCCAAGTGATGACATTTGGTCTCCCCGTGGTCATGGAAGTGCCAATGGTGAAGGTGAGACGCTGGTCAAAAGCCTTTCGGAACAGAGTCAGCACCTTGTTGCCCTCGGGGCAGTCTGGGAGGTAGGCCACCCGTGTGGTGCCAGGATACCGAACGCCAGGGTTTGGGTGCTCGGCCTGGGAGGATGGGGGAGTGGTGGGGCAGTCAGTGGATGGATGCCCTAGAGGCCCATGCTGATGACTATCAGTCATCCTGGTCATGCCTCTGTTGGTGTACTCCCAGTTCACACATAGGGGAATGTGCTGGAAGATTTCTAAGGAAGCAGATACCCTGGTCCAACAAACAATTCTTATATTTGAAAAGTTTTTCCTACTCTCTAACTCTAACCATCTATACTTCAACTGGACACAATTTTCCTTTTAATTGGTTTAGTTGGATTAAAGAGGAGTTAGTCTTACATAGAAATGAGGACTAGGCATAAGTCAGCTCTTAGCCTTCTCTTTCTAACGTCTCCAACTTTCTACCAAGGACTTTATTATTTATCTCTTTCAGCATTTCTCTAACTCTTATCCAAATTGTTCACGTTCTCGTGAAAACCAAAACCTAGTTTACAAAAACTAGGCATTACTCTCTAGCAATGAGGTTCCCAGAATGACATCTTGGCCCTCACCCATCACTTCTGTTCCTATCTTATACTGTCCCACTGGCTTCTCTCTTTCAAATAAGTATGACAAAATAATTATGCCTCTTTGCTTGTAGCCCTCTAAGATTTGGGGATCCCTTTCTAAGGAGCCTTCACCTGACCAACTGTCCCCCACCCCTTGCCAATAATTCTCCTCTGTAGCAATTCCTGCCCTAATGAACACTTAAAGATTCATCATGTCAACGTTAACTAGTTCCTTTCCTTATTCTTAACAGACTTTTATGTGTGTTGGGGGTAGGGAAGAAGAAGGGGAGCTGGCTTTGTAGGACATCCCCCACCCCTGGACAATGATCAGAAAGTCATACTGTATGAAAATAGCACAGTCAAACACATTCAGTATCCTAAATCATTGGTCAGTTCTCTTCCCTATTCTTATGATGGAAAAGGGTGAGTCAAATCAGTGAATTAGCTTGGGAGAGGCCAAAAGGGGGGAAAAGAGTGTGATCTTCTTACCCCTTGGACGCCAGGTGGAAAGACGTACTGGATGACAATGGTTCCATATTTCTCATAGCTAGGCAGCAGGAGGCTGGCATCCTTGGAGACCAGCATTCGCCCATTCTGGGGCTGGTTGCCCACCAGCTGCCCATAGAAACGACCACACATGGGGCAGGCCTTCTTCACCTGCAGTGCCCGGGTAATGCAGCCTTCACAGAATGAGTGTCGGCACTTTTCCAGTGTCTTGGCATTCTGGATCTCCCCCAAGCAAATGGGACAAGTGCTCTCCTGCTCTTCCACCTCCTCTCGAAGGCGGGGCGGAGGAGGTGGGGGCAAAGGGGGTGGAGGAGGTAAGGGGGCTCTGGCCCCTGGGGGCAGCAGTGGAGCAGCCCGGAGAGGAGGGGGCCCTGGGCGGTGCAGCTCAGGATGCTCACTCCCACCCCCCAAGGACAGGCAGCCCATCAACTCCCCCTGCCTTTGTGCCTTCTTCAGCTCCTTCTCTGCCTCCTTCAGCAGCCCCTTGAGAGCCTTTCTGGCGAGGTAGAGGCTATTGGGAGGGGCTGGGTGAGGACCCTGGGGAGCAAGCTGGAGAACATAGATGTCCGATGTCTCTCCATCGATGAGGATGGATATCCGGTGTTCATCTCGAAGCCGAGCCAGCCGCCCTGGTGTTTCCTTGCTCAGGAAGTCCCATACTGGCTTTGAGACTGTCACCTTGTTCTTGCAGCTGCCCCCACAGGCCGCCATCCTGGACAGGACGAACGACACTGCCCCAGGATGACAGGGCTTCAGGATAGGGTCTATTTTCCACATACCAGTGCCTCCACTCTCAATTCCCACTCTCCACCTGAGATCAGCATCAACCCCACTGCAAAGCCCAACCCAATACCACCTCTCACCAAAGAACTGCCTATCTTATTTTAATCTCCAAAGTCCAGTATCCCTTCCACTGTACTGCAATCTACCCAGAGTTCTCCCATTAAAGACCAGGGTAATTCCCCAAGATGAAAGATTATATTGCAATGTAGGGAAAGTTACTTCAAGGTACAATGACCTTCTCATTTTCATTCAATCCCAAACCCAAGGCACAGTATCTCTTCCTTGTTGCCCCCTCCCACGATTCCCATCAGGGTTACAGGGTCCTCATTCAGAGTGGGAGGTCCAATTGATTTATTACCATTTAAACCAAACATCTGAATCTATCCCATTTTTTCTACAGTTACATTCCTTTCCTGTCCAGAGTGAAGTAAAGTGCCCTGGCAGGGAGGCTCCCAGCCTGGCACACCCAGAATTGGCTTTCCTTTTCTCCCTGTATGACCCTACTTATGTGCTAGAAATATCTGACCTAGTGGTGATGGTGGTGAATCTCTCTGTCCAGAGTTGGGGAGAAATGAGGGAACCTTCCTGGACACATCTTAACTCAGAGGCCCTATGCATCTGAGCAGCCCTGGGAGTGGAAGAATTGGGATTTCTAGAGTCAAAGTTACTGAAAGCACTGAAAACAAGATCCCTGGGGTGGGAATGGGGGTGGGTAAGCTGTATGTTATTTGGAGGACTGATACCTGGAGAGCCCATGGACGATGATGGCAGGAGGAATCCAGGAAATTCCACACTCAGCTGGATTTTGACCCCAACACTAAGTGAGGGCAATAGGGTTATAAATATAAACTGTTGCCTTACCTGTCCTCCCCCTACCCTTGCCACCAGTCAATTGCACCTAACATCTCCCTTCCTCTTCCCCCACCCTTAGTGTTCCATCCCCTTTCCAAAAGAAGCTTTGTGGAGACCGGAACTTCAAACCTCTTTTCATCCCTAACACTAAGCCCTTCAGGGGACTTTTCCTCAGTCTACAGTGAAAAGGTAAGAAGAGAAAGGAGGAAGGAATAACTGATTAGGACTAGAAAAGCCTCAAAAAATTGATCTAAGTCAATTGACTTAGCTGTTATCCTGCTCCCTTGCCCTCAGCTCATAAAGGCAGGAATTTCCTGAGTTCTCAGACTTCCATTCTTCCCACTACTCCCCATGATTCCCAAATTGTTTACCCTCATGGCCTGCAAATCCTCCCTAAGGTCTAACCTTAATCACTCCTGCTTGCTGGCTGTTGAAGATGTGGACAAAGTGGCAGCAGACTCTACAACAAAAAATATCCATAGTTCACTCTTACTAGTGTAAGACCAGGTATCCCATCTCTCCATCAGTATACACGGTCATGCAGGGAGAATGCTCATACATGGGGCTAGTTCCTAGAAACTGGGGCATGCCCTTTGTCCTCACATATTAACTTCCTCAGGTCTCCATCTCTCATCCAGCTGGGAAGACAGCCACTGGGCTGAGCCTGGTGTTCAGTTGGGTCTGGCTGGGTCACTGACCCTCTCTGCTGCTGCCCTTGCCCGTGTCTCCATCCTACCCCACATCCCCCTCCCAGCCCCTGACCCCGGCGCGGGCGGCTACAGACTGGGGCCCCCCTGACATCGGAGGTCAGCCCCGGCCCCCAGCTCGGCCGAGGCCGCTGGGGGTCGGCGGGGCCAGGCGGTCCGTGACCTGAAGAGGGCCATTCCCACCCCCCAGACTGGGGCGGGGCCAGCGGAGGTGTCGGGAGGGGGCCGCAGCCCCGAGCCTCCGCGACCCCGCAGGCCGGGCCCGCATTCCTCGGGCGCACACCCGGACACGCTCGCGCGCACACACGCCCGGGCCCCTCCCCGAGCCCGCAGCTGGCAGGCCCCGCAGCACCTTCCCCCCGGCCCCGCGGCAGGAGGCAAGACGCCCGCCGGGGGGGCGGCCGCAGGGGGTGGGCGAGGGCGAGGGTCCCCCGGATCGAGGGAGCTGGGTCCGAGGGGCGCCAGCCCGCCCCCGGGGGGCGCTGGGGGGAGGGGAGGACTCCGGGCTCACCTACCTCCCGTCAGCGCCGCCATCGCCGGTCACATGACTGAGGCTGTTGCTGGAATGACGGTCCGGACCTTAGCAACGGGGCGGGGGGGAGTGGGGTGGGAGAGGAGGGAGAGGGATGAAGAAGAGGGGAGGGGGACTGGGGAGGGGGGGGCCTCAAGGAAGGGAGGCGGGGCCGAGAGCAGCGGCCCCCTCCCTCAGATCGGAGGCGACAGTCACCGCCTCTCGGGCCCCACCTCCAATCCCAAAGCGTCCTCCCAGCACCTCCCAGCCCTGCTTCCTCGGGGATGCTCCTGGGGGCGGGGGAGGGGGGAGAGAAGGAGGGGGCGGGGGGGGCGGCGATGGGGGCAGGAGCCGCGAGCGAGCCTGGTGGGGAGGGCGAGAAGCCGGCCAGCCCCCCTCCCCCATTCACCTGTGTCTCCCCATCACCTCCGTCACCTCCGCCCCCTCCCAGCCTCAGCTCTTTCTTCCCCAATCCACGGCGCGGCCGCCCGTGGGGCTGACGGAGGCCGGGCAACCTCGGCTTCTTTGGAGTCAGCGGGGCCCAGCCGATGGATTAAGAGACTGGATGGCCTGAGTTCAGATCCCACCCAAGACATTTCCCAGCTGTCTAACCCAGGGCGAGGCACTGTGACTTGTCTGCCTCCGTTCTCGCCCTGTCTCCTAGATTTATGATATTGGGCGGAGGGGGCCCCCCCTTTATGCCATTTACCCACTTCTAGGGTGTTCGTTGCACATGGAGCCACAGGCAGAAAATTGAGAAAGAAGGAATAATGAATGAATATTAAAAATATGCCACTACTCTTTGTGTGACCTGGTCTAGGTCGTTTGACTTCTTTGAGGCTAAAGTTTGTTTTGTTTCGGGAGGGGGGAAGGCAGGGCATTTGGGGTTAAATGACTTGCCCAAGGACGCACAGCTAGTGTTGTGTCTGAGGCTGTATTTGAACGCAGGTCCTCCTGACTCAAGGGCCCGTAGCCGCCCTAGAAGCGAAATTCTTCATGGGTAAAATGAGTGGGTTGGATTAGATTGCTGGTCCCTTTCAACTTTTGAGTCTATGATCCTGAGGTTGGGAGAGGGGAAACCCCCCTCCCCCATCATGTACCCATTTTTAGTGTTCATGACAGACGGGAACCCAGGCAGAAAGGTGGAATAGATTGAGAATAATAATATACCCCTCAGCCCCATTTCTATAGCTTCCAAAGGTTTTTATAAAGAGCTTTGCTCATATCCATTATTCAAGGTAGATGGTAAATTATTATTCCTCTTTTAAACTTAAAAAGACTAAGGATCAGAACTTTACATTTTCAGTAACTTTTCTATTTTTTAACTTTATTTAAAAAAACTAAGTTTTACTTTTTTTCAAGAGATATGACCTCTTCCACCTCTTTCCCCCTCTCCCTTATTGAGAAAGTAAGGGGAAAAAAATCTATTAAAAACTTGTATAATCAAGCAAAACAAATTCCTATATTAGACATGTTCAAAAACATTGTCTCAATTTGCATTCATCATGAGTCCTCAGTAATCATGGTGGGTCATTGTTTTGATCAGAATTCCTAAATCTTTATGTTAAATTGTTCTGGTTCTGCCCAGGGAAAAGACTTTCCCACCGACATTCAGCTTTAAGTCCAGGTCTCCAGATGCTGAGTTCAGCACTTTTCCCGTTATACCTGACTCTTAAAGTAATCCTGTATCGTTCTCCAGTTGAGGTCCCCTCCACCAATAATCCTCATCCATCTCCAAAAACCAAAGCCAGAGTTCAACTTTGACGTTACAAATTTTTGCCCACACTTATTCTTTAACAGAAAGGGAAAATGAGGAAATAGAATGGATTGAGGTGCCCTGAAAAAGAGGATTCAAAGTCCATTTACTGCTCAGCCCTTCTAATACTCCTCCCAGAATACCCAGCCTAATCCAAATCCGTGCTGCATTCCAGATTAAAACCTTATACCCTTTTGTTCACCCTAGGGCCTCATCTACAAGTCTTCCCCCCCCCCCTTCTTTTTTTAAACTTTTCTTTCCCAGCAGCCAAAGAAGAATTTAATAAGGAAGATTTTGGAAATCCCAGGGGACTGCTGGGGGAGCACTGTCAATCCACTCTTCCCACCCCTGGGATTAGATGACTGATCATTCTCCAGCATGCTTTCCCAGGACCCAGCTGTATCCCTTCCCCTCACCCACTCTCTCCCTTACAGCCAAAAGATTTATTCCCAAGAAGCTTGGGGAAGGAATATTAACATTTGCTTTTTACTTAGCTTCTCTGCTGAAAGGACACATGCATTTTATTGAAGGGCTGTGGGTTCCAAGAAACCCAGATCCCAGAGGAGGTTAACCTCCAAGTTCAGTATCTGGCACCTCAAAGTTCTCATAGTTGAGAAATACTTCTAACTCTCTCCTTCAGTTATAATCTAAAACTATTAAATTCCTAAGGCAAAAACAAAACAAAAAACTCCATCAACTCAAGGCCTTTTCTTCTCCTTCCCCCCACCCTGCTTCCACCGGAGTTTCTATTTTCCTTTATGGATCATCAGAACCCACCTTTAAGACATTGTCTCCAGGTCTAGGGCACCACAGTCTTGTCTCTATAGACTTCGCAGCTCCCCATCTTCCTTATTCTGAACCCCAACACTCAATAACAGCTAACTTTTTATTGCATGGGTTTCCAAAGAACTTTAATATCTGATCGATCCCTTTAACAACCTTATGAAGGATTAAAGAAATTATGCCCATTTCAGAGATAAGGAAGTAAAATTGAAGAGATTAAGCTATTTGTCTTTGGCTGAAAATATACACTAGTTAATTTGTAATATGGGATTCCCATCCAGTCAGTGTCTAGTTATTCCAAATCTGGTACTCCCAAACCACACTGAACCTCAAAAATACACAAAGCACTAAGAGGGAGCAGTTCAGGTTTAATAATTTACTTCTATGTTGAGACAGCAATAGGAATATGCAAGATTATTATTTTTCTTTTCTTTAAAAAAAAATTTGCAACAAATGAAGACACCCATACTGCCCCTGGTGCATCAGCTACATGGTCAGAAAACCAATTTCTAGAGAAAGGCAGTTGCTGGTGTCCTAAATTTTATTGCATTTGGATAGGGGAAAGATAGGGGGAAGGAGTAAATTCAACCAAGGCCCCTGGAGGGAGGCAGACAGAGATGTCACACAGCATCACACACACACACACACACACACACACACACACACACACACACACACATTCTTCAGTTTCCTCCTTCTGAAGAATAAAAGTGGGAGCAAGGGAGCTGGTGGGGGAACATTTATAGGGCTACCTCTTACTGACAGAACAGTTTAGCCACACAGGGAGTACTGCACTGACCCATAACCTTGGACAATACTGGAGAAACCTGGGAAGGAGTGACTGTCTCAACTCCGAAGTGAGTCTATAACCCATTCCCCTAGGTTCATACTCCTCTGATGCCCTTGAAACCCGTTAAGTATACTACTCCTCTATGATTCAGGGAGGGGCAGTTATGGCTGATTCCTCTCAGGAGGTAGGGAATAGGGATGACAATGTCACCTATTTCTGGGAGATATAACAGCAGCACAAGACAGAATGAATGGGGGCAGGCTGATGACAAAGCTGAAGGGAGAGAGGAAGAAGGAATGGTGCTGAGTTCAATTCACCCCAAAGATAACCAGGTTTAGTCCAGGTTGAGGAATTCCCCTGCCCCTAGAACAATACCCAGAAATAACTAGACAAAGAGAAAATAATATTAAATATAGTGAGCTTTTAGCTCCAGAATCTTTCTTCACCAGTCTCCCAGACCAGCCACCTAAATGCCTGATGAAATGGTCCCAGGCCCAGGTAGGGACAGAGGCTCTGGTATCCAGCAGCAGCAACTAACAACAACCCCAACTCGGGCCTAGACAGTGAGGATACTTCAAGACTTAGGTGCCCAGGACACTGGGGAAAGGGCTAGGGAACCATCCAAAGTCCCTGACAAAGCCAACTGATCCCTCAAGCCCCCAACCCAGTGAGAAGCCAGCCTGCTGACTGCATCTTCCACAACCCCCTCCACTTCAACAGGTAAGACTGGCTATACCACCTTGTGCACTTTGCTGCATCCATATCTGCCCCAGGCACATGGGGGACTGTTGGAAGAGTGAAGAGCAGACTTCTGTGCCTCCAATAAAGTTAAACAGCAAAGTTAAAGCCATGCCTGGCTCAAGTTTTCCAGGTCACAGCAACATCCTAAACCAGAGTCATGGTCCTGCCAGGGTCAAAAGATACCCCTTCCCACAACCAATCCAGCTTCTCCTATTTTACAAAAATAACATGACATTTTACAAAGATCAAGGCACTTGGAAGAGAAAAAAAAAGTCCTCAGTAAAACCCTAATGAAGCTGACTCTGGGGGTGGTGTGGTTGGGACAAGAAGCAGGGAGGACATCACTCTGGGAATGGGGAGAGGCAACCTGGACTTAGCTAAGGAAGAGGACACCCCTAACTCCATCAGTCTTCCCCTTACAGCCCTGTCATTCCTTCCTCCCCCACCCAAGTCTAAGGAGGCGTCACAGAGTGCCAGTCAGTCTCCTAGGCAAAGATGTTGGTGATGAAATCTAGGAACCGCTTGGCATATTGATCAGGATGGACAGTAGAGATCTCTGCACCAGCCTGTGGAAAGAGAGAATTGAGAAACAAAGAGAGGGTTGAGAGTGGATCTAGGAGTGGATTGCTCCTTCACCCCAAATCCTTCCTCTGATTTCCACATTCAATTCTTTAATCCATCTCCTCCACCGCGGTCATTACAAAAGCTTCCCAAAGAAAACTGAGGCTCTTCCCCTAACAGCTGTTTCTGAGCCCAAAAGTGGGAATAAGAGCCAGAAGCGTATACAAACCCAATGGGAATCCTCACCCCATGCTTGACAGTCTTTGCTGCATGAGCTGCCTTCTTCTTGGCATCATACTGAGTCAGGATGTCAATGAGACCCATGAAATATACCTCCTTCTGGGGAGCCCCTGAGAGACAAGGAAATGTGGTGAAATGCAAGGATAAGCCTGATTTCCACTCCCCACCCCACCCCTACTCCAAACACTCATGAACTGATTTACTATTTTTTCAGTTATCTGTACAGATGTGCCTTATCTCCACTTGCTTCACAGATATTATAGAGGGACTTCTCATTAGACTGGATGACCTCTGAGATCCCTTCCTATCCCAAGATTCTGTAAGACCATCCTTCAAAGGGGTGCCATTCTGTAATATAATCAGTCTCTCCTAATTTTTCTTGGCCTTTAGTGTCTCTTTAAATTTTTTTTCCCGACCACTAGGAATAGCTCCAAAGCCCTTATCCCTGATACCCTACTCACCTTCAGCGCTTCGGATGGCATAGACATCAATGAAAGACTCAAACTCTCCAGGGCCTAAGGGTCGATGAGCATGGATATAGCCCCCAATGCCCTCAGGGGAGGTACCACAGGAGCCAACCAGAGCTGGAGGCCCTGCCATACCACAGTCCCCCTCCCCTTCTGGTTCCTCCTCTCTCCCAGGTCCTTCTTCCTCTGGTTCTGTCCCCCGAACGATGTCATGGATACCCAACAGAAGGCTGTAGTCCATAATCTTTAGCTGTACCAGAAACTGAAGGCCCACCAATGTGTTAGAGATACCAGAACACTTCTTGCCTTACAGGATTCTACTCCCTCCACCCCACTATGACTCTGGCTATCTCCAGGGAAAAGAAGCAGAGGCTTAAGAGGATGAATGGCAGCGGCAGCCTTATATCAAGTCAGATCCTTCCTAATTCAGAAAGATGGCTGTCCTGTTTTCACAGCTCAAACCTATCATTCCATTTCCCCACCAGAGCTGTGAGAGATCTCCCACTAAGAATCTGGAAGTTCCCAAGCCTCCAAACCCAAGCAAAACCAAATAGACAGAACAAAGAAGAGAGGCTCTTTTACATTAGGACTAGAAGACATAGCAGCCCTATGGAGGAATGATTAGAGGACACCATTTTAGAGTCAACGCCACCAAATCTCACCTCCACATCTCTCTTTAGCTTTTCCAAAAATACTTTCTTCTCCTCCTCACCAATATAAACTTTCTGGTTCTTGTTAAGAAAGTCCATATCCTTCAGTGTGGGCAATTCTTTAACCTGAGAGGAATGGAGAAAACAATGTTTTATGGTAAATCCTTTCCAACTCAGTCTCAAAAAAGCCCTTTCCACACTGCCCTGACCTAGCCTCGGGCTCCATCTTCTCACTCTTCTGGGCCACCCTCCCAGGTCCATACCCCCAAAGGTACCACAAAGCTTGGAACTACACACACACACCTGACCAAAGCCTTAGAATAACTTCATAACTAATAAAATACAAGAAGCATTCATTGATCACCTACTATATGCCAGGCATGGACACAAACTGTTCTGAACTGTTTCTGCATCATCAATTCACAATATGATTATGTCACTCAGGGTTTGTACCTTGCTCTGATTGTTGCCAATTCATCTCTGCGGCTTCTGCTACCTCCAGGATCACATCTCATTTATTCTCATGCCTGTGGCTTCCAACCCAATCTTTCCCACATCCCTACTCTTCCATCTCTGTTCTCTTAACAAAAAGCTACCTCTTAGATTGAGAAAACTCATGGGATGAGGACAGTCAATTCCTCAGATTTAGTATATCCCATCCTCTGCTCTTGTACCAACCCCAACATTTCCCACACGGAGGAGCCCCCTCTAGCTGAGCTCTGATTCAAAAAGAGCTACTTTTTAAGTGGATATAAGCCTTTCCAGAGAACTTCCTCTCTCTTTTTTTCCACCGTTTATAAACATAGAGTAGTTGGTGGAAATCCTTCAGCCAAAGCCGTTTCTCTTCCCTCATCAGCAGAAATGGATAGCCTTTCCACGACAGGATATACCCCGGCCCCTACCCTCAAAGACAAGGAATGTCACCTTTTCCTTATCACTGGCTTCCCGGGATACCAAGGAACCCTACAAAAAAGAAAGATTCAGAAAGAGATGGTCAAGAAGCAGCTGAAATGACGCTGAAAACACTGCTCCCCAAGCCGGTCCCCCTCTCGCTGCTCCCTGGCGAGCCTCACCACTTCGATCCGACACGGGCTTCTTCTACAGGATGAACTTTCTGGCTCCTCTTCCAGGCCCCTTCCTGACTCTCTTTAAACTCCTCACACCCTTACCTTGAGGTCATACTTCCTGTGCACAGGGAGGCGGTGGCTGAACATGTTGCGCATTACGAGCATGTAGCTGTCTTCATTGTCAACGCTCACCCGGTACATCCCCAAGAACTGGGGGAGAAGCGTGTTGCCATGGCACTTGACTATATACTAGGATGGAAGCCCCAGGGAGCATTGAGATGAGGATATGGAAAAAAAAAATCAGAGAAGAGGAAGAATCAGACCCATCTGGGAAATACTTAGCAGAAGGACTCTGGACACTGTGATTCTAGGTTAAGGGGGAGAAAAATCTAACTTGAAACTTAGCCATGCCCAGAGGGGAGGGAATCACAGGGACCAAGCCTCCTAGAATGCCCCTCATCACTCCTACTGCTCTTGAAATTCAATCATTTCCATTGGTATAATACCTTTTATTTAAATGTTCACACTTACCTTACCAAACAATTCTGTAATACGGGCCAATCAAATATGTTATTCTTCTATTACAACTAAATAAACTGGAAATTTCCAGGTGATAAAGGGATTTGCTAGATTTCCCTGGCTGGTGACACTGAGATCTATAACTCAGATCTCTTGATCCAACCTAAACACTTTCCTTTAGAACAATAAAACTCCTCAATGGACTGATTTAGGGCAAAAATAACATTCACATAGGAGAGAACCTATGCTTTTGATTCTAGAATTAAGGCATTAGTGCTTCCTTAGAAGTAGCATTTTTTTCATTCTTCCCTTTTCCAAGTTTTGCATTAGCAGCATACAGAACCAAAATGAGTAAAGTGTTTCTGACACGTCTAGAACATGTTCCATGGGCCAAAAAAAAAAAAAAGTGAATGTGACAATCATTTCCTGATGCCTCAATTGATTTCAGGAGAGTAGACTGCTTCCCTGGACTCATCCTGTGCCCCAAATGACCATGGCTATATCCTCCATATTTTCCTACCCCTGCCAGGTATTAGGTTAATGTTTTATTGACTGATCCTAAATTAATCTGCTGTTCATACTATGCTATGTCCATGTCTAATACAGTGCATCTGAAGTGGTAAGCTGCCAGAGAAAAGGAAATAGAGCCACGATTCTTTTTCTCCACTACCAGGCACTAACAAATATACTTTGTGATGACAATCTATGTTGTTATCGAGTCATTTCTCAGTAATGTCTGACTCTTTGTGACCCCATTTGATATTTCCTTGCAAAGATACTGGAGTGGTTTGAGTGAAGAAAATTGAGATGAGGATATGGAAAAAGAAATAAGAGAAGAGTAAGAGTCATTGCCTTTTTTTTCTTCTCCAGCTCATTTTACAGATGAGGAAACTGAGGTAAACGGGATTAAGTGACTTCCCAAGGTCACACAGCTAGTATGTGTCTGAGGTCAGATTTGAACTCAAGAAGACGAGTCTTCCTGACTCCAGGCCTAGTGCTCTCTATCCACAGTGCCACCTAGCTGCCAACAGTTCACCTCTGTCTGTTTAAAAAAAAAGTAGTCTATATAGAGGGGAAAAGGCATAGAGTAGTCTTTTGGGGCCACAGCAATGCAGATATTTGTGGGGAGGAATGCTAGCATGAAATTTAAAGGTCTAACCTGATGGTAGTTGGAAAGGTTGCTATGCATGTCAGCAATGTCCTCACTAGAAACCTCTTTGATGACCAGAGTTCGATCATAGGACACAAGGAATCGACCATCACTGCCTTCGCTCTCACTTGGGGGACTTCTGGTAAGAGAAACCTGGGAAAAACAACAAGTGTCAGGGATACAGATCCCTCTTTCACTAAAAAAGAAAGTAAAATGGTCAACTGAAAATATATAGGACTAGAAGAAATACCCAGCCCAAGGGAGAGAAGAGAATATGTCAAATTCAGAACCAAATTTGGTGTCAAAGACCCATGCCCCCCTCCTTTCATTTGATGGGTAGGAAAAAATCAACATCACCCCAGTAGGGATTCCTTACCTGGTAGTCTTGGTCATCAATACCGAATCGATCTCGAAGGTTCCGGAAGACCTGGGGACAATACTCCTTGAACTTGAAGTGACTAGGCAGGTTCTCCCTGGAGTGTGGGTTGAAGGGTGAACACTCATCTTAACAGTAGCATATACCACAGACCAGGTAAGTTAGTCATCCCTGATATCAGCAGTGAGCCCACTGTTAACTAAGTTAACATAAGAAGGACTCTAAGTACCAGACCGATGATCTGTCATTTCCTACTGGTCTTCTTGAACAAGTTAAAAAGAATATTGCTAAACCTTTCCTCCAGGTAAACCCTCACAAGGCAGATTTCTTCCAATGCTAAGATTCTATTATTCTAAGAGTTTAACCCTTACGGCTGAAGTTTTAAATATTTCTGACTTATGAGAGAGGTAAAGACAGACCCTCTCACCTTACATAAGTAAGAGGAAAGAGAAAGGAAGAGATCTCACTCACCTGTGGAAGAGGTGATTGTTGACTTTGATCTTGGAGCTAGCTTTAAAGTCATCTGGAAGGAGCATTACAGGGGGTGGGACCTGGCTAAGCTCATTGATCTAATGAAAAATCAAATAAAAAGACAGTAAGTGATAATAAAAAAGAGTTGGGATAGGGGAAAGCCAACAGTTTAAACCTCAACCCTTAAAAAAATCAAGGTGTGCTAACAGAGTTGAGAGTCAAAATCTCTATTCTCTCAAACTGCTTAAGGACAAAAGTAAGCAAATTTTACCTGAAGTCCCTCCCTAAATCCACTTCATGTGACTTCATGCTTATAACACAAAGTCATTTTATCAGGCAAACCCTCTTAGCTTCTCAAGTTTATTTTAAGAGCTGTGAGAAATTCTAAAGAAAAAGAAAACACTCAGTAGCCTCAAGACGTCAAAGGCAAATAAATATGTGTTCCAGTTTTCAAAACGCAATCATTTCAGTCAGATGGAGCTAAGAAGGCCCTCAAGAAAAGAGCAGAGGGAAAGGAGAACGATGTAGTAACTATAAGCAATTCCTAACGGCATGACCAGTCTATCTAACAAACCCAGTGTTCAGAACATAGAGACCATGAATAAAAACATGGAATAGGATGGCTGAGGGGAAGACTATACATAATGAAAATACACATTTGCACATTTCTCTCCTTAGTCCTACTGCTCTGACCTAATTCTTAGTAGAAGGTCCCTCAATCTCAGAAGTTGTAAATTAAAAAAAAAAAAAGGCAACTGATTTCCAAAGAAATCTAGGCAGCCAGGAAGTGCAAGATCATTAGGGGTATATTTATTAAGGACAAAGCGGTTTACCCTTCCACACCATCATTCTCCTCTAGGCCCCAAATAATGTGTTAAAATCTATGGGTAGCTTGTCTACCATATGGAAGGGATTGTGAGGGGCAGTGTCCTATGCTAAGGCTCTCCAAAGGAGCAGATGCCTTTGATTTTTTTTTTTTTTACTTTTCTCTTCCCCTTCCTCCCTCTCCCAAGGCTGACATCCATCCCCTCCCAAACATCACCCAAGAGAATGATGTCTAATCAAATTCCTTTATACTGCAGTGGCAACCCATTTAGTTGGAAAAGAAAGCACATACTCCTCCAGAAAAAATAACTTGCCATTCCCTAAGATTTAAGCCATCCCTTCCACCTGCTGTGCTAGAAGCTGAATCATCAAGACATATGTTCAAGAGACAACTCATCTGAGCCTAGAAAGGAAAACTGAGCTGAAGCTTGTACCCTGGAAGGAGCCTAAAGGCAATATGGCATGTGCTTTGACTTCTCCAAAACCCAAACACTTAAAAGAAAAATGTTCTGTTAAAGCTTATCTTGGATAGGTTATGGTATGAGGGTAGAGGGGAATGGGAGGAGATATTACTATAAAGAACAGGTTCCTCATAAATAGGGTCAATTACAATATTGTAGATATTTACAGACCATCACAATAACCCAAGACTGAGCACCTGGGAAGCCGATATAGACCACAGGGTTGCCTAACTGACCCAAAGTACCTTTCCAAATCATAAACCCACATAACATATGGGGTGAGATTTTAGTTCTACCCTTCAGGACAAAGACAGTGTTGAAATATGAAGTTCCTTCTCTCACCAAGGCCACACCAAAGGAAGACAGTTAATCTAAGAAGTCTAGACACACTGCTTTCCTCTTCCCCACCCTGGCACTTACATAAACGGGAGTCTCTGATATTAGGGAATACGGGAATGGGGATGCTCGAGAAAAACTTAATTTTCTTCGCTACTTCTCACTGAAATCTTATACTAAAGAATAAGGAATAACAGATGTCGCTGTCCTCTCCTAAAGAGAACATTTTTCATGATCTTTCCCTTCAAGATCTATGAACACTTAATAGTCTTCTACTACATGCCATGCACTGAGCTAAACCCTGATTTCGCCCCCCCAAATTCCACCACTGCAGCCATGGAAGCTGTTAAGAGAGTTAGGGCTAAGCTCGAAAGCAGGCTGGAAAGGGGAGGTGGGATGTGCATTTCTGACATGCTGTACCTCCGGACCACTGCTGGACCCCACAGAGGGTTAGGGGATTCGTGAAACCTGGAGCTCACCCGGGCTAAGCCAGGGTCAAGGACCGGGGCTAGAAAGCAGGAGGGAGAGGAGCGTGAATGCCCCCGCCCACCGGCCCCGACCCTCCCCAGCCCGGCCCCGATGCCCTCCAACCCGGGTCCCTCCTCGCAGCAACCCGGGAGAGCAGAACTGGAGGCGGGGAGAGTAGAGAGACGGGAGGCCCGGAGCGCCCGGAGAAGGCAGCGCCCCAGGTAGGGGACAGGCTCCAGGACACAGCCCGGAAGGGGGAGGGGAGGGATGAGGGGAGCAGAGTCTCACCGAGTGGGCGACGCCCCACAGGAACACGCCCACGAGAGGGTCAGCGGCCCGGAACACCTTCACCTTCTGCTGCACGAAATGCTTCTTTTTGGTCTTGGAGGCGAAGCCGAAACCCGGGCCGGGGCCCGCTGCCGCCGCCGGTACGGTGGCCGACGAGGCAGAGGAGGACGCCATAGCCTGACCCCTGCGAACCTGCCCGAGCCTGAGCCGAGCTAGGAGCCGCGACGCTAGCGCCCGCCTCCGGAAGTACTGCTCACCTGCACCGCCGTCACGTGACGGGAGGACGGGCTGGGAGGGAAGCAGGGGGTAGTCTGGAGGCAGCGAGGATAGGAACGCGCCGGCGCGAAGCCCGGGTACTGCACCACCTCCCGTGACGCGAACGCGTCATCCTTCTCACCTGGAGCAGGCCCGAGCGAGCGTGCGCGTTGGCGGGGGAGGGGCAGGCCGAGGGCTGGGCGGTGGGCAGCCTGAGCCTCTCGTCCCCGCCCGGTCTTTGAGGCGATAGTGCAGGGCGCGGAGCCCGCAGTCTGAGCCCGAGGGGAGAGGGGCCTCCCCGAGGCAGGGACAGTGCTGTAAGTGCCCTTCCCCTCCCCCCATGGTTCATCCTCCCCACCTTCCCCCCGAAAACACTCAGGCAGGCAGGAGAAAGGTTAACGTTTTTGTTTTATTTTTAAAGATATCCGCTCGTACGTTAATAGACACTGGGGTTTGTGTTGTGTTTTCTTCCACTCCGACATGCAACGTTTGGCTGATGTGGGTGGGCCAGCCCGATGCTGTGACCCAGGCTCTAGGGAAGGGAGGGGACGGATGACGCGAGGAGGAGGAGGAGGAGGAGGAGGATGCAGGATGAGGCCTTCATGGAAGGATTTTTTTTTTCTGTTGCGTGCGTGTGTATAGCGAATGAGTGATACGTTCCCAGCCCTTCTTCCACTAACCCTATTTGCACACCTTTCCCCCCCCCCCCACACCATGCCTTCACAACTCGTCTGCTCCTTAAAAGAGTAATTAAATGGCACTATTACATAAGACATACTGGACTCCTGCCCCCTGGCAGCCAATATTGGCATGAAGTCCCTCTACTAAAATGGTTTTTCGTTTGGTCAGACTTGAGCCTTATTTCTTTATCAGTGTGTGATTTCCATCCACATCACCTCTCGGGTACTTTTAGATTCTATCTTATCCGCCCTTAACTCTAATTAGAGTCTGGTAAATTCTATTAATCCTAAGAGATGTGGATGGTCTCCTCTTCCACTTCTCCCCCTTTTTTCCTTTTGCCTCAAGGATGTAGATTTGTTTTTGGGGAAATATTTAGTTCTGCAGTCTCCTAGTGATTGGTAGAGGTGGAGATGTGGTTGTTTTCTTTAAGAAAGATTTTAGGGATGTGACTTTTGTTTAAGAAAGATTAGTTCTCCTTTCTACCCTGGACTTATGCCTTAGCATAAGTCTATATTTTTCTATAGAAAGAAATCTCAGTGATTTTTTTTTCCTGTCTATAGGGCAAACACCCTCCCTGTTTTCTTCCTTGGATTCCTCCCCAAGCCTCCCTTCAAAAGCTGGAAGGAGGGGCAGCTAGGTGGCACAGTGAATAGAGTGTCAGTCCTGGAGTCAGGAGAACCCGAGTTCAAATTTGACTTCAGACACTTGATACACTTACTAGCTGTGTGACCTTGGGCAAGTCACTTAACCCCAATTACCTTGCCTTACCCCCTCCAAAAAAAAAATGGAAGAAGGGACTGTAGAATGGCCCTGTAGATAAGATTTTCATTTACAAGGGTCTAGACTATTTTGATGACCCTTAAGAGAAAAAAGGAAATCTGGTTTTCTTTCTAGTCAGGGGTCTAAGTCCTCCAGTCTTGCACTCATCTACAAAACCACTTGCACACGGGCAGAGTTGGATGGAAGAAAGGGTTAGACCAATACCAAACCAAAATTCTGACCCTTTCTTTTACCCGGTGGTTAAGGGAGGGTAGTGGCTAGGAGCTCCTGCATATTAAGTCTTGCAGCTCTATGTCCTTAAAAAATTTCCCCTCCCTTCTTCCTTAAAGTGTACTCTTTGAAAAGGATTCTTGCTGAAGAAACAGAAAATAGAAATTTGGAAAGATTGTTGCCCCCAGCTTGGAAGGAATAAATCCAGACACAGTCATTCTTCTGACAACTAGAAAACCCCAAACCAAGAAGGGGGGTGGAGGGGAGAGGTAAGAGCATAAGGCAGCATAATATGTAACAAAGAGAAAAGGGTCCAGCTCAATGCCTCCATACCTTGAGGTTGGTGTTGCAAATAGGTGCAAGAAATTTCCCTGCCTATTTCCTGTTACACTGGGAGAAATTCAAGAAGACAGACAATGCCAATTACCATTTGCCTGTTCTCTATCCACTGTGTTTTTTTGTTTTTTTTTTGTTTTTGTTTTTAAAAGAGAAAGCAGTTATTTGCCAGGCTCTGTGAAGAAAGGTTGAAGGGATCAAGTCCCCTGCTTCTCCATCACTACAGTGTTGCTCTGGGAATTCTGGGCAGAAAGTATAGGGTGGCCTGTACAAAGGGCAGAAATAAAGGAAAAGATAGTGATTTCAGCCACCCATATTTTCAGTGCCCAGAGAACAAGAAGGAAAGATAGACAGAGGTAAATATCTGGAATCCTTAGTGGGTAGGAATTCTAGCCATCCCTGCTCAATAAATCTATGGGAAAAAAAGTGTTTCTGTAACTTGTTATAAAGCCAAAACATTCTTCAACTTAAGGCTTTGTTTTTAAATAAGAAAGGCCATGAGCCTCTAGCTTCCTTTTTTCCATCTTTACCATTTGACCCTTTTACCAGTGACCCCAACTCAGTGATTGATACCACTCAGTGTGAAAGACAAATACATGAGAGGGAAGAAACCACCTTCCTCCTTACTACCCCAAGTGAGTGGGGTAGACTATGCATAAAAAGTTGCTAGATACATCATTAGATACCTTCAAGAGTAAGACAGTGGAAAAAAAGACATAGCAGCAGTTTTGATATACAGTACACAGAGATATACAGAGAACAAGAGAAAGACATCAAACATGATACAGTTGAACGACAAGGATTGGGGAAAGGGGTTAGTATCAGAGACCACAGGTTTGCAGCATGCTGAGAGGAGAGGCCTCAATCCCTCTTAGAAACTGGGGAAGAAAAAGAAATTGGGATCACTCTGTAGCCCAGCCATAAAAAGTACTTGAGTTTTTTTGATTCAAAAAGGTACACTAATTTCACAGAATTTTAGCATAAGGCCAATATACATAAATTCCACCAATCCTCAGCCTCTTTTTCTCTCATTGTTCCCTACCTCTCTTCACCTCCAAATCCCCAATACCTTTTTAGTCCATGGTTTTTCCCCTGTCTTACTGGTATTTTTGTATAAGATTTGGGCTTGCCCATCCTGGGCAGATTTCTAGTTGAGCTCTTTCTGCGGGTATTTGACCTGGATTGCTGCCCTGACTAAAGCAAGAATGTAAATTTCTTGAGTGAAAGGATTATTTTACTTTCATCTTTCTATCCCCAGCACCTAGCACAGTGCCTTACATGTATTAAGCATGTAAAATGTTTATTGAATTTAATAGAAAGACTACCAATGTCTTCTCTGTTAATGGTCCCCAGGATTTAAAAGATCTGAGATCTAAATCTGAGGGAGATCTTAGAGAAAATTCAAGTGAAAAGGAAAAGATCTAGGGCCTAGAGACCTAGGAAAGTTATGTATAGAACACATAAGGACATGGCCATGAATCAGAAAGCTCTGAACAGGCAATCTCTAAAAAGGTGAAATGGTGTTTCTTGTCTCCCCCCCATTCCTTCATCACAAAGCGAAAAGAAAGGGCTTCAGCTGAAGCTGGAGGGAAAGATAGACCAAAGAGGGAACTTCCAACAGGACATTGGTAGGGAACAAAAATGAGAAGGTTAGGAAATAAAGTGTGGGGGGGTGGCTTATTTCCTGAAGATTTCTTGGGTCAGGATATATCAAGTCTATCTAAAGTAATTTAGGTGTAGGAATTATATGATCTCTCAAAGTCTTTTCCAGTCCTTGAACTCTTAACTCTGTTCTTGCCTTTTTTAGCTTCCCAGATTCACTCTTTGGACATGTACCAGTGACCTCTAGTGGCACTGTGGCTAGAGCATTCACTGCCTGACAAGAACCTATGTGTAGGTTAAGGGAATGAATGTCAAAGCAAGGCAACATATGTGCAACATTTGAGAGAGGAAGGCAGAAATCTACCTATGATAGGAAACAATCTGGAGCTCTAAGAGTAGTATTGATGAAGTATCAGGAAACCAGCTGAAGCCGATGAGACACCTAAAGTTACCTCAAAGTGCAGATATGCATCCGGCCATGGGGAAGGATTAGCTGGCTGCTGTCTCTTGATGAAGGGGGAAAAGCTTAGCCTGTTCATCTGCTTCACAGCCACAGGGCAGGTCACTCCTAAAGAAGAGAATAGCTAGATAATTCCATCCCCCACTACTCGGCAGTTATGAACAATTTTCTAACATATTCCATTTTACTTTTGCCATGCATTTGTGTTGACGTAAAGAAAGACAAGGACTATTCATAGGGTCATAGATTTGGAATTGGAAGGGACTGTAAAAAGTTATTCCAGTAGCCTCCTTTTACAGATGAGGAAACTGAGGACCTGAGAGATTAAATTATATGGGTAGTGAGTACCAGAACCATGATTCAAATACAGTTTCTCTGACTCTGGATATAAAAGACTTGCTCAAAGTTGCATTTCAAAGTAGAGGTGAAAGAAGAACATAAATTTCATCACAAACCACATTGGTTTGATTCTGGCTTAAGTACTAGGAGAATTCTATCTGGATTGGTGGATTGGTCAAGAGAGTAGTTTTGCATTAAAGTGGGGATAGGACTGGGATAGCCTTACAAGCCAGAGTAGGGTGAAGAATACTCTTAGCCCCATCCAATATCCCCCTCCCACCTTTTATTTAGCATAATTCTGGGAACCTCCAGGAGAGAGGGAAATTTAAGGGCCCCCCTCGGGGGTGTGCTGGTAAATATTTAACACCTGGGTCTCCAGGAAAAGTGAACATTTTCTCCATTTTTTCCCTTATATCTAGACAATCAACAAACAATAAATCAAGCTCTGAGTTGTAGCATCTTCCAGTTTTCTGAGATTTAAATGCTCACACTAAAAATTTTTAAACTGGCTTGGTTCGAGCTAGCTCCAGAACACCCCTGATTCACCCCACCCACCCACCCACCAACGAGACACCCTAAGACAGGGAAACCTCTGTACCTGTTGTCGTTGATGTCTGTGGCATTTCCTGGAGAAATCCATCATTGTGAGTAGAGGAGACAAAGGGAAATAAACAAATAAGAAGGCAGGGTATCAAGTAACAATTTCCTAAGTTTCTTTCCCCCCCTGTCCCTTCAGAAGCCCTTGGGGACTTTAAGATATAGCTACTTTCCATTATAACTGAACTCCTTCACCAGATTTCCTTGGGAATGGGGGTTTCTAAGAAGAGTCTGTTCTGTTCTCTCACAAAGAGAAGAAAGGGTTAGGATGAATAGTAAAAGAAGAAGCAAAAGAGGAGAGTCCCAGACCCAGAAATGACAAAAGATTTGTGATGGTATTGGAGAGAGAGGGACCCCAAGGTCACTTCTTATTGGTTCTCCCAAACTGCCTCCCCACATAATGGAATCCTTGATTTTTAGTTATTTTTGAACAACAAATGCCCCCTCCTTCTTACCATTATCCATGTTTAGCTTCTGGTAGGAAGCCAGATTACCACTGGAGGAAGGGGTTCCACCGCTGGCAAAGGAGTTACCAAAGCTGAATGAGAAGGGTAAAGGAGAACAGATTTGGTATGTCTTAGCTCCTCCTCTCCAAGCCTTAAGACCACTATCTTCCCTACCTCCACAAATAGTCATAGCCTAACATTAAAGTGGTGGTGGGGGCTTCCCAAAGCAGGAATTATGGAACAATTAACCTTTAACTTGGAGAGTTGGTACCAATTCCTACCACAATTTATTATTGGGATAGTTAGGGGTGGGGTGGGGGAGAGAACAAGAGACAGGGTCAAAAACAAAGTTACTCAAAATAAAATGAGTCCTAGGGATTCTGCCTGATCATTGTCTTATAGAGACTCTGCCTCCTGAATATTGGACAGTGACCTCACCCCCATTGTGGTTACTTACTACATGTCTGAAGTAGCAGTAGGTGCAGCCTGCAAGTACAAATTCTGGTAGTTCTGGAAGAGATTGTTTGTGTAGCTGATGCATTCAGGGCTCCTGGTGCCATAAGGATTGGTGGGTGAAGACACTGGATAGTGGCCAGGCCGGACTGGTTTGGCTGTAGTTAAAGAGAAGACCAAGGACCCAAATACTAAGGATGCTGCCTCTTAACCCTTTTTACCTCTTGAAGTTATTCTGTTCCCTAGGTTGGCCTGGATGGCCTTTGAAGAAATCCAATGTTTTTTCTTTACAGTTGTTCCATTGAGGGAAAACAGTAACATCCTTCCACTGTGAAAAGTGACTAGCAGCCTGACATCCTGGGGATTTATCTGGCCTCATAGGGAAAGGGGCACATGAGGCCATGAGGATGCCACACAGTAGCAGGAGCTGTCTTAGTTTCTGAAGAGCTGGGGCTATTCAGGAGGAAGGCCCTGTCCTCTCAGGAAGGCTGCTGTGAATTCTGAGCATGCAGAGATCTTCCACACCAGGCCTGTCCCACTCCCCACCACTCACCAATCTGAGCAGAGTGGTTTCTCTTGCCAGCATTCTTGTAGCGCACTGCTTCCTTGATTCTGTCTACCTCTTGTTGGTATCTGCGCTTATCTTTCATGGCACCTTCCTTTGCTTCCTTCAGTGCGCCCTCCAGGGCCTTAACTCTCTCAGCCGTAGCCCTAAGTCGTTTCTCCAGCTTAGGAAGCTCACAGCGCAAATCTGCATTGTCACGAACCAGCTGTGGTGTGAGCAAAGGACAGGGAAAAAGACAAAAAGAAACCAGGAGAGAGACAGAAATAAATTGAAAGAGAGAAAAACAGGTGTCAAGAAATGGAGAAGAAATAATGCCACAGGATTTCAACCAATCTAGGCCCTAGTTCCTTCTTCAAACACTGTTGTCAGCTGGAGGTCAGGGAGAAAAGGTGACTGCCACTAAGTAGCCACACACACAGTGTCACATCCCTGTTAGTTACATTGTCTTCTCCCTTTCCCTCAAATTCCTGTCTCTCCAGTCCCACAGCTACAATACGGAAGGGGCATCCAGTGCTTCAGGGTTGAGGATAACAGGTAAAATACCCACAAGCAGAGATAAAGTGTGGGCATGCTGAGGGTGAGGCAGCAAAACACAGCAGCTGTTGGGAGAGGGAATGATAAGGGGAAGAGGCAAGTTGTCAAATGGCAAGAAGTGTCCGATAGAAGGTCAAATGCAATGCAGAGCAGAAGCCATGAGCACACATCCCCAACCCCATTCCATACACACACTCACACAAACAGAGCCCCACAGGAGGAAAGAAAATGTTTGAATTCTTACAGCCTTGTCTACCTTGCCCCCATATTGGAGGGTCTCCTGGGATTTCCCTCCCCTTGTGGATGAGGCAAGGGGACAGTTGGAACAAACAAAATCATCCCCTGCAGACTAAAAGATACCCCTTAATTTTTCACCACATTCCACACAAGAACTGAAAGAAATGCACAAGGAGACAAAGGAGTAGCATCAGTGGGGCTCTGGGGGAATAAAAATAATAGCAGAACGGGAGGGAGAAGTGGAGAAAGGGGATTGAAACCAGAAAGATTTCTGTGTGGTTTTGACTTAAGTGTAGATTGCAAGAAACATTGTCTCACTGATAAGCCCAGTTTGGGCACATTGTGTAACAGAGTTGTAGCACAGCCTGGAGAATTGTTGCCAGTCTCTTTTTCCTATAGTGAATATCTTGTTTGTGTAGACACAAACCTACCCATTCTAGGTAGAGTTTATTTTTTGATTGGGACACACCCTCATGTTGATCTACGAAAGAGACGAATGGGGAAGGATTTCAGTGACAACTGCAAGAGAATCAAACATCCTCTTCCAGGAAATGTTGTGTCTTTAGGGGGACTGGAGAGAGAAAGTACAATAAAGCCTTTTCCTGGTGCGAGATAAATTAATAGGTTAACATTGTAGATGAGCACTAGCCTACAACAGCCTACTGGCCTGTAGCAAGGAATGAAATCTGCCTTCCATGCTACAGGAGAGGGTAGAGTACATTGCTTGGAATGGTAAAAATGCCCATTAGTCAACCGCTGAAGCTGCCAGTAAGGCTTAAATGTCTTGGAAATAAGAGGAGAGTATCCATGTTTTGAATACACCAAACATTTCCTGTCCTTATTCCTCCGGGCCATCCCCTTTTTCTCTCCCTCCCCCCCATACCTTGGATACCCAGTCTTCCAGCTAAGAAGCCGCAGCAGAGAGGAGGGAGGGGACAGAAAGGCAGCAACTTAACATACAAGAGTCATGGACTAGCTCCCTGCCTCAGGCTAGTTGAGCCATGTAGGGGTCATATTCCCCTGACTCCCTCCCTCAAGCCTAGGCCCCAGCAGGATACACAACTTCCTTTGTTTCCCTGTTTATCTCCCATCTGTTAGGATGTTCTTCCTAAAGCCCAACTGAAATTCCTGTTGCAGTTCCAACCCATTTCTCTTTGTTCCAGATCACCCCAACTCCTCTTCCCAAGATGGAACTAGGCATCTCCATACTTAGTAGGAAGGGGATTGCAGTGTTTAGAAAGGTAAACAGCAGTCATGGAAGAAAGGGAAAAATAAAGCCAAATATAAGATAGTATTTTTAGGGACAGGAGCAGAAAAAGAAACCATTCAAATTGTGTTTCTCTTCAGTCCAATAAGCACCCAGGTAAGGGGTGAATATCCAGAAAACTGTCATCAGGAGACCCAAGCACCCTCTTTCCCCCAACCTTACCTGTTTGTGAACTTTTGTAAGCTGTTCCAGGTTGTTCTCAAGAAAGGAAATCTTCTGTTTCTGGGAGTGAATCCCCCCACTGTCCTCGGGTTCCATTTCTGCACTCTTGGGTAAAAAGGAGTATAGTGTCAGGACAGATCAGGAGACAGAAACTTATCAAAAGTTTGTCAGCTCAACTTGACATAATGGAGTCTTAGGTAATACAAAGGATAGGAAAGAGAGAGAAAAGGAATAGGGAGATACTGTAAATGGCACTCACTTTCTTGACTCGAGTCGTGACGTCTTGAACGAACAGCTTGCGAAGGTTGTGGAGGGTCTGGAGTTCCCGGGCCTATAAAGGAGAAAAAAAGTCTAAAAGAGCTAAAAAAAAAACCCCAGGATGCATCACTTCTGTGGACCAAAGTGGGACACTGATCTTTAATTGATGTCTTCTGATGAGAGACATCCATTTAACACTACAGTTTGAAAAAGGGACAGGAGAATTAGGTTGGGGAAGGAGTCTGAAGGCAAAGACTAGAGATCTCTCCATTTTAAAAGTACTGGTATCTTAATAAAGATTACTAATCAAATAATATTGATTTTCCAAAGCCTTGTACAATATTACTTACAACAGTCTCCTCCAGCCCCTTGAGGTCCTGCTTGGACTGTTCCTGTCGCTCATAGAGAAATCTTCAGCCAGATAAACATCATGAGATATTTGGAAAACATAGTTAGAACTTGTTTATGACACAGACTCATTTCCCCCTTCTCTTTTCTCCCCACCAAATTATCCTGTCTTGACAGCTAGATGGGGACAAGCTCGTCTTGTACATGTGGACATTCATGCACAAAGGCCTAGATGCCAGGGGTTTGCGGGCATACTCACGTCAGCTCCTGCAGTTTGATGCTCTTCTCATGCTCCTCACTCTTGAGCTTTTCGTAGTCAGCCTGCAGTTTTTCTAGCTCTAGCTGCAGCTTCTGATTCAGGCTGTAAAGATTAAAGATATAGCAGGAGTAAACAAAGAAAAACAGATTTTTACCTTTTTCACCTTGGAGAAGAAACAGGTCAGAACTGACCCATCTACCTTTAGCTATCAGAGTCTGATTGGGGTCAGTGTCCCCAGGTACAAATGGAATATTGTTTCAAATATATACTTGGTTTCCTCCACAGCACCCGGCATAGTGCTCACATGCAAATGTTTGTTGAATGAATGAGAGAACAATTAAAGGACTATTCCAGGGCTTCAGAATAATCTTTGGAGGAGATAAAGGAGGACAAGATGACCAGAGGGCTGATATAGTTGGGCTCCCTTACTCCTTAAGCTCATCGATGATTTTCTGCTTCTCGTTGATCTCATCCCGTAGCCGGGCCAGCTGGCGGTGATGGGCTTCACGATGATTCTCCATCTGCAGTTCCAGTGCCTTCTGCAAACAATAACACCCCCCCATTTAAGAACAGAGGATGCCCCCCACCCTTCATCTCTGTGAGGTCCAGACCAGCCCTTCACTCTGCCAAAACCTGGCAGCTTCCCCAACTTTTCCCCCCTCCCCTCTCCCTCACCTTCACCTCATCAGCATCCTGTGTGTCTGGTTCCTTGTCCTTCAAGGCTACTTCATTCACAGTTTCTGAGGAGGAATAGGGAAGGAATTAACACTGACCATGGATCTTCCAGGGAAATAACTCATTTCTTTGTGATAGCTGCTGTCAAGGTGGGGATACTGATTAAACAGACCCCAAAATAGGTTCCTCCAATCTAGGACAGTCTGACTTGATACAGAAGGGGCTGGGGAAGGTCTTAGGTTGATACAGATTAAACCTCATGCAAATAAATACCTAAATAGCATGAAAATTAACATCTTCAGTTTCTGACCAGAACATGAATGACTAGCCCAGGGCTGTTTGTTTTGGAACTTGTTGAGAATTCTCTCTCCTCACACAAGAGAACACAAAATATATATAATAGATAGAGAGAGCTAGCCTCAGAGTCTGGAATGCCTGGGTTCAAGTATTGGCTACTTGGGCAATAACGTAACTTCTCAGTGCCTCAGGCAACTTTAAGACTATAAGTTTCAGAAGAGAGGTAGATCTGCATTGTAGGAGGGGTTTCCTCTCTGGGTGTTCCCTAGCTTAAAGAAATCACAGGTGTACACATATACACATACTCTCTCTCTCTCTCTCTCTCTCTCTCTCTCTCTCTCTCTCTCTCTCTCTCTCTCTCTCTCTCTCTCTCTCTCTGTCTCTGTCTCTGTCTGTCTCTGTCTCTCTCTCCCTCTCTGTCTCTGTCTCCCTCTCTCTCCCTCTCTCTCTTTCCCTCTCCCTCACCCTCTCCCTCTCTCTCTCTTTCCCCTGAAGTCCCAAGATGAAATGAGGAAGACAGAAGGAAGGTCTCACCTTGAGCCTGTAATTTAGCAAGCTCATCGCTCAAGGAATCATAGGATTCTTCAAGATGCCTCTTTTTCAGTTCCACACTCTGCATGTATTCAGTCAAGGATCGGATTTTGGCCTCATGCTGGTGAAGGGGAAGAAGCAGTGAATCAGAAACAGAAGAACAAAGGTAAAAGCAGAGATTCAGGGACATTCTGAGAGTTCAAAAGTCTTTCCCGATCTTCCTACTACAGCATCAGTACTTTGCATTTTGCAATGTATTCTCCTGGGAAAATAGTACTCAAGACACTGTCTTTAGAAGCCACCAGCCTAGGTGTTCACACCCTATGAACTTTCAGTTTGTCACCCTGAATCCCTATCATTTCCCTCTGTTAATGATCCTCTGGCAGGAAGTAGTGAATTTTTCTATGGTCTACATTCCATATCCCCTACAAAAGACTCAATTCTCGGTCCCTCACCTGGGAGATGAGCAGTTGACAGGAAGAGAGCTCTCGCCCAGTCACCTCCATTTTGCGGTGACATTCAACCTGGAGATTCTCCAGTTGTCTGCACCGCTTAACCACAGACTTGACTTCTGACTTGATCTTACTGATGTAGAGTCGGGCCACTGTGAATTCCTCCTCAATTGCTCCACTTATTTCCACTGGCTATGGATCAAGGAAGGAAAAGAGAGACTGTAATCTGTGGCTTTCTCCTTAAAGTCACACCTCCCTCCTTTCTGCTGTAGTGTCTGCCATTTTCTCAGGTGGCAGCATAGCTCTTCTGTTTCTTCTACATTCCCTGCTCAAGATCTAGTCTTTTATAAGTAGACACTTACTGCCTAGGATATGAAATCAAAACTCTTCAACACAGCCTTCAAGGATCTTCTGCAACCTGTCTACCCCTCTATTTACCATGTTAATCTTTAAATAAAACTTCATTTTGCTATGGAGTTAATATTTCTACAAACAACTTGGTCCAACCCTACCACCCTATCTGCATGTGCTATTTCTTCTGTCTCTGCTGTCACCTTTCAAAACCTGACTCAAAGCTTACCTCTACTAGGAAATCCTCTTTTTACCCTACCCTGAACACTTCTTTATCCTTCATTCTTTCACCAAGCAGTTATTTACTTGATATAAAATTAGCCTTCCATTTGTCTCTCTGCTTTTTAAACAATTTTTGTTTCCTACCTGTATGTACTATTTGTTTCTTTTAGACTAGCATTTCCTTAAAGATAAGAATTATGTTTCTCCAGTGTCTGGTACCAAAGGCATTCAGATCAAAGGATCTAATAGATGTACTCCATTTCCCCTATTCCTCTCACCCATCTAAGCGGAAACTTAGAAAAGGAGAGACCCCATCCCTACTTACCAGCTTGATCTCCCCATTGCCTACGATGACACTGAATTCACTCAGGTCCTTCATTAGTCCATTCAAGACCTCAGCAATTCTCTTTCTTTGATGACCACTGACTTCTTGTAGCCTCTGCAGTTCAGACTCCAGGGACAACATGGTAGCCTAAAAATAGTCACCACAATCCTCAGAGTCATTGCCAATATCCCCTACTTCCTCCTCCAGAACAGAGCCTCTCCTTCCCCACATCTTCATGGAGTCACACCCTGTGATGTGACTGGCATTAGAGAGAGATGAACGAAGGGAAATATAGTAAGTTTAAATTCATGGAATAGAGGTAATTCTAGAGAGAGTGAGGATCAGTAACCAAGGGACTCTTTGGTCCACATATGAAAGTATGAAACCAAATAATGTGCAATGATCCCTTTGGAGGTGAGGGAAAGGGGCTTTAGTTTGGGGGTAGGCAGACCTCCTCACTATTTGGTCACTTACCACCTTTTGTGACAGTTCATCCATCAGCAGCTGGTTCTGCTGACTCTTTTCCTCAACTTCCTGTGATTTTTGATCATAGTTGACTGCCAGTTCCTCTAATGCCTGCAACACCTCTTTCACCTCATCCTTGGCTGCATCATTCTCTGACTGTAGATGACTCAGCTCCTGCTGAACCTTCTCATTGTCACCTCGTGTGGACACCAGTAGCTAAGAGAATGGGAAGTCACGTGTTAGTAGTCATCTACTTCAAGTACCTAGCCCTGTGGCTTTCTCGCCTGGGGAGGTCAAGGTCCAAATCTTAGGGTTATTGCATTAGTAGATTAAAGTGAATGACTTCATTGTCACCTCCTATGAGAACCAGCAGCTCAGAAAATGGGAAATCAGATGTTAGTGGTCTTCTACTTTGAGTTACCAGTTCCATGGTTTCCTGACCTGGAGAGATGGAGCCCCAAGTCTCAGGGTTATTAAACTGGTAGATCAAAGGAATGTTATAGATAGAGGAGTATATATAGATTTCAGTAAGGCATTTAATAAAGGATAGTGATATTTGTGGTCTAAATGATATATAGTATAGTTAAATGGATATGGTTGCATGAATAAACTTAAAGACATGATTAATGAGTCAATCAGAAGGGAAGGTCTCTAATGCAATACCCCAGGCCTTGTTTTGTTCAACATGACCAATGACTTGGATGAATGTATAGACAGCACCAATATTCAAAGATGACAAAGCCTAAAGGAACTGAAAACTCATTGAATGACAGAATTAGAAATCAAAAAGGTCTTGACAGGTGCAATAAGTCAAATTTCATAAGATGAAAAATAAAATGAAATTTATATACTTCATAAGATGGAATTCACAAGATGAAATGGGATAAATGTAAAGTCCTCCATTTGTGTGGTTGAGTAGTAGCAACTAAGGGCCTTGTTGTTGTTGAGGTTAGTTTTTCCTAAGACCTTGCCACATTGACTGGGTTAGCTTTTCTCTCTCTCTCTCTTTTTTTTTTTTTAAGCAATTGGGGTTAAGTAACTTGCTCAAGGTTACACAGCCAGTTATTTCTGGGTGTGGTGCTGAGTGTCCGAGCTCGGGATTCGATCTCCAGGTTGTCCCAACACTGGAGCCAGTGCTCTTACTCGCTGAGCCACCTGGCTGCCCCCTAGCTTTTCTCTCAAAGGCAGGGGAGCAGTCCATGAGAACTGATTGGCCCAGGGGACTAAGGCATGAACCTCCTTGGTTACCTGGAACATAAAATAGTCATCTCATAAATGCTTTTTAGACCTTATGGATGTTTCAGTGTTGTGCCAGAGATGTTTCCATATGGAGACAAAGGGAGCTTGGTCTGCCAAAACCAATGTGGTATCTTTTTAAGTATCCTCTCCATGCTTTGGCTAGGTAAAACTCCTTTTGTTCAATCTAGTCAACCCTGAACCACCAGACTGGCCTGAGTCAGGCCTGTTCCACAATAATTTGTGGTAGTCAGTAGGATTTTCATCAGAATGATCTTGTGGTCAAAGTGAGAAAAGAGAAAGCTATGGAGAAGAAGAACCTTGAGCAAAAAGATGTTCCAATACTCTACTATGGTACCCTGTGACTGTTATGGGCAAATCCTCCCCATGGGACAGTGTGGGTGCTTCTACTGGCCTGGAGAGATTAGCCTGATGGATGCTAAATGTTGTTGTTGTGTAAAATAAAGATGGGACCTAGAAGAACATTCCCTATCAAGAGCCGTTAACAGTCAGATGGCAGCACATGGAAAATAAAAGGAAATTATCCCAGTACATTCAACAACTATAGACAGGGTTCTTGGTTTTTAAGAACCATGATGGACTTAATATCAGCACAAGTAAAAGGAGCAATGCTGAAGGAAATAAGGACCAAAATGCATGTTCAGTCCTTTTAAGAACAGGGCTATCCCAAGAGAATGAGAGCAGAACCAAGGATGAGAATTGAAACCATCACAAGTGGTTAGAAAGTTTTACCCTAGTACCATTCCCCCTCTGTCCTCTTGGAGTTATCCCCACAGAAGGGGCAGAGAGTGGAGTGGGCTTTCCCACCAAGGAGCTTGAGAGGCTTTAAAGCAACAACAAAACCTGATGAGTCACAGTAGTAGTTGAGGTCATAAGTCAGTCTAGCCAATTTGGAGACACTCTCAGGAGCAGAGTTCCATCCACTTGGGAAGCTTATAGAAGATTTACTTTTGCAAAGCCTATTGAATGAGTTAGAGGTCCTAGATGCAGACCATCCTTTGTCCCTTTTTAGGGACAATTGTGCTTACCTGACACTATAAAGATGAATTTCTATTGTAAGCAGTTCCCCAATGAGGATCTGCAAGGGAGGAGGTGAAATTCCTAAAAGAGATGGGTTTAGTAGACTAAGCTATGCCCATCCTGCCATGGCCTGCCATATCCTATGACTACCAGGCAAATATACCTTCTCTTAAAACATCTATGCCACTTAATGGTGAGTAGGGTCAAATAGAAATCCTTGGAGATGCCCAAGCCATGAAGGGGTGAAAGCTGTTTCCTTCCTAGTGATGGAGATGGAAGCCCAAGTATTTGCTTCACCAGTTTCCTTTATAATTATCTTGGATGGTTGATAAAGAAGACAAATGGCAGCTGGCATCTTTTGGTCTATAACTACAGTGAGCTAAACAAAGTCATCATGCCAATTGCTGAGGTCATTTCTTAACCCGTCAATGGTCAGGTAGCTCAAGCTGACAGTGTTTGCTTTGAGGTTTTGCTTGTATATATTTTGGAATCATTCTCTTCTAGGTATGGATCTTGGGCATCTCTCTCTATAAAAGCTCTTCATTGTGATTCTCTTTATTCTTCCAGCCTTACTTCCTGAATTGAGACTTTGCTATGGCCTGGCTATGCTCTGGGCCTTGTTTGGTCCTGATCTGTATTCTCTAGGATCCTGACGCTGCTGTCTCCAAATACTGAGTTTTGTGTTCTTCAAGGAACATCTCAGCATCCTAGGCCAGGGACATGTAAACTTTACATATGTCCAGAGTTGTCCAATCTAGGATGCATTCTGATCACTGCTATCCTGGTCTAAGCTTTGCAAGTTCCTTCTCTGATTTGGGTCTGGGTGACACAACTATAGGCTTACCCCTGGTTGAAGACTGCTGCTGGGCCCAGCCCTTTAGCTAACTGGAAGATTTAAAGGGTCACAGCAGTAAAACTGCAAATTCCCTTTTGGTTTGAGCTCTCTCTTTGAGCTCAGTTGCAGGCCTCAGATTGGCCTAGGGAATGAATCATAAACCTTATTTAGAAGTCAGAAACACACAACTGCTCATTTCTACTCCTGTACTTTGCCCAGTACATAACCCCAGACTACTCCATGCCCTGGCCCACCACTCCTAGTCACAGGTCTCCTCCTGCCTATACTATAACTGTGACCTAGATCTGGAGTTAGACAGAGCTAGCAGCTAACTCCTGTTCCTGATTCCTGCATAGCACCCCAGCAGGATCCAAGATCACTAGTTCTCTAGCAACAAGGCCCAACTCGGTCCTTTCACTTAAAAACTCTGGGCCGTTCCTTCCTGGCTAGATTTCTAGCCTAGTACCAACAGATACCTTTTGTCTCCTTCTACTGACCTGGGCTAGAAAAATGACTCACTGTGGTTTTTTCTTCTCTTTCCTGACCATCACTCAATCCAGAGTTCTTTCTAGGTCTTTATTGAAGTAGTTGTTTGGGTGGAGGGTGGGAAGGGTTGGAGCTCAGCTTTACTGTTTCCTCTATTCCACCATCTTTGCTGGTCTCCCACTAGTGAGTAGGACAGGATTCTTCACATTGAAAATGCCTTTTTCTCTATTCCTATGGCTAGAACTAACTTCCCCAGTATATATTCATCATCCATTCCCAAGGCTACTTGAACTCTTCCCTCAAACTACTACAATCTGATGGGCAGAGACCAGAAAAAGCCCTCCCTTCTGAGGCATTGCTGCCAGATTGATCACAGAATATTGACTAGACTGGAAGAGGCCACAGTGACAAAGGTTCTAGGTCAGATGGAAGCCTATGTAAGGGGCAAGGAGTGAGAGATCAGCTCTAAGAAAATCCAGGGTCCAGCTCATTCCGCCATGTTTTCGGGAGTACAGTAGATGGGGAAACTCAAACAATTCCAGGCATATTCCAGAACAAGCTACCCATCCTTGATTTTCCATGATCTAAAAAGAAAGCCCAGAGGCTTATTGCACTCTAAATTTTGGAGCTCACATTCTTCACCTAGGTGTCCTGACAGCTTCCATTCCAAGACCTAAAGTGGGCCATCCACCAATCTCCTCATGGGGCCTTAGGACACTTTGTGGCCCATGCTGTTAGAGGTCTCTGTCTATAAACAGCAGAATGATTATATAGCCTTTTGCAGATACCTAGTTATTTGTGGGGCATGTCAGCACTTACTGGAGAGACGTATGCCCTCTACTGAACAAAACAACCAGGTTGATGCCATTATGAGAAAGGCAAATGTTGAAAAGTTAATCCATTACCATTCGGGACCTGGGGGGCTGTGATGTCTTGTTGTCCTGAGCAAGGGACCAGATAATCCTCCTAACTAATAAAAAGGCAACTTCTTCTGCTCATTGGAGCCCCTTGTACAAATCAGAATGCCTGCCTACCATGCACAGTCCTTGACTTGCCCCAACTAGCCAATTGACCCCTCTTTCTCCATCTGCGGGCAAGAAGCTTGTTCCTGCTAAACAACAACTTTGTCATCGTGCCACTGAGATTAGTTGTCCCGCTTCAGATAAGCTATGTCCTTTGATGAATTAACACCATCCTAGGAAGGGGGAGGGTTCTCTGGTTTGGAAGCTTCTGGGATCTAACCTCCAGCAAGATTTACCCAATGAAGGGGTGGCCAGGTGGTGCAGTGAGTAAGAGCGTCAACCCTGGCATCGGGAGACCAGGGATTGGTTCTGGCCTCAGATACTCAGCACCCACACAAAAATAATAACTGGCCACGTAACCTTGAGCAAGTTACTTTAACACCAATTGCTTAAAAAAAAAAAAGATTTACCCAACAAAGAAGACATTTTGATGTTCTGACTGACCTTCTCTGGCCCTTATTTATTCTATCCCTGGTTCTTCACCCTGGCCTAAAGGCTCGTGCCCCTCAGAATCTATACACCCTAGGGAAATGGTTCAGGTTCTCCTCAATTATGTTTCATTTTTCCTGGTATAGTTCAGACAACTCCTTCCCACAAAAGGCTTATAAAACCAAATGGTGGTATTATTGCTGTGTCTTACTTTCTAACAACATGGGAGAGGTAAAACTCTTTCTGTAGAACTACAATGAATTTCTGTTTACCTAGAAGAAAGAAGGTTGAGGACAATCCTGAGTTCCTGATCGTAGACCCCTCCCCTTATGGCACTCCTAGGGAGGGGACTATTCTTGCAGGAAAGAGAGAGAACATTGAGGGGGTAGTGGGTGATATGGTGCAAGTCAGGATATATGCAAGAATGTAATGAACTCTTAGTTATCTTACTATAGAAGAGGAGGAGGAGAGAGACAGACAGACAGACCTTGGGCTCCATTAAGAGAATCTAGTATGTGGAAGGGGGTGGTGATTCTATAGTTTGTCCTAGTTAGACCACAATTGAAGTTTTGTGCTCAGTTCCAAATGCCACATTTTTGGAAGGATGTCAGTAACTTTGAGACTGTCCCAAGATTGTCCACAAGGCTCTGAAGGACCTCCCCTCCCTTTTTAGTCAGTCTGGGTTGCCTAGGGTCACATAGCTACTAAATGTCTAAGGTCAAATTTGAACTCAGGTTCTCTTGACTCCAGGGCTGGTACTGTATTCACTGCACCACCTAGCTGCCCTAAAAGATCTCTTTTTGCTGTCATATCACATTGTTGACTAATATTGAGCTTTTAGTGCACTAAAACATCCAGTTCTTTTTTTTTAATGCAAACTGCTGTCTAAACAGACTCTTCCATCTTGTACTTCTGACAACTCTTTGAACCCAAATGTAAGACTTTCCATTTATTCCTATTAAATTTGTCTTATTCATTTTTTTTTTCAAGTAGAATGTGCTGTGCTGGAGGGTAGTAAGTTCCCTATCTTTGGAGGTCCTCAATGAGAGTTGGATGACTACTCAGATATGTTTTAGAAGGATGTTGGTTTTGACTAGGTGCTCTCTGAGGTCCTTTCCAGTCCAAGATTCTATGATTCTCAGTCTGGCTCTGGTTCTGAGACTGCTGATAGAGCAAAAAATCTAAGAGAAAGAAGCTTGCTGGTTAGAAAAAATGTAGCTTAGATGTGTTAAGTCAATAGGGATGAGGTCCTTGGACTTTTCAATACATAAGCGAAGCCCCAATAATTTAATAAGTTCTCAGGGTGATTCTCCCTGCACAGAATGCCCATTCTCCCTTCCTAATACAAATAAGGTTTCTCATGCTTTCTAAGAAAAGAAACATCCAACTTCCCCTGCTCCCCTGTCTCCTCCTGACCACTGGGAAATCCTCTGAATTCTAAATGCCATCCTTACCGCTGCAAATATAATTACCTCTTCCTGGTCCAACATTTGTTGCTTAAGTTTTTCCATAAGTTGACTCTGCTGATTAATCTCGTCATCCTGTTAGAGGCAAGGGGAAGAAACAGGTAGAGAATGAGATTTTAGTATTTCTCTCTCAATAGTCTATTGGGGGTCTGCTTCAGAATTACTGAAAGTGGAATGAGGCATTATGTGAGGAAAGGCTCCTGAGGGAAATCTGAATTAATTAGGAATAGCCTTGCCCACCCCATGCCCCAAAAGAAGCCTTTTTAGCATCTTTCCTCTGCTCTGTGCCTCTTTCCTCAAATCTCTCATTTTTCTTCCCTTTATGTCTACCTTTCCAGTTCCCTCCCTAGTCACCTTATCATCTAGTTGCTTATAGAGACGCCTTATCTCCTCTTCATATTTCTGTCTTTCCTCAGGTGCAATTCGAACCACAATGGATGAGTTGTCATTCACAGGTGTCTCCTCACAGATCTCCCCTCCAGGGGTTGATTCCTCCCCACCTAGACGCTCTGTCTCTGGCACATTCTCCCCTAAAGAGTCAGCACAGGGAAAGGGGTTGGGAATAGACAAGTGAGCCTGAGATACCCACTCTATAAAGAGAAGATAGGGACATCTACAGAGAACTCCCTCCCAAAGAGAAATACCCCCACTTAGACCCCTTAACTTCCTGCCACAATATTTTCTTTGCTGTCAAAAACTTACCTATTTTTTGCCCCAGAGAGAAATACCCCTTTTCCTTACAAAAAAAAAACCCCTCCCTCTCACCTAGGGATCACCCTGTTTCCCCTTAGTATTCCGTCTCCAAGAACAGAGCCTCCCGGACCTTGCATGTCACTCTCTGAAACAGGGCTGCTCTGGCTCCAAGGTGCTTCCCTCCTCTCTCCCAAATGAAAGTTCCTTTCTGACCACCACCACCCCCCAAGGGGCTCTCTTTCCCTCAGGGTCCTATTCTGTTCTAACCATTTCTCCACCGGCTCAGCTCAGCTTCCAGCTTGGCAATTGTTTCTTTTTGTGCCTTTGTCTTCTCCTTCTCTTTCTCATATTTCTTCTTCCATTGCTCAGCAGTCAGTTCCAGATTCACTGAAGCAGTGTTCTTTATGGTCTTTGCCCTTGGAGAAGGAAGGGGAAGAAGAAAATTAGAAGGCCTGGGGATTAAAGAGACAGGGTGGGAAGAATGAACTGAGCTAGGAGAAACCTGAGGGAATTGCTGAAGGAGAAAGGATAGGCTTGCCACAGACCTCTGTCCAAACATGAGAGTAGATTTGGTCTCAGCATCATTGTAACTGGATGGTGAGCAGCAGATAAACATGGTTGTCCGGCAGTTCCCTCCCAAAGAGTCCTGAAGGATCCGAGTCATTTTGCTGTCACGATATGGAACATAGCTTTTCTGGGGAGAAGTAAGACTGAGTGAGGAAAAGAAATCTGCTATGAAGGGCAAGAGGGTAGGAATTGGGATTGGAAAATTTATAGAGTGAAGAACTGAGAAGATTGGGAGGTTTGTGGAGGAAATCAAGAGATCATGGGATGAGGTAAAGGCAGGAGAGAACCAGAACGGACACTCACTGTGCCTTCAGCCAGAGCAGAGATCACATTCCCCAGTGCTGACAAAGACTTATTGATATTCTTTGCTTCATCCAACACCGCTCCCTCTGCCCCTGTTTTGCTGACCTGTGCAGGGAGGAGAAGATGCATATGTGATGACAAGCTGAACTTTCACTCCCCAGGTGGGGTTTCTCAGTTCTTTGGGGGTGGGAGGGACAGAGATTGGGTCTAAAAGAGGCAGTTGGGCAGGAATAGAGAGGGCTTTTTCCTTTAGCCAGATCTTCAAAGACTTTGATAAGAAAGGTTGCCTCTCAAAGACTTCACACCCCCAAATTTGCCCCTCCCTCTAACCTTCTCACTTCCTGCAAGGTCCACTAGGTAGAGTTTCCCACTGAGCTTTTGCTCAGTCTCCACATTTTCTTGCTTGATGTTGATAAGGAAAATGCTGTGACTTCTGGAGCTGTGCTCATTCATGTCTGAAAGGAGTGAAGGGAGAAAAAGGTACAGTGATAGTCAGAAATGTTAGGCTACTTCTCATCCAACAAAATAGCCCCCTATACCTCCATATCCTCTAGACAGAGAAAGGTTTTAGCCATCCTTCCCTCTGGGCCAGTGTCCCTGACCCACACAGACAAGGGATTCTCCTTTCCTGAAGGACAAAGATGCCCTAGATTCCTTTCTGCTCCTTAGCTTTTTAACCTCAGAGAGAGGCACAGAGACAGAAGCAAACACACACACACACACACACACACACACATCTTAGTTTTCCTACTCACTAGTGACTGCCACATGGCGGTTGGATTTCCCTTCATCGATAACATCCAAAATTTCTTCTGGGCTAGACACAAAACGCTCGGTGCAACCCTACAGGGTGAACATGGGCATAAATACATTGACTGTAATACTTCTAGACACTAGCTAGAAGGTTGACGATATAACTTTTGAATTCCAAGGTTTTATATCATTCAGTCCATTGTAACACAACTCTTCAAATTCTGACCCATCTAGACATTTGACCTTTTCAGTGTATAACACTCCCCCTTCACCAATGAACATATATACACATAACATTTGTCGTTCTAATACGTGGGGCATTGGTATTCTGAATCTTCAGACACTGACCTCCAAATTACCATTTTTTCTCCAGCCCCACTCTCACCTTGACAAATGGCACCCGGTTCTTATCTTCATGCACAGACAGGTTTGTCTTGGTCACTGAATTGGGATGAAGAAGGATAAGACCTGTTGTCCCAGTTTCCTGCTCTGCTTCTATTTCCCTACCAACCCCAACCCACACAGAAGTATTTTTCTTTTGTGCTTTACAGGGAAGAAAACTTCCATGTCTTTCTAGCTGTCATGAAGTGTCCCTGGAGATCTAACTCCTTTGCCCCTCCCCTAGAACTCTAGCCCAAGAATTATATGTGTCTTTACCCCCTCCCCCCTATTTTTCTAGGTTGGACCTCCTTAGTGCCTCCCCCAAACCTGTAGTCCTTTATTTTTAAGATAAATTCTTATTGTTGTCTTCTATGGCCTTTTAATTCTTAGAAAGACCGAGAGGCTCATGGAGGTTATAGAACAGGGGGAAGCAATTATACTTTGTATCTCTTCCCAAATTGTGCTCAAATGGGATAGCAGTGGGAAAATTTCTTCTCATCATCCTCCCACCTTCCCTCTGGTCATTTCCCAAAGATTGACTAATACTCACCATCCAGCAGGTCACGAATTTTATCCAGATAAATCTCAAAGTAAGAAACCTGGAAAGAGGAAAAGATGGGAATACAAGAAAAGGGCCTATGATTAAATGACCCTTCTCTTACTATTTGTGTGAGAGACAGATCAGTGCAGTAAAAAGAATCCTGAACTGCTAGTAATGATTTACATGTTTAAATCCAACTTCAGCAAGTGGTTTAGGCAAATCACTGAATCTCTCTGAGCCTCAGTTTCTTAACTTATAAAATGAGTGTAATAATACTTGCCTTGCCTACCCTCATAGGGATAATGTAAAAGAAAGTACTTTGGAACTTTAGAAGAGTGAATTATCACATAGCTATTGCTTTGTGTATCATGATGTAAGATCTCTAAGACCCATTCTAACTCTAACCTTTATGAATTCTAATTGTGATCAAGGGAATATCATAGCAATTTGATGAATTCCCCAATTAGCCTAATGAGATTTCAGGGTGTAGGATTTTGTTTGGAGGCATCTGACAGGCCCCTTCCCAAAGATTATGGGTTCCTTCATGAGAAGATACAGAATTCCAATAATTGGCTGACTGAGACACAAGGGGATGGATTCTGGAGGATTCTTGTAGGAATTCCCCCTCCTATGGTCTATAAAATCAAGACATAATAGTAGCTTCATTTTTCTTTCTTGGACTCTGAGAAGATAGTGAGAGTAGGGAGGGGATGAAATCTAAAACCTTGCCATTTCCTTCTATTTATATTACTCCAAACAACATAAGTCCAATAGGAAGTGGTCCCCCAAAGTATGTTTAGGGGAAGTCTAAATCACAAAATAGCACTTTAAGTCTTGTGAGGAACTGTAAGATTCTCTGCACCAGAAGGGAATGAAATAACCCCCAAAGCTGGTGCTACTCAAGAAATCTCCCTTCTCTGACTAGAAGGGGAATTGTGTGATCACTCTGCTTAGGGATCATCAAAGAGTTGCCCCAGTAAGGAACATCAAGTTCAGCAGAGGGAGTCGATGGGCTGTTTGAGTGCCTTATGTGGTTTTTTCTTAATTCCACTTATGCACTTCTATGGATCCTTTGTGTCTATGTTTTGTGGAATGAAAAAAAAAAGGTTGCGGTATATTGATTGGCCTTGGGCTTCCTTGTACTTGAATGCCCCTTCTACTCATTTTGGGGTGAACCTACACTATAGGCACATGCTATTCATATTAGATTTTTCTCAAGTAACTCTAGTTGGGAGCGATGAGTCAAAGAGAAAATGTGATCATCATGGGATCAGCTGCCAGGATTGTGTCAGGTTTTGTGAGGCCATAGTCTGGAGTGAGGGGCAGAGGTAATATGTTTTTCATGGTGAGGAGGGTTAGGAAGACAAGAGCTATTTTTCCAAACCTAGAGAAGTAAATGGAGCTGCAGCAACTTGGGACAAATATAATGTTTTTAACTAGATCCGGCTGTTTTCTCTCTGGTCAGCTTTGCAAATGGTGAGGGATCTCTAAACTAACTCTGAAGAGAAAAGCAACCAGGAGGTGGACTGAAGGCACTTAGAGAGATAGTACATATATAGCCTTCTCTGGAAGCAGCATGGCAGCTGGTCTAGTTATTCTAGAGATCTGTTTATATTTATGGCTAGAATAAGGATACTTTAGAATAAGATTCTCATGATGTTAATTTAATTAACAGTTAATCTATATTTTATAGCTTAGTCTAAATGTTAACTGTTAATCTATATTTTATAGCTTAATCAATCTGTATTGTGTGCCTATTTTGCTTACATTTCCTCACACAATTGCTAATAAAGTTCTTTTTTTAATTACAGGGGGTTTTGTGTTGAGTAGGTAGGAGGTAATTGAGAATTTCTAGAGGTCAGGTAAAAGACCAGTGGCAACTTCACAGAACAAATTTCCTTAATAAAAGAATTTGTTCTGAAAAACTTGGACTCAAGTCAAAAGGCCATACCCGAGGACCTAGAAGGCCACATGTGACCTCAACGCCAACGTTTTCCCACCCCTGGATTAGACAGAGAAGGGACAACCACCCTTATAGCTTATAGCTACAGGTCTAGCAGTAGAGAGGTAATTTTCTTTTTTCTTTTTTGCTTTCTGGAGTTGGGAAGGCAGGGCAATTTGGGTTAAATGACTTGCCCAAGGTCACAGGCTAGTAAGTGTTAAGTGTCTGAGGTGGGATTTGAACTCAGGTCCTCCTGACTCCAGGGCTGGTACTCTATTCACTGAGCCACCTAGCTGCCCTGAGAGTTATTATTTTAATGGGATTTGATCTTGGCTGTGCTAAATTTCCTGTTTAGATAATAAGGAGAATTTGGGAGAAGGAGATTATAGTGTATATGTTTGGAAGGGGAGGTAGTTAGAGAAGACAACTTGTTGGAAAGACAAATGAGCTCAGGCTCACCAGAGGAGAGAAACATAAATTTAGAATCTGAATCTCTCTCTAGTTTCATTATGTATCTGACCTCACTATCCTTTCTACTTGCCAAAGATATCCAACTATTCTGCCATACTCACCTTGATGTGGAACTCAAGGTTCTCATCCATGGAATAAATGTGGTTGAAGATGTCACGGGCAATTCGAGGAATTATTCCCATCAGCTGAGGGTCATGCAACTTCCCCTGGATGAAAAGGAACATCTTAAAGTCAGATTGAGTCATGGGAAGAGTGGGGATGTAGGGATTAAAGTACCCCCTACATACAGATTATTTACACCAAATTGCATCATATTGTATGAATTCATAATACATAGAAAGGTAACACAGATTGACTCATAAGTGATGTAAATTAAATATAAATTCAGAAAGTAAATAGAATGGCTGGCTTATTCTACAACCAGTAGTTTGTTATCTCAGATCTTGAGGGTCTGATATAGTGTCACTAACAATTAGTGGAGAAGGGATGTAGAAAGAAAATAGGGAGTTTCATGAAGAGACCAAAAAATGGAGTACCATGGTAAGAAATAGGGATAGAATTTGTTGTTGCTTTTCTAGGACAAAAAGAGGAAAACTGGAGCATGTGGCAAGGAGGAAATTTAGTAAGGCTGGAAATAAAATATTTTTTTATTTCCAAAGTATCCTCAGCAGGTTCATAGATTCCTTTTAATCCACTGCTCAATCAGGGCATTGCACAATATACCTGGGTCTCTGTCCTTTTCCACAAAGACAAAAATCTATTTTAAGGGGCTACCCCTCAAAACTTCCAGGCTCTTTTTTTTGCTCCTGCAAAGATGCTGGAATTCTCACCTCCATAGTGTGTGTCTTTCCTGATGATGTCTGTCCATAAGCAAAAATAGTGCCATTGTAACCAGCAAGAACGTCTGGAAGAAAAGTGGGGTGTTGGTCAAGAGAATAAGGTTTAGAAGAAAGGACTTAGAGGTAGGAACTGTCCCTTCCCCTCATTCAAAATATACCAATTACCTTTGACAATTTGCATGGCACATGCATGATAAACTTGTTCCTGTGTCGTGTTTGGAGGGAATACTCGGTCAAATACATATGGCTTTCCCTGGAGTAGAGAGAGATAGTGTCAGATATGATGAGGGATGGGTGCCCCCTTTTCCAATAGTGTCAGATATGATGAGGGATGGGTGCCCCCTTTTCCACATCCCCAAAAAGGGACAAAATTCCACCCTTGCCCTTATCCCTCCACAAATTAAGGTCCAGTCTGGGGAGAGTTGCAGAGTAGGCAAATGCAAAAGTAGCCAGCGGTGGTGGGGGGGAAACCAATGGAACTGTGTCTGTTTGCAAGAAGGGATGGAGATAAAGAACTGACAAAAAGAATTCTAAAAGAGAGATGAGGTAGAAATAGGAAAAGATTAAATCTTTGAATGTGGTCACCTAAGTCTGTATCCCAACCTCCCAGGGAGAGAAAATGAAAAAAGAGATGAACAAACAATTCATTAATATTGAAATTCCACCTCAATCCTTTGGAATACAACCCTTCTCCAACATTGTCTTCATGTCTCTAGATAAACCAAAACACATCTGCTCTTTGGCCAGTGATGCTAGCTTCCTCTCAACTGTAATCTCTGTCCATGTTTCATGAATCCAGGCATACAGCCAGAGGAGATTACACACACAAATCCCTAAGCCAATCTTGTCCTCACAATTCCTCTTCCTGAGTCTCAGCAAAGATGGTTAAATGGTCAGACTGACACCCTCCCATTAGTAGAAAAGGACTCTGAGCGCTCCAGAGGGCGCTATAGCTGCATTGGAACTGGGGGAGCTCTCCAAGTCCTGAAACATTAAGCTACTTCAGCAACCCCCTCCCCAATTTCCCAGCCCCTTTTCTTTTGCCTGGATTGGAGTAAAGGGGAAAACCAAAGAAGATACAAGATAATTCCAGGAAGGATTCTTAGACCTGTGGTAGTAAGATATTTACGGGCTAGAAGTATTAGGTTAACTAAGAACAGTGAGGTGTAATAGAAAAGGCACTAATGGGGGTAAGGAGACCTGGGTTCAAATCCCAGTTCTAATATTTAGTAATCGTGTAATTGGAACCTTAGTTTTGTCACTTGTAAAATGGGGTTAGTGGTATTCATGCTATGTGTCTCACAGGATTGCTATGCAGAGAGTATTTTGTACGTTTTAAAGTGCTATGTAAAATAAATTTGGAGAAGGCTAAAAAGAATCTTTACCTCCCCATTCTGCTGAGGCTTGAAATTCCACTGCCAGAACTTAAAGCTTTGGTTTTTATTAAAATTGAAATATTCTTTAGAGAAATGATGCCTTTAAAAAAAGTTACTTATACTTAACATGAATGAGTTTATCAAAGTCTTTCCTAAAGGAAGTTTTGGTTGGAGGGAGAGATCAAGGGGACACTGGGGGTAAAGAGGAAGTGCTACCAAAGAGGGGAATGGCCAGAGAATCAGGTGTCTACAGGCAGAATTGAAGTTCATCACAATTTTGCCCAGGGTAGAATACAGACAGGCTAATTTCATCAGGGAGACTAACCAATTAACTAAATAGTAATAATGCTTCAAACCTCAATCCCAGTCTTCTCCCAACAAATTATTTTGTATTTAGCAAATAGGTAGAACTGAGGGCAGAAATGTTGAATGGTGGGCTTCAGGATGTCAAATCACATTTATAGAATGAATTGTGCAGTCCCTGTACTATCTTCTGACCCCATAAAAGAGATGCCTCCTTTGCTTTTTGCCCCTTACTGCTATAGACATTGCAATCACTTCTAGTGAGCTTCTGTCCTCACTGAACTGGGAAGTGGGGATAGGTGCTAAAACATCAGGCAAGGCAAGAAGCTTTTTAAATCAGAAATCCACACACATTTTCCCCTTTTAAGCCTCTAATATCCAATATTTTACTTCTCCCACCCACAGCAATCTCTAACCTCTCTAAAAATGAAGAATGGAAAAACACTGGAGAGTTCTCACTTTGAGATCCTAGAAATCCCAGCCTAGGGATGTGTCCTGTCCATAGCCTGTCTACACCCAAGCTAAATCTTTCTTTCTCTATGCCTAGTCTCCTTATTCCCCTTCTAAGTCATATATCTCTTTTAGCTCCTTTCCACCATTCTCCATGGAGTCTCCATGTTATAGGAGATAAAGGGGTGAGATAGTCCCTTTCAGGAGCCTTAGTCTAAGACACCTAGCAATGTCTGAACTGAGAACACCAAGCCTTGTCTCCATGGTGATGCTCTTAGGGATTGTCACCACAGCAATGCCAGAGACACAGAGTCTTCACTTCCTTGTCCTTTCTCTGATTGGATCTTGGTTCTCTGGCTACCCAAAACTGAAAAGGATAGTAAGGCCCACCCTGAAAATGCTAAAGTAATTCAGGTTGGCCCTCAAGTTGTTTTCTACCGTCATTTTCATCTCTGGTAACCCTGCAAACAAGTCTCAAAAATCAAGTCCCGAGCCAAATTTATCAGAGGTGTTCCTTCCTTTTTCCATTCAACTAATCTTAAATACCTCACAGACTCTTGGAAAGAGGGGTGGATAGTTTCTAGAGCTATGAAAGAAGCAGCTAGTAGGCATCAGAGTAAAGAAACATATGTGTGGAGGGAGGTTAGAATGTGGGACTAATTATCATTCCTTCTGTGTTTGCTCCACCTCTATCCTGGTAGAGATGCATCCTAGACAGCCTGGCGCCCCAGACACCAGGCTTTTCTCCACCAGAGTTGTCAGAGAGATCCATGCACACAGAGAAACAATGAATGACAGAGAGTGAATGTATACCATACAGTAATTCAGACACCATTTTAAAATCAAACAAGCTGTGAATATTGTCCATGACCCTTCCCCCAGATCCATGAGAAGAGTTATGGGGGCCAGGGCAGAAAGAGAGAGTTTACAGTGTTGGCCTCTAACCCAAAACTTAATCATCTAACAAGGTTGCCTTTTTTTTTAACAAAAGATCTACAGAGACCAGGTAATGCTATCTACAAAGAGAGAAGATTGTAAGGAACAAGGGAGGTTATCCTTCTCTTTTCCCTACAAACATACCTTCTGTGATCTTCCCTTAAACTTCAGCAGATCTTAAAACAGCTCCATCCCCTAATTCACTCCTCTCAACCTTTCCTTTTTATATTTTTTCAATATTCATTTTTATAAGATTTTTAATTCCACAATTTTCTTCCTCCCTCTCTCCTTCTCCCCTTCCCAAGATGGCAAGAAATCTGATATAGGGCATACATTTGCAATCATGTTAAACATATTTCTACATTAATCTTTCAACCTTTTCCAGAAGAGAAGGACAGAGATTCCCTCTTCCCTACTGGCAAAGCCAGGAATGACCCTCAAAATACCTAATAGCCCCAGAAATGCCTCTTTTCTCAGGTCTCATGACCTTATTGCAAAGAGACATAGACGTAAAATAGGAAGATACAACTACCAGGATTCTGAGACAAAATGGCCCCTCTGTCCAACGTTGTAGAATAGGATAGACAAAGAGAGAAATGGGAAATTTGGAGCTACAGAAATGAGGGAAAAGATGGAGGTGGTCTCAGTCTCTTCCCCTCCTTGAATATATATTATCTACTCCCTTAACTGGGGAAAGCAGAGAGACATGACCTATCCCTTACCTTTTAATTAAATAGAAGCATAGCATAGAAGTATTATGAAAGAAATAAAGAGAAGTTTAGCTCAACATTATCTGAAAAATCCATCTGCGACAACTCAACTGAGGGTAGAGTGATTATAGCATAGGAAGTCTACCAAATGTGCTCACTCTCACTAACCACTCATATTCCCACAGCCTCACTCTCCCCTATGTCTTCAGGCCCATAGTTGATCGCTGTTTCATTGAATCCTAGGATCTGGAATTAAACAGACCCTAAAGGTCACAGGAGGGAAGCCCAGAGGTCATCTAAGTTAAATCCCACTGCACAGGAATCTTATGAGGAAGTGGTTATTCCACTTGAAGATCACCTCATTTAACCCCCCATTTTAGAGAAGAAGAAATTGAAGCCTGTTAAATTTGAGTCATATAGGTAATAATTGGCAGACTTGGGATTTATACCCATTTCCTTAGACTCCAAATCTAGTGTTCTTCCTGCCATACCAATGGCTGCTGAAAGAGAAAAAAGCATTTCCAGATGCTAAGTAGGGATTTAATTTTGTTTTTGTTTTTTTTTTAGGATGGGTTCAGTAAAGATTGGAGGAAGGGGAGGAGAGGGTGGGAAATGAGGAAAGAAAAGCAGACTTTATCTTCATGGCACAAAATAAACACATTAAAGTGATAGGCAAATTAGCATCCATCTTTTTGAGTCAACAGTTAGGGCTCCAGTTGGGGGGAGGACAGAGTGGAGTGGGTTGTCCTTGAGGACCTAGGCAGGAAAGAACGACTCACTCTCTCTCTCTCTCTCTCTCTCTCTCTCTCTCTCTCTCTCTCTGTGTGTCTCTCTCTGTCTCTCTGTGTGTGTCTCTCTCTCTCTATTCCTCTTTCATCTAAAACTCCACTCTCCCTGTCTTTAGCCCATCCTGACAATCTATGCTCCACCTCTCCCCCAAATATATCTGTACTCTAATATTTCCCCCACCCAAACCCCCACTTCAGACTTTTCAGCTGTCAGGCTCCACCACCTTTACATTGTGCTCCAACTTCAGGGGTTACCTAGACCCCACAGCCACATAGTCCTTGTTATTCTAGTTGTTTACAGACATGAATTATGAAGGTTTGGGGAGTCTTTAGGATACTACCAGAGGTTCGTACTGGAGCCTGGGCCTAGGAATCAAGCCTAGGCCATGATGCAGGGGAATGACGTGCACTCTTGATCTCCTCCTCCATGGGTGGGGACTGTTGTGATGAAACTGGTTACTATGAAAAGAGGTGGTTAGGCAGGAATACTGAACATGCTGGCTATTTTTTGAGGAGATGAAGGGACCTGGGCCTTAAATAAGCCTTATCCTGAATCCCTTTCCCTACTAAGTTCTGGCCTAAGGGGTTGCAAATAGTTTGACTTTTTTTTCCTTTTTACCTCAGGGGCTTTTTTTTTTTCTGTCAACCCAAATGGGGTGGGAGGGTACACAGCAGTGACCTCCAGAACCATGATTGGGACAAGTTAAGGCGACCAGTAGTACTGTTTAGAACTGGAAATAGCCCTCTAGTCTATAAGTCCCCCCCCAGAGCCAAAGAATGGTATCCTCTGGTCCTACACCCTAGGCTCCCTGGGGTGAGCAGAAAGACTAAGCACAACAAAAGAGACCCAGGCTCCTCTTCCTAGCAGATCAAGAGTCTCAGCTAGGGTGTGGTTGGGATACAAAGCTTCTACCCTCTACTCACATCCCGGAGGGCAGCAGGTGAAAATGGGGAGTAGGGATGAGATTAGGAATGGAATCTTCTGAATTATGAAGTCCTCTGAATTAGAAAATGGAAGAATAAGTGTATAACAGGTTAGCACACTGCAGAGGAGGGTAATTTTAAATCATTGATTGGATTGGGGTATGGGTTAAAGGGGAGACACTAAATGAACCTGCTTTATCTCTGCAGGGAACCAAGAGTTCAGATCCTAACCCAGGCCACACCCATCTAAGGCCTGAGCTAAGGACTGAGTGGGGAGGGAGGGGCTGCGGAAGTGGGGGGGATGGAGAAAGAAGAGGAGGAATGGAAGGATGATGGAGGGAGAAGGGGAATAGAGAGTGAAGGAAGATGGAGAGAGGAGTTGGATGGGTGGGAGAACAAAACAAGCATTAACTCTGGCATCTGAGACATATCCTATGGGGATGCCCATCCCTTCACCCCATGCTCCTCATCTGGTGGGCACTCACCCCAATAATGACGCTGTCGTCCCCTTGAAAAAGGGGGATAAATTTATCACCCCTCAGAATCTCCGACTGGTTCAGGGGTCTGAATCGACAGAGCACCTTGATGCTGCATTCATTGTTGGTCTCCGTCATGGTGATGACCGGTGGTGGTGGCGGTGGTGGCGGCGGTGGTGGCGGCGGTGGTGGTGGTGGTGTGGGGGCGCTTTGGAGAAAGGCTGGGGGAGCTCAGCAGAGACGAAAGAGGAACAGAAGTGATTGAATCTCTTGGACTGATGCTATCTGGAGAAGGAAAAGGAAGATTGATGAAGGGAGAGGAGCTGAGGAAGCTCTCTCTGGTGGCTTTCGAGATTTTTAGAGAAAACCCCCTCAGCTTCGCCTCCTGTTCTCTCTTTCCTCTCTGCCTCAGCCCCTCCCGCTGCAGCTCTACTCTGCGGGGTTGCTGGAGTTGGGGGGGGGGGTCTGGAAGAGAGCTGGAGGCGGGGCTTCTCTTAAGGTGGAAGGGGTTGGGCTGTTGATGGGAAAGGATTCGAGCCCCCCCTTTCTTAATTTGCTAGATAAACTAATCATCCCTTCCCGCCTGTTCCCACCAGAGGAAACCTGGACTTTTCCCCAATCCCCCCATTTCCCGTATAATTACTGAATTCTGGATACCCTAGTCCCCTTGGATAACCAGTTTGACAGTGTTGGCTAAAAATTGGCTGCAGAAGAACAACATCCCCGCCCCCCACCCCAGCTCCACCCTCTAGGAGTGGAGGAGGGGAGCAGGGAAACACAGCTCCCCATCCCAAAGGAGGAAGGCATAAAGATCAAGATGCAAGACCTCTTCCTTCCCAGACAATTGCCCCTCCTCCCCAATATAAGCTGGAGGGAGGGGGTGGGGGTGGGGGTGAGGGCCCTTCCCAACTGAGTAGTCCTTGAAAGAGACCAAACAGCCCTTCCCCTCGCAGGTGCATTCCAAGACCCCATTCATGGGAGGAGGTTGGGGCAAGGAGAGAAAGTATGAGCTGTCGGGATGTTCTCCTTTCCGCTACCATAGACTTTTATCTGGAAGGGCAAAGATAGAGGTGGGGGGCGAGGGGGGGGGTTCACAGGAGAGAAAACGTCCTAAGCTCCTAGGCGCTTGTGTGTGTGTGTGTGTGTGAATAAAGTCCTGAGGAAAGGATTGTTCAATTTCTGATTCTTCCTCCTTAAGAGAGAGTAATTGAAGTCAAAAGACTTGGGTTTCAAACCCAATTCAGCCACTTAGCGCCGTAACTAGAGCGATTGGGGTTTTGTTCAAGGGCATCAACATGGTGGTCGAGGATCTTGCTTCCTCCCCACAGCAACCGCAACTCCCGTGCAACCGGAGTCCTCTTGCAAATGCAACTGCCATTCTCTGGCAACCACAGTCCTCCGAGCTTGGTTTTATGGTCCTCGACCCGTCCGAGCCATTATACTGGTGAAACCGTCCCCAGGCCCGTCCAGTCCCTCTGAACCACCTAATCCCCCAACTTCCCCAGAATGAGGGCTGAACTCCCTGGGGGTACTGCTCTCCCCATCTCCTTGAGAAAACTCAGACTGCCCATTCCAGCTACCCTCTTCCCTGTAGCTGAATTTGCCCCCAGCTGTAAGAATACCTACCTATGGCTCTGAGCTGAGTGACCTTGGACAAATCATTACTCCTTTTCTGAGCTTTCCTTTCCTCCTTTATAAAATGAAGGCTTTGGACCAGATTATCTTGAAGGTCCACTATACCGTCTGATTCTTTGATGTTATTTCTGCTCTCTGGGCTGGGGGAGGCACTGATATGCAAATAGCAGGCAGAGCTGTAGGAAAGCTGGGGGAGAGAGAGCCTTATGCAGTGATCATTTGTGAAATGACCTGTATATGTGTTGTTCAATGTCCTGAATTTTCCTACTCAGTCATCCCTTCCTTTCTGAGACCCCCGAACAGAGAATCATCATCTTTCAGATCCCCTCCCCCAGGTCTGACTCCTGCTGCAGCCCCTGAGCAGAGCTATAAAGAGGCAAGTCAGATTGATTTTTCTAGACGTCATTAGCCTTGGCAGGCAAGGGAGGCAGTTGGGAAGCAGAGTCAGACTGCAGGAGCTGGAAAGGGCTATCTGGACACTCTGAAATTCTCTAGGGGGAGAGGAGTGGTTGAACCTCTTAGTCCATGACTAAGGTGAGAAGCCAGACTAGTGGTACTCAAGTTGAGCACAACTAAGAATTTCTTCAGGCTGAGCATCAATACCACCCCACCCAATCTAGGGTTAGAAGACTGAATGACAAGGGGATAAAGAGATGAAAATAAAGATAAAGAGAAGACTGAATGATAAGGGGATAAAGAGATGAAAAATAAATGGGAGCCATATAGGAAGATGAATTGTAATAAACAACTCACAATTATACTTGCTTTACCCATCGTAATTCTGTGAGGTACGCGACATGAGCATTATTGTCCTGAAAAAAGTAAAGTGACTTACCCACTGGTCACCCAACTAGTAAGTGTACCTGGGACTCAAACCCATTCCAAACTCATTCCAAATCCAATTTGCTTTCTACTGTATTATGTATTTTCATTCATGCAGTCAGTAGTTGTGGCACATTTTGTTAAGGTTTCAACCTGATAAAATGATAATCACCCAGCCTTGCTCATCTGTTAAATGAGGATTAATTACCTATCTGCATCATCAATCAATAAACATTTATTAATCACCTGCTATGTGCCAAGCACTGTGCTAAGCCTGAGAATACAAAAAGAGTCAAAAGACAGTCCTTGCCTTCAAGAAACTTAAAATCTAATAGGGGCGACACAAACAAAGCAAGCTATATACAGGATAAATGGGAAGTAATCAACCAAGGGAAGGCACTAGAATTAAGAGCAGTTGGAGAAGGTTTCCTGTAGATCATAGAATTGGTGGGCCCCATATGATCTATGACCATATTATTTGCTCCCCACAGAGTACAGTGGAAAGGGTACTGGTTATGGAGCCAGAGGACTGACCAGTGCAAATCTCAGTTCCACCACTTTTTAAAAAATTTATTTTAAAATTTTATTTTTTTCAATTAAGCATGCATTTTCTCTCCCACCCACTTCTCCCCTTACTAGGAAGGGAAAATCTTTGTAATAACTATTGCATAGTCAAGCAAAACAAATTCCTATATTGACCATATCCAAAAATGTGTAAGTCATTCTGTAATACTAAGTCACCTCTCTGTCAGGAGGTAGGTGAGATGCTTCTTTATCTGTACTCTGAAATCATGGTTGATCATAGTGCTGGTAAGAGTTCTTAAGACTTTCATAGTTGTTTAAAAAAAAGAAAAGAAAATCCACCTTCTCTCCCTCTCATACCCACTTCCCAAATATAGATACAGTGAAATAGAAAAACAAAACCCTTATAACATGTATGATATAGTGAAACAAATTCTAGCATTGAGTATGTCAAACACATACACAGTGTGTCAGTCTGCATTCTGCAACTATTATCTTTCTGTTAGGAGGCAGGTGGAATATTCCTCTGGAATCATGATTGGTCATTTCACTGATTAGAATTCCTAAGTCTTTCCGAGGTGTTTGTCCTTAGAATATTGTTGCTGCAGAAATTGTTCTTCTGGCTCTGCTCTCTTTACTCTGCAGTAGTTCATACACATCTTCCCAGGTTCCTCTGGAAACCCCTTTCATCATTTCTTTCAGCACAATAGTTTTGTCATATTTGAATCCCACAATTTGTTCAACCATTTCCCAACTGACAGACACCTCCTTAGTTCCCAGTTCTCTGCCACCACAAACAAACAAACAAAAACCAACCACTTAATACCTATGTGTGTCATTGGGTAATTCACTTAACCTACTTAGGTCAGTTTCTTCCTGTGTAATGGGAAGGGTTTGGAGTCTAAACTTTGGACAAAACCCTTATAACAAATATGTACAGTCAAGTGAAACAAAGTCCAGCATTGGGTATGTCTGAAAAAAAAAAACCTCTCAATCCGCACTCTGAGTCTATCACCTCTCTGTCAGGAAGTTTGGTAACATTTTTTACTAGCTCAGCAGTTTTAAATCTGAGGGAGCCTTTAAAAAAATAATTTCATTATAACAGAATTCCTTTTTAATCCTATGCATTGATTTTATTCATTTAAAATCATTATTCTAGTGGCGGCTAGGTGGTGCAGTGAATAGAGCACCAGCCCTGGAGTCAGGAGAACCTGAGTTCAAATCAGGCCTCAGACACTTAACACAAAAAACTAGCCGTTTGACCTTGGGCAAATCACTTAACCTCAACTGCCCTCCCAAAAAAAGCAAAAAAATAAAATAAGATAATTATTCTGAGGAGAGCCCCATAGACTTCACCTGATTTTAGTGCTTTTCTTCTCAGATTATTTTTTCTTTATCCTGTATATATTTTGTTTATGCATAGTTGTTTGAAATTGTCTCTTTCGTTGATTGTGAGCTACTGGAAAGGAAACACTGTTTTTGCCTTTGTATCCCCCAAGGCTATGGGCACATGTTCTTGTTGTCCAGTCTCCTCTGACATTTTGTGACTCCATTTGGGGTTTTCTGGGCAGAGATGCTGGAATGGTTTGCCATTTCCTTCCTCAGCTCATTTTACAGATGGTGAAACTGAGACAAACAGGGTTAAATGACTTGCCCAGGGTCACACTGCAGTAAATGTCTGAGGTGGCATTTGAACTCAGGTCTTTTTGACTCCAGGTTCAATGCTTTATCCACTGATCCGTCTAGCTGCCCATGTGGGCAGCTAAATAAATGCCTCTTGACTTGCTCACACTGCCGGAAAAGGAGGCTGGTTTTTGGTTAAGAACTCCTGGATTAGATGATCTTCACGGCCCCTTCTCGTTTTATATCCATGATCTCCTAACAACATATCCTCTTTCAATGTGTTCAAGGGAGGCTCTCCTGTGACTACACATCCCACAATCCTAATCGGCCCTCTTTTCCCATTACCTCATCTTTCTGCCTCGTTTTCGCCTGACTCTACCTCACGGTTGGGGGGGGGAGCGTCTAGGAGCCCTGAGTTCTCGCGAGGTCCTTTCCCCCCCTCTCTCGGCTTCGCCGACTCCCGGCCGTCCTTTCGCGAGACTTCGTGCCCCTCAGCCGCCCCTGCTGCCGCATTCGACTAAGCCCTGGACCGGGACCCCGACCGGCTTCTTCCGCGGGCAGAGCTAGAGCTTCGGCTCCGGCCCCGCCGAGGCCCCGGACCCCCCCTGCCCTGTCTTCCTTGCCCTCCTCTGCCACTGTCATGGCGGACCCCAAATACGCCGACCTCCCCGGCATTGTGAGTAGAGGGCCCGGACAGCCCCCGCCCCGCGGCACGGCGGGGTCCCTCCCTGGCCGCGCTGCTTCGGCCGTCGCCGGGGACCCGCCCGCGGGCGCCGGCTCGAGCCCGGCTCGCGCGTGGGCCCCGGCGCCTCCCCGCCGCCTGGTGGTCTGCCCCCTCCCTGCCCGGGGACCCTCACCCGGGCCCGGCGCCCCACCCCCACCCTGGCCCTGGGGTGCGGCCGGCAAAGAGCGCCGAAGGTGGAGCCAGAACCGAGTCCAAGCCCCTTCTGTCTCCGATTGCCCGTGCAGCCTCGGGCTAGTCATGTAACCGTCGTGGGCCGCCGGTCCTGCCGCGGCCGAACGAAGGGCTTGCACTGCTGGCCTTCGCCAGGCCCGGTCAGCTTAAACCGGGCTTCCCGTCCCCTCCTATGGAGCCTCGCCTCGGCTGCCTCCTCCTCCTAAGCCGCTGGTTCCATGAGCTCTTTTCTTTCAGTAGTTTGATAACTGAATTTACATAGAATTTGTTTCCTTTTTAATCCTAGGTATTTATTTTGTGCACTTAAAAACAGTTTGAGAATGCATTCATAGGTTTCTCCAGACTGTCAGAGTTGTTTGTGTTCCCAAAAAAGATTAAGAAACCCTCTGACTTGTCTTAGGATTTGTTTCCCTCTTCTGCTGTCAGATCTTCCCTCCAGTCTTCTCTCTTCCAGTTTGTCTGCACCCACCCCCGTTGCATTGTAGCCCCCTTGAGAGTATTCGGACCACCTAGGACCTGTCTTCCATCCCTGAGCTCCTTTCCCTCCTCCTCTTTTTTATTTTTTTCAGTTAACAAGCATTTTTTTCTCTCTTCCCCACTGGAAGAAAAAAAAAGATAAAACCCTTATAACAAATATTCATAGTACTTATTTGTTACAAGTGGGTTTTTTTTTCCATGGGGGGGGACGGTTAGAAGAGCCTGGAGGGAGAGAAAAATAGATGCTTGCTATCTTTATATTTTAATATTATAATGGAACAGGAAAAAAATATGAGTAATCAAACAAAACAAATTCCCACAGTAGCCCCCTCCAAAAAAGCATATGTCCTATTTTTCATCCTGGGTCCACCACCTCTCTTTCAGGATATAGGTGGCATGGAATCAACCCCCTGGAATCCTGGCTGATCATTGTATTGATCAGAGTTGTTAAATTTTTCAAGATGGTTTGTCTTTACAATATTATTGTTATCATGTAAATTGTTCATCTCCATGAAAGCTTTCACTTTCCTTTTGTTTTCTTATTTTCTGTGTTCTTCCAGACTGCTGCCAGTTCCATTACATTGTAGCCTTCTTAGACCATCCTCACAACCTAACATTTAACCTACCCCCAAACCTATACCTCAGAAACTTGTTCTCCTCTCACAATGCAAGATTTGACCCCTTCCCCTTGACTCATTAGCATCCAAGAATGTTTCTTCCTCTCTTGTCTTACTGCTGTCATTTCCATTGCATTCTACCTCTCCTAGACTATCTCTATTTCATACTTCCTCTCTACCACCAACTGATGCCCCCCAGCCTCCTGTACCTTGTATTTCACCAAAATAAAACAAATACTGCCTATATGGCCTTTGACACTGCCATACTAACCATGGCCCATGTCCTTTGCTCCCTATTTCACTTTTGCCAGACTTAGTAGGGTTGGCTAATGGTGAATATGAGGTTGGAGGAACAGAACCATTCTCAGATCAGGTTTACAATTTTTTGTCTAAAGCTCTAAAAGATTCCATCTTATATAGATACATTTGATGTATCCCCTAGTTGTACAACATTTACCATTCTCCCCATTGACACTAGTGAGGAGACTTAAAGTCCCTGTCTCTCTCAACCCTGTCTCCTCAGATTAGTAAAAAGTACAGTGCCTAACCCTCAGATGAATGCAATGTGTTTGTCATATCTCACATTCAGCTTCTACCATCAGGTTTCAGTTGCTTCAGCCACCAACCCTGTGATGGTTCCCTAGGCTAGGTGAAGCAGGGACAGGTGAGCAGGCAGGTGATCTGGGAATCATCCTGTCTTCTCTGTTAGCCATGATAAATGGAGTGGGGAAGGGAGTCGGTGGGTACTTTGTCATGAGGTGGGCTGGTTACTTCTACCTGCAGGCCAGAAATGAGCCAGACGTTTATGAAACCAGCGACCTCCCTGAGGACGACCAAGCAGAATTTGATTCGGTAAGACCACATACTACCCCACAACACTCCTTGGGTGCCCTTCTCCTGGCTTGTCTCATCCCTTTCCCTCCCTAATAAGCCACCACAAAGAGCTGATGTGCCAGCCTCACTTCCAGGGCATTTTGAGTTATTGCTCATACAAAGGATTTAGACTCAACATTGAATTTGGAGCATGAAGTAGAAATACCAAGACAGTTCAGATCTATAAAGCTCTGATCTTGAGTTTAGCTGGTAAAATGTGAGCAAAATAACTGAGGTTAGGAAAAACTCAGACTCCTAGGACCTAGTTATTGTTTGAAAACAAATACAAAACCTGAGATGCTGTAAACTCCCTGAGGTTGTCATGTCTTCTTCAGACAGTATTTCAGTCAATATTCCTATTTACTGTGAACTGGTGACTTACCTAGTGCAGAGTTTCATGGGGCAGAGAAAAGTTGTGGTTCGGAGCTTTTTACAGAGATTTGGGAAAGGTGATGGTAAAGAAAGATTGTGAAGGAATTGATTCACTTTCTTAGCGAAGAAACAGTACTTTGAGAGACTTTGAGATGTAGGAAGATGTCCGTAGGAGAGAGGTGGTATGTGGAAAACTGTGTATACAGTCCCAGATAAGGAAGAGAACACAGCACATAATCTAGTCAGGTCCCCCTTGTATAGAGATCTTTGTAGAGTATAGAAGAAGGAAGATATAAATGGATAGAGAGAGAGATGGTCCTTCCCTTCAAGGAACCCAGCCTCAACCCTTAAGCTAGTAGAAGAAATAAGTTGCACCCAAAGAGTATATAAGACATATTCGAGAAGTGCAAATTAAATGGTACAAGCTGTGTGTGAGGTCTTGAGAGCCTCAGAGAAGGGCAGTGACTGTTCTCTACCCTGAACAAGAAACAACAGGTTGTTTCCCTTCCTTTGGTTTGGGGATATCATAGAATATGCTTAATTATGTTTATTAACACATTTCTGTTTCTGGTATTCCCATAATGGCCTGGGCTTTGTATGAACAAAGACAGCATGGCTGACCATCCTCAGGAGGCAGGCTCCACATATACATGTCTGAGTCTTTTGGCTGTGTCTGGGAGTTTTCTGGTCAGTTGGGGGGTGCTGGATGCTGGCTGATGATGTGTGGCTTGGCATACCCACTTTTTCCTTGTTTGGCTCTCCCATATGGCAGTAGCCCCTGATTTGCAAACAGACCTATCTTCTATCCCACTCCACTTTCTGTGGTGTGTGTCTCTTGTGGCATCTCTCTCTAGCTGCTTGCATGTCATGTCCCAAAGTTGCAGTCATATGGAGATGGATGTAGTGTGGTGCAGTTGTCCAAAGAATGATGTGAGTGTGGCTGAGGCATCTTTTATTGCTCATGAGCTATTCTTACCTGTCACTATAAGGGCTATTCTTAAAGGTCCTTCAGATTAGTCAACTCTCTCCGCTTTAAAGGTCATAAGTGGGAGGTGCTGAGCACATTACCATAATGCCACAATTCAGGAATTATGCTCAGTTTCAGCCTTGGCTGCTTTAGGAGTAGTCAAGTCTTTGGATGTTTTCCATCATAAAGCTAATGCATCTGGCTACAGCTTATCCCTTTGGGCCCTAGAGAGACAGTTTGAGAAGGAAGCTGAGTAATGGCTTTACTGCTGTTCTTAATTCAGGTTTAAATTTGTAACTTGAGATGTATATGAATTAAAACTTTAGCACTCTTGGCTTCTTTGATTTCCATACTTTTCCCAGTATGCCTACTTTCCTGAAGATACAGCATGGGAGAAAAGCACATAGCACTATCACTGTTCAATCTGAAGTCTCACACAGATTCATACAAAGTTCCCATTCCACTACCCCCAGTGATGGTATTTTCTAATTTGATCTCCAGATTTTTGATTAAAGGCATAGAGAAGTAGTTTTAGCATATGTAACACCCATAGTGAGAACCTCTGTTATTTCTTCATTGTGAGAGAAATCTTGTCTTGACTCAGTAATCTTAAGCCACAGATGGAGATGGTGGCTTAAAAAAATAAAATGTATCCAAAATTGTATAATTGCTACTTTATGGTATACTTGGAAATGTTGCTATCCTCAGAAGGCAGGTAGGGGCACGGTTTGTGTATAAAAAGACCTAGTTCCTTACTGTGCATTAAAGCAACTTCAGCAAGAAATGACCTTCCAAAATGGGAGTGAGCCCAAGGTGGTAGACCAACTAAAGGGCCTAGCTGACCAAGCTACATGACGTTATCCTTCACTGCTCTCCATACACAGGTTTGGTTTTCCCAGCCCAAGTTCCAGGAGAATAGACACATGGACTGGTTTTTTTTAATAGGATTAAAAAAAAAATTCGAGGAACATTAATTCCCAGAGGTGAGCCTCATCTTCCATACTTGACTTGTCAGTTCTCAACGTTAGTCTATGAATTTGTTCTGTTCATGGTTTTTGAAGCTACGAGAGCAGGGAAGCAAGAGGAACATTCTTAACTAAGCACATGGGTCATAGCAGGCCTCAGTGCCAGGTAATGGGAAAACATGCTGCCCCTTTGTAAACTCTGGTGCCTTGAGAGGCAATCTACTGGCTGCTTATGCAGTTTGTTCAGCTTCTGAGAAGGGCAGGTAGGACTGATTGTTCTCAAGCCACCGAAAAAGAAACGGCAGGTTGTTTACCTCTCTTTGGTTTGGGGATATCATAGAATATGCTTAATTGTGTTTATTAACTGTTGATGCACATGAACTTATCTGAGTTTTTCCTAATGCTTTCCCCCTCCCTCCTTACCACCTTGCCTGGACACTAGTTTGCACAAGTAAGACCATTCAGTGCTTCTACTTTGCATGCTTTCTTGTTTTCCATCTTGCATGCCAGTGAACTGCCCCTTGTCCTTTTGGTGTCACTAATCATTTCAGAAGCCAATAAACGCCTGATTGGGTGACTTTGATGCCTGCCGGCCTCCTGTTTAAAGATGGTTAGTCAAGTTTTGGATGTAGAACTCTTAATTGGATTATTGTGGCCTTTTCCCTATGTGAGCATCTTAGACTCAAATTGTCAGGTGGAGGGTAGTACAAGGAAATAAAGACTATAAAGGCATTTGGGCATGAGGATTCCATTGATTTGAGGGACAGAAAATGGGAAACTATCACACTTCTTTTTCCCAGCCCGGAATAAGACCAATAGAAAGAGAAGAATAGCTTTGAACTATGTTGGACCAAGGTCATATCACTTCAGGTGACTGTATAGGAAGAGGCCAGTGCCTCTTCCTGCATCAAAGGAACCTCTCTGGGGAATAGCTATCAGGGGAGAGGGAGAAGGAGAGAGAGAGAGAGAGAGAGAGAGAGAGTGTATAAAGTCCACTGGAAATTGTCATTTCCAACATTGACTTTTTCTAGTTGCTCTGCACATTTTTTGGACTACCTCTGAATGGAGGAACAATTGGTGTGTGCATAGAATTGCAAACTAATTTTAATATCAATTTAAGCAAAAGAGCAAGTTAACTCTTTGGTATTGGAGGATAAAGGTGAAAGAGAATCATATATTCTAAAACAGAGTATAACTGTCTTTTTTATTATCCATGACACATCTTCATATATTACTAATTCCAAAAATAGCCTCAACCTTGTTCTCTAGTGTTTCAAATAAAGAAACAGTGATTTAGAATTAACTCTTCTTTTGTACCCCTCCTTAAGAATGGATAGTTTGCTTTGATTTTATATGGGAAAATTCTAGATTATATTACCCAGCACTGTCCTCTCTAAGCACCATGCATATCTATAGTTTCTCTATCTCTCTTATTTTATACCTAAGTTAGAGCAAAGTAAGAACTTTTGGCCTCTTCCCTTGATTCACTTGCCTCATATCCACTCCACCCTCTTACCCCCCAGGATTTGTGTAGTCATTTGGTCCAATATTCCTGGTGAGTTTAGAAATTGAATAGAATGAGTGAGGAACAGAGTCATATGAAAATGCTACATCAACTGTCCTTGATGGCACCCATGATTGGGACATCTGAGACTTTTCAGTCAGGGTGACTGTAGTGTTTTGTGTTTCTCTGGTGATCAATACAATTCCAGGTAATGGGAATTATGTATAAGACTTCATTTTCTCTCTGGCACATCCTGGAGACAATGATCTGAAAACTAATCCATCACTTTGTGTACGGCAAGTCTTTTTGTACCCCCTGCTGCTCATTCTTCACGGTTTGGATTTGAACTTGGGAGTCTACTCCCTGATGACCATTTGCTTCTCTCCCTGAGCCAGTTCCATCTCACTGGGACAAGGATGAGAAAGGCATGGTCTCTGTGTTTGCATGTGAGCAACTAGGCAGGCTTTCCATCTAGGCTTTACCACTGAAACCTCCCCCTGCCCCCTCCATCTCAGACAATTGAAAATGGAACTCCAGTTAAGTCTAAAGGAGGAACCTTGCTTGGGCCAAAAACAGGCATTAGAGGAAGTAACTATGGCATGTGGAATGAAGAGGTGGTGGTGGGGGTCAAGATATAGCTATGCCTGGACTACATGAAGAGATTGAGACCCTAGTCACTCCATCCCTAATGTATACCCCCATATTCATGCCCTTCATTTGAAGCATCTTTTGGAAAGATTTTGCCTTCCTGGAGATTCCTAATTCAGCATTGCCTGGGGATAGGAACCATCTGTGGTGGCCTGGGTTTACAGAAACTGTCTTTGTTACCTTCTTCCTCACCCCCCAATGGATCTTGTCACAAGGGAATTAAAAAATCAGATTCCCCACATGGCTTTGGGGGTTGGATATTGACGTTCTTTGAACTTTGGTCTCCCCTCTGCTAGCTCATCATAGTAAAATTAAGCTGGCTTATTCTGGGAACAAGAAGGTTATTTAGCAATAACCAAAATTAGGTGCTCACAGGGCTAGGGGAATGAGAAAAGGATTGGAATTAGGGACCGTTTTTACCCCCACTGTGCTAGCAGCAGCAGAGAAAATAAGTGTTGGACAGGGTCTTCCTGCTTCCTTTGTCAGCAGCTGGCCTTAGCTGTCCTGCCTAACCTCAACTATTGCTCTTCCCCTCCCTCACTAGGGCTCACTGCCATTTTAACTGCCTCATGCTCCCCAAGCCTCAGAAACTAGGGTAGTAGGGAACTCATGCCAGGGACTAACCAGCCCACAGGCCTTTGGAATCGCCATAGCATCTCCCTCACACCAGCCATCCCTTCTGAGCTACTCTGTCCTCCTTGATAAAGTGAGGAGAAGCCACCTTGAGCTCTGAAGTGCTTTGGTTCCTCTTTTCTTTCTCATCTACATTTCCCTAACCCATCACCCTCTAACTACTGGGGTTCTACTTTTTTTTTTTTTTTTAGTAATTACCCTTTTACCTAAACTTCTGTGTAGCCTTGTTACCTAGGGGGAGGGCTGGGTCTTTTACTCTTTCCCATCCTTTTTGAGTATGTGGGGATCTCATCTGTAATTAACTGTTACCAAGGTTTTGCTAAGCTCCCCTGGGGCCCTGTGGTACGGTATGTTTTAAGAGTATCATGTAGTGCATGTGACAATGTGCTAATAACAATTTTGTCTTTTTTTCCCCCAATTTCCCATTCCTTTTCCTCTTAACCTCTTTTGACTTTCTCACCTCTGGGGAAACCGCAAGGAGCTGGTAAGAAGCCTGACCTTTGTCTGCTTTTTTAACGGGTGTGCTGTCATGGGATGGGTGTGCTTCTGCCCTTTTGTATCTACCAAACTTCTCATCCTTCCATTTCCTGCCCACACAGCTGGCTTGACTTCAACCCCAGTCATTCTACCACCATCATATACCTTTTGGACATTGGTCTAAGGTAGACCCTAGAATGTAAAATCATATTGTCCCTCAACACTGTTCTCCAGCCCCTTCCAGGGGGTATGTAGAGAGGCTCTTCATGCTAATGTCACCTGATGTTCTAGGCTCATTGTCAGTGCTACTAGGTGAGGGACAGGGCCCTACAGCTGAAGATCACAGGTGAATTTTCTGCCTCATACTTTCTCACAGTCCCAGACCTGTAGCAGGTTGATACTGATCTCTGTTCAGATGTCCTAAGATTGAGGATGGCTTTTTTTTTTTTAACAATCCCTCCACTGCCCAGGTAATTGTCTCTCCTTGGACTGAAGGATTGTCACCTTTTAAAAGTTTTTAATAAGAGTTTTTAATCTTACTATCCTTGCTGGTCAGGGTCCTGGCAAGGGAAGAGAAGAGGGGATTCAAGGGTGGACTGGAAAAAAGGTAGTTACCTCCATGCTTAACTTTCTCCTAGGTGTTTCAGGGACTTTTATTCCCTTAATTTAAGTTCTTTCCCAGGCACATGTCAGGTAGAGATCAGAGACCAAGATACTCACTGATTGGGTACCTAGGATATGTGGTGCTTTGGGCACAGCATCCCAGAGAGAACTGGAAGAAGGATGCTTTTGATCTCAAAAGCTCCTTTGCTTTTCTTCTGGTCCTGGGCTCTTGACCCTCTGTTCTCTATCCATCATAACTGCCCATGACTTCCCCTGGAGAAGAGGTAAAGACAAAAGGTTAAGTGTTTCTCTCCCTTAATAATGTACTCCCCCTCCCCCCCCCAAAAAAAAAAAAAACTGCCACTAATATTCTGGTTCCTCCTCTGACTAACCCTAAGGTATGATAGGGTATATGGTCAAGGATGGAGCTCTAAAGATTAGGGCTCCTTTCTCCCACCCCTTGCCCTTTCTCTGTACCCCACCTCCAGGTTGGGAAAAAGGGGGAAAAACCTCTCTCCCACAGTAAAACTAGTATCCTAATCCTGGCTGAAGTCTGTTGTGCTATAGGGGTGGATGTTAGACCTCTAAGTATTTGGGAAGGAAACACTGTCCCTATTTTAAGATAGCCTTAGAATCTGGGTATAGAGATGCAGAATGTAGATGTTTTACAATGAGGTAACTGCTTCTTCCATCTCTGGGGTTCAGACTGAGTCCCTTTCCTTGTTCCACAGCCCATCCCCACCAAAGTCCCCTTTCCTGGAAAAGCCTGCCTGTGTAGTGAGGCTATTCTAGAACTGGCTTCAGTCCATGATCTGTGCCAGTGGAAGCTGGCAAAGCAGGGCAGTTGCTGTAGCTTTTCTCTGGATTGCACCTGAGATGTCTCTTCTGTAGGACAGGCATATAATTGCTGTCCCAGTTCATGTTAACTGGATGGGTTTCTGTTTCTGTGTTGTCCTTCAGAAGACAGTCCCATCTAACTTTCTCAACCTTAGTCTGACAGGTCTAGGGAATGGCCTCTGACTCCCCAAATCCCAAGGACCCTTGTTCCAAGTTATGTTGGGCCATACCAGCAGTGTTCTGATACCTGCTCCAACAGTTAGCAGCCTAGTAACTTGTTGTCCCTTTCTTCTTGCCCCTTGTGACAAGCAGGTTTGGAGTGAGACTAAAAGAGGGTGGTCTCAGCAGATCTGGAATGGAGGGCATACAGTATTTATACCTCTAGAATACATGGGATGGCTTGGGTAACCCTGCCAGCTCCTGGAATTTGTTGTTGAAAGTAGAGGAGATACTCGCTGTTATCATGAGTCCCCAGCTGAAGCAAGGGGTTGATGTTTACAGAGAACCAAGGCTGTAGCTTTGGTACTGGATCCCTTGTTTCCATATAAATCTTATTCAGACTGTGACAGGAAAGGAAAATTCATTTCCTCTCTATGGACTGAGCTAGGAGGCGCATCGAAGTGAAGAATTTGTTTTTCCCCTTTCCCCCGATGAAGTAAAATTAAAACACAGGAGGGGCATTCAGTGATGGTTTGGGTGTGGGGAAGACTTTGGGTGATGGGCTTGGAAAGGCTTCTCTTGGCCTAAAATATCTGTCTTTACAGGAGGAGCTGACAAGTACCAGTGTGGAGCACATCATCGTCAACCCAAACGCTGCTTATGACAAATTCAAAGACAAAAGAGTGGGGACCAAGGGACTTGGTGAGGCCAGAGTTGGGTGTGGGATCAGGCAATGGGGTTTATAAGGGTAAAATTAAGAATGAAATGAGTGTGTGGGCAAGAGTGGGAGCCAAGGCCTAGAAGTGGCCTCCTGAACTCAGGACTGGGCTTACTTCTGGGGAAAGGCCTTTGTGGGGGGCCTCTGGTAGACACAAGTGACTCTCTCTAAGTCCCCCCCTTGCCTGGGAGGTAGAAGCAGTGACAGGGGCGGGGGCGGGGAGGGCGATGACAACTCTTCCACTCCACTCTCTCTTCTCTTCCCGCGCAGACTTTTCAGATCGTATTGGGAAAACCAAAAGGACAGGATATGAATCTGGAGAATTTGAAATGGTTCGTTATGAGGGGGATTTCTCATCTAGGGAGGCAATTAAAGGGTGTTCCTCTGGTTATTGAGGCTGAGGGACCCCACTGCTTATCAAAAGGGACATCCCTAAGCTGGCATTGCCACTTACCTGGCTGTTGTTCCAGACATACTGGACTGGGCATAATATACTTTGGATTCTGGGATTTGGGCAATTCCCTATCCTGAGGAATGTGACCCCCTCTTTTATCCATGACCTCCAGCTCGGAGAGGGACTAGGGCTGAAGGAGACACCCCAACAGAAATACCAGCGACTTTTGCATGAGGTTCAAGAATTAATGACCGAGGTGGAGAAGATAAAGGTAACCAGGAGCTCTGCTTCCTCCCCTACCCCAGTCCTTGCCCTTTTGACCTTGGGAGGGAGGGGGAAGGTGCCTGGAACTATATTCAAGCCCTGGAATAGAAGCTGACCAATTTTCTGTCTAGGACTGATCCTCCAGTCCACTCCCAGTGACTGGCACTCAGCTCTAGTCTAGCCCAATTCTCAAAGTTCCTCATGGTTTCCTTACCTCTCCCCCTCCCAGGCAACAGTGAAAGAGTCAGCTGCTGAGGAGAAGCTGACTCCTGTGATGTTGGCCAAGCAGCTGGCTGTCCTGAAGCAGCAGCTCGTTGCCTCCCACCTAGAGAAGCTACTGGGACCCGACGCTGCAATCAACCTCACTGACCCTGATGGAGCCCTGGCCAAGTGGGTACCCTGAGGCCAGGCCACAACTGGGGAGGGAACCAGGGTGCTGCAAAGAAGTCACAGCTGTGCCCCTGCCCGACATGCCAAGTGACTTCTTGTTGATCTTCTCTCCTCGGCCTAGCCGTCTACTGGTGCAACTGGAGGCAGCGAAGAGTAGCAAAGGGGTTGGGGCAGGGGGCAGGGACGCTGCCGGGCCGCCCCCCGACAGCAGCCTGGTCACGTACGAGCTTCATTCTCGGCCGGAGCAAGACAAGTTCTCCCAGGCCGCCAAGGTAAGGAGCTGGAGTAGTCACTCCTGAACAATGTTAGTATCCTGCTCCCTGGCAGTCCTCTGACTAAGCTACGTTTTTGTCTGTACATTTCCCAGTGTTTAGCAGTTTGGACTGACGAGTTTGGCAGGATCTGACTGACCAGGGATGTATAAACTCTATTGGGGTGGGGCAGCAGTTGTGTCTGGGGGCTCTCTCTGGAATTACCTCAGGGTTGGATTCTGGGGAGAAGTGTCCCATTTCTCCTGTTTTATGATAACAGAAGAGCTGCCCCTTCCTCTAGTTTAGGAGAGTCTCTTACTCTTGCTTTCACTACAGGTTGCAGAGCTTGAGAAACGGTTGTCAGAGCTGGAGGCAACAGTGCGCTGTGACCAGGACCCTCAGGTCAGATACTCTCCTGCCCTGTCAGAGCCTCTGCTTGTTTCTCACAACCAGGACAGGAAGGTCAGGGAGGGAATAGAATGTCCTGTAGTCAGGCACTGTGCTAAAGCACTTTTTGCAAATAGTCCTCCCAACAGCCCTGGGAGGTGGGTGCTGCTGTTAACCCCATTTCACAGTTGAGAAAGCAGGCCAGCAGAAGCCCAGTCACACAGTGGTGAGCGTCTGAGGCCAAGTTTGAATTCCTGTCTTCCCAGCCCTAGGCCCAGTACTCCATCTACTGTTCCACCAACTGCCTCTAAGGGGATAAGAAATCTGTTTCTCAAAGTCAAGAAAAGCTGGGGGTGCCAAAGTGGAGGGTGGTGGTGATGCTTAGAACAGGGCCTCGCTCATTCTTCCCATCTCTCCCTTTAGAATCCCTTGTCTGCGGGTCTGCAGGGATCCTGCCTGATGGTAAGCAGGGAGAGAGCTACATACAACATCAGGATTTTAGAGGTGTAAGAGCACTGGCTAGTCAGTTTGCAGACTGGCTGCAAGCTGGCTTATCCTAGGGCTTGCCCCATTGTGTATTCGTAATCACTGGCCCTTTCCTCGCTCCCCCAGGAGACAGTGGAGCTGTTGCAGGCAAAGGTGAGCACCCTGGACCTTGCTGCCTTGGATCAGGTGGAAGCACGGCTACAGGTACTCATCAGGAGAGGTGGCAGGGATCTAAGCACTGGGGGTAAGAGTCCTTTATGTCTTCATTGCCTTTATCATCATTCATGCTTCTAGAGTGTCCTGGGGAAGGTGAATGAGATTGCTAAGCACAAGGCTGCCGTGGAGGACGCAGACACCCAAAGCAAGGTCAGAACCACTCCTTGCCCCACTACGTCATTTCCCTCCAGTATCCCATCTGCCCACTGCCATCAGCTGAGGAAGGCTTTTGCTGGGCCTGGCCCCGCTTCCCCTCTGTGCTTCATGAGCCAGATGAGGTCCCCCCTGCAGGAGGGCATGCACCGCTGCTGCCAGAGTAGCTCAGCCTCTGGTAGTTTGTGCTCTCAGAATCCCTTCTCTCTGCCTTCTCGTTTCCCAGGTACATCAGTTGTATGAGACAGTTCAGCGCTGGAGTCCCATTGCTGCCACGCTTCCTGAGCTAGTACAGCGACTTGTCACCATCAAGCAGCTGCATGAACAAGGTGGGAGCCTGGACTGGGAGGGACTTGGGAGGTACAGAGTGGAGCCTTTGGTACCCTCCCAGGGGCTGCCAACTTCCAATACCTGCCTTCACTCATTGCAGCTATGCAGTTTGGTCAGCTCCTGACACATCTAGATACCACCCAGCAGATGATCGCTGGTTCTCTCAAGGACAACGCTGCCCTACTGGCTCAGGTGTGTGTCTTCTAACAAAGCCTGGCCCTGTACTCCCCCTACCTGAACAATAGAGATGAGATTCTTTTGTCCATCCTTCAAGGAAAGGCCCTTTGCACTCTCTTCCTCTGCTCTTCATGTCATAACTTTGCTCAGTGGGTTCGGACAAGTTGTAGCTGATTCCATTTTCCAAAGCATAGTGGGGAGTGAGGAGACTGTGGTATTAGTCCTGTGTCTGCCATTAGCTCCATGACCTTGAGCAAGTCCCTTCATTCCTTTGGGTTAGTTTCATCACCTATAAAGTGAGGTTAAACCAGATGATCTCTTCAGGTCTTTTCCAATTCCAGAATTATGGGGTGGGTTACATTCCATCTCTTATTGGCCTTCTCCAGTCAGATATTTCCAGCTCCTTAAGGTATTTCCTCGAAGGCTATGGCCAGATGTTCCTGAGCCCCTGTCATCCATTTCTAGGTGCAGGCCACCATGCAGGAGAACCTGGTCACAGTGGAGGGAAACTTTGCCAGCATCAACACACGAATGAAGAAACTAGGAAAGTGAGCAGAAGTGGAGGGGCGGTCTCTGACCCATTTTGTGTGTTCTGTACTTATCAGCTTGAGTCTGGCTGTGCTCCCTCTTTCCTTAATTATACAAATTCCAGGTCCCCCCTTCCTTTCCAAGGAGAGGACCTCCTGCATGTGGAGTGTAGACCTCTTGTATACATTAAACAGTGGTGGCCAAGGGGAAGCATCTCCTGTAAGCCCCTGGAGAAGGGGGGGGGGGGGCATGGAAACAGCCATTTTCCTAACCCATGTATAACACTGCTTTCTGTGATGTGGTGGGAGTAGGGGTACACAGCTGCTCTGTGGCTAATTGTACAACTTTCTGATCATTAAATGCTGTTGTGCCGTACATAGCCTGTGCTGTTTCCTGGCAAGGTAACCCTCACCAAGGGTCAGCCATGTCTACCCCTTGTCCGGGAAAACCAAGCTGGATGGCAAGAATTCTTGGATATCTTTCCCAGAACAAAACAGAAGAAGGAAGGATTTTAAATATAAGCTGTTCCCACAAAAGAAATGAGCATGGACCCGAGCCAGAGTTTCAAAATATTCTTATCTGTTAAATTAAGAGTGTCTCCCATAGAAAAGCGGTGGAGGCCCCACAGGGCAAGTACAAAACAGAATTAAAACTCCCGAAGGGTCTTGTCTTTACAAAAGAAAAGGCATGAGGCAGCCCCTGGACGGCTGGGCATGCTGGCCACTCCGGTTGGACTGCGTTGCATAATCCTTGCGTCAGCGTCATGACAACGTCTCTGAGCATTTTTGATGGGGGAAAGGGGGCACTGTAGTGTGTATGGGAAGGGAGGCCTCTTTCCCCCCTTACCCCAGAGGAAAGGGGGAAGGAACCTGGCTTACACCCTGAAATGAGGCTTCCATGTGTTTCAAACGGTGGGGGTGAGGTGGGGTGGGGTGGGGTGGGGTCTGTGCTTTGAGGCACCTGAGCCAGAGGGAAGGGGGCTAGGGGTGGAAGGAGTGATGCTTATTGCTTTGTGCCTTTCGCTGGGAAGGAGGGCAGCAGCCAACAGTGGCTCACAGGTTTGTAAACTGAGCCTGCTGGCTTGGGGAAGAGGGGCAATGAAATCGAATTAAATATAAAGAGTCATTTGTGCAAAAATAACTTAAGCAAATAAGACCTGGAGAAGGGTATGCTCCCCTTAGTACCTGGGGGGGAGGTGCCAAATACCCCCCCAGACCTTATCAGTGACATGGCTTTGGGGTGAGGTGAGCTTCTCTATCCCCTGGAATGGCTCAGGACAAGATTATGGGGGGAGGGAAATGCATTTGTGCTTGGGGGCTGGAGGGGGGGGATACACAGCCCCCTACCCACTTCTGTCCACAGGTACAGATGGTTGGCAGGGACTCCCAAGGCTCAGCTCCCCCCAGAGTGGGGATCAGGTCCAGCTCCAGGTATGGCTGCTACGGGGCCAATTTCCTCCTCTTGTTCTTGGCAGGACGACCAGGACGGGGCCGGGGGGGCAAGGGAACGGCCACCTGGACAAGTGAAAAAGGTCACTAGCAGCTGCTAACAAGGCAATCTTTCTTCCTCCATCAATCCCCCAGCCGCAGTTTTTCTTCTCCTCCTCCTCCCTCCGCTACCCCCATCCCACCCCCCTGCTCACCCCGGCCATGTGGCTAGGCTCCAGGGTAATCTGTCGGGAGCTGCTGCTGGTTCGGGAGGGGCTGCAACAAGGAGAATAAGGAGATAAGGTCAATCTCCCAGCAAAAGAGGTGAGGCTGGCAAACTGGGACAACAGGGCAAGGGAACCTGTCTGTATCGGGGCATTAGACTCCTGAGTCAATTCAAGTGAACATCTGTTCATTTTGAAGACAACAGCTATGAAACTCCAAACAAATGCAAATAGGTAAAGGCTTGGATGCAAAAGTCACTGTTGGGGGTCAAGCACTTACTTGCTCTTTCTCCTCCTGCCCCTGCGTGACTTTCTAACTCCCCCAGGGGGCACCTGAAACAATTGAGGTGGATTTAGGAAAAGAGATCCTTTCTGAAATAGCTTGAAATTAAACTCCCTCCTCTGTACTCACCTTGAGCTCATCTGGCTGGGCCATGGGAGTGGGTAGGTCTTTGGGCTCAGTCCCCCCTTCAGCCAACTCCCCATTATGCTGCCAGTGGGGACCTCGGGGGGACCGTTCCATCTGTCCATTGAAACCACCTCGTCCTCCCCACCGAAGGGCCAGTCGACTTGGCTCTCTCCGGCTACCAGGCTTTCGTCCCCGGCCTGGTCTAGTTTCCCCATTAATGCCCCTTGATCCCCCACCTCCCCGCCGTCCCCGCTTTCCTGACCCCCTCCCAGTCAACAACTCCGGAGCTGGGGGGTCAGGGAAACCCTGGGGTGGGGCTAAGGCACTGAGGGGGGGTCGGGCAGGCTCTGGTTCAACAGTTGGGCTGGGACTTTCAGGGGGCAGGCAGGGAGCTTCTGGTTGCTCAGTGGGGAGCTGCAAGGCAAAAGAGAGTCCAGTCAGCCCAGACTACAACACACAATAACCGAGGAAACCAAGTTCTTTGCCTGCTTCCTCCTGAGAAGAAAACAGCAGCAAATGTCCAAAACTCACCTGGAGACTCTGCAGCAAGCAGGTCAGGGGGCTAGAAGCCCCAGAGAGAGGTGGGGGGGCGCCTCCCCCAGGGAGGAGCTGGAGCCCAAGCTGGCCAGGGAAAAGAGGGCCTGGGGGGGTCAGCAGGCTGGGAAGGGTCCCAGGGCTGCTGGTCATTGAAGACAAGTCACCTGAGAATGAGGCAAGGAAGTTAGGAGGTCCCCTATGCAAACAAAGCCAACCCTGAGCCATTAACCCTCAACTTTTTAAGGCAGTCTCCCCAGTGATCACTCTGCAGCCCCCTACACTTGCCACCACTTTTGAAATCTCTCCTCCTTGGACTTACCCAGCAGGCTGGCACTCAGCAGAGGGCTGAGGAGTGGGGGGGTTCTCCCTGAGGTGGAAGGGGCCTTGCCCAGAGAGGAGGCCCCGGGGTCAGTAGTTGCCGTGGTGACGCTGGAGGTAGGTGGTCCAGGTTGGGGGGTGCTCAAAACACAGGGCTGAGTCAAAAGAAACACAGGTCACGAATGGTCAAGATCCCACATTCCAGCAGCAGCACTACCCCCACAACTTCCACCCTCAGCCATTGACTCAAACCTCTACCTTCCCCTGGGGAAGAATTTATCTAGGAAGATGAACACCTCCTTCCTCCCCAGCACACCTTTCCCTGGTCTTTTCCTAATAGCACCTACTGCTTTTCTGTCCCCATCCTCACCTGGGAGGGGTTCCCTGCAGGGGGGTCCAGGCTGGCAGCCAGCAGCGCAGAATTTAAAGCTATGAGGGCAGGTGGGGCTGAGAGGGGGGGAAACAGGAGGGGGGGCAGGTCTCCCAAACCTGGAAATGACTCCCCACTTGGACCCCCAGCCACCTCCCCAGGTCCTTCCCCATCCCCCGATGGGGGACCCAAAGCCAGTAAGGGTAGAAGTGAGGCAAGGAGATTGCTGGGAGGGGCTGGAGTGGGTGGGAGTAGGTCCGAGGAGGGTGGTGGAAGCAGGGAAGCCACCAAAAGTGATGGTCCCTCTGGATCACCTGGGGCCAGGGGGGGACCTGGACCCCCAGGAGGAGGCAGGAAGGGCTCAGGGGGAGGTTGCCCCCCACCCCCAGCCAACACACCCAACAAACTGTGGCTAAGCAAGGGAGGGGGAGGAGGCTGCCCCAAACTCAAGGGAAGAGGCAGGGCCCCAAGCAGGCCTGGAAAGCCTGCCCCGCCCAATGCCAAGCCCTGCTCTGGGCTGGGAAAGGGGAAGGCCTCCCCCCCACCAAGGGAGGGAAGAGGGCAGGTTGGACCCATCCCTTCAGGGGTGCTTCGAAGGACAGGGCTGGGGACTGGGGGGGCTTTGGTGGCGGCTGGAGGGGCAGGGGCACCTGCAAAAAAAAGAGCAAAGAGTCAGAAAAGGGAAAAGAAAACCCCACCCTATTACCCAGGGAAACCAACCTCTTTGTCCAGTGTCAACCCAAATAATTTGGGAGAGTTCCCCTCTAACCTTCAACCCAAACACCTGGGGTGACTGATTTCCCC
>NW_027185715.1:2010123-2033142 GCF_028583685.1 Petaurus breviceps papuanus | reverse complement strand
CACAGCGCTGCCAGCCAATAGGGACAGGGGAGGCCCCAGGGCCCCCAGCTCTGTCTGCTTCGCTGCTCTCATTGCCCCCATTCATTGTGTGCGCTCAGCTCCCATTCGCCTGACAACACAGACACTCTGGTGGGCACTGGCAGAAGGGCAGGGAGGGACACAGGACAGGGCATGAGGGAAGGCTTGGCTAGAAAGGGGAGAAAGCAGCGGGAGTCGCATGCCTACGGGGGCCTGGGCAACCCCTAGGAAGAGCCCCGGGGCGTTCAGGGGCACGTTCTGAAAGCTGGGGCGGGAGAGCAGGGGGTGCCCGCGGCGCACGGCTACCTGAACATCTCTGCAAACATGGTGGTGTCCAGTCCAAGCCGGGGCCTCCGGCTTAGCCCACACCTGCAACACAGGGGAGGGGGCCTGTCAGCGAGATGACAGCGCCCGACACTCTCCCGGCGGCCTCGGGGACCTGGGACAGGGCAGGGATCCCAACTGCTGCCCGGGCCCGGCGGACACCCCCCTCCCCCCTCGGAAGACCGCGGCCCTCCGCCCCGAGGGTCGGAAGACCGCCACAAAGCGGGCGCCAGCACCCACTAGAGTCTCCTCTCCCGAGGGCTCACGCGCACACACAGCTCAGCCCACGGACCGCCAGGACTCAAGTGCCCCGAAGCCCTCCGGGGTGACCTCCCTTCGGGTCCCCGCTGCCACCCGACGTCTCCCCCTACACGTTCCGCGTTCGTGGAGACCCCGGAGTGCAGGCGCCTCTCCATCCCCCTCCCCAGCCGTGGCGCCGTGAAGGTTCCTGCATCTCCCCCACCCTAAGTGTCGGCGGAGGGCAGCGCGGGCGAGGAGGGCCTCCCTCGCAGCCCCCCGACACCCCTGTCACCCCGCGCCGCCGGCCCGCCTCGGCCTGGGGACGCGAGGTTGGCGAGTAGGAAGGAACTTGGGGGAGGGCGGAGGGGTGAGCGCCGTGTCGGGAGGAGGAGGAAGGAGGCGGCGCAGGAGGCAGGAGACAGACCCAGAGGTAGGTGGCGGGGGAGGGGGAGGGGAGGGCGAGGGGGGAGGAGGGAGGGAGCGAGAGGGAGGGAGCAGGTGAGAGGAAGCGGCGCGGGGATGGGGACTGAGGGGAGGCGAAGGGGAGAAAGGGGGAGCGGGGAGGGAGCAGAGAGGGAGGGAGGGCAAAGCGGGGGGGGAGGGGGGCGGGGAGGAACCGGGGGGGGGGGGGGGTGGATGAGGAGCTGGAGGGGCGGGGGGCCGCGCCCCCGCCTCCCCGCGGCCCATAGTGCCGGCCGGCCCCGCCCTGCGCAGTCGCCGCCCGGGGGGGGGGGGGGGGGGGGGGGGGGTAGGGGGTCGGTGTAGCCCGAGCCTCCGGCCAGTCCTAGCAGGAAGCACCGCCGCTGCCGCGGATCACCGAGCGGCCTCCCGCGCATGCGCCATAGGGGCCAGGGGCAGCCCTGGGGATTCCGTTCCCAGAAGGCCCCGCGCGGGTCGCCGCTCCGCCGCCGCCGCCGCCGCCACCGCCGCCGCCGCCGCCGCCCGGACGGGAGAGGGGCGGGGTCAGGCCCCCCACCCCGCGGACCGCGACGAACCAACGGGAGGGACCGCAGTGCGCATGCGGACACGCGCCTGCACCGCCCTCCCCCCCGATCAATCCCCCAGGGAACAAACCCGTCCCTCCTCCCTGCGGGGATCTGAGCTAATTCCCGGTCCACCAATGACCTCTCCGGGCCCGCCCCAAGACCGAGCCTTGGACAGTCAAGGAGAGTGGGAGTGCAGGACCCCCCCTCCCCGCCAGCCTCCCCAAAGAGGTGGTGCGGTACAGGCTAGGCCCGGAGTCCGAGGACCTGAGTGCGAATCTCAACTTCGCTACTTTCTCCGCCGAGGCGACTTAGAGCCAGTCACGAAACCTCTCTGATCCTCCCTTTCCTGATCCCTAAGAGGAGGGAGTTGGGCAGCTCTTAATCCCCCAGTCCCCCCAGACCTCCCTCCGCCTGTCACCGACCCAGGGCGCACGGCCTCTTTGGGGATGTCACCTAAGGCCAGACCCTCGGCTGCCCGAGAGGTAACAGGTCCCCAGGCTTCTCACAGCACACCTGTCATTTGCCCATCTGACAGCTCCAGCCGTGTCACCTCGGGAACACACGGCCTCCGTCTTTGTCTAGTGCTCCAGCAGCGCCTTTTGGTAGGCGACATCCTCATTTTCCTCCTTTTGCAGATGAGTAAACTGAGGCACCCAGGGGCGATGTGGCTGGTGACTGGCAGTGCTCACACCCAGTCCATCCTTTACATAGACCCTGGCCAAACTAAGCTCCCTCCTGCACAGGATCGGCCGCGTCACTTATTTTTTCAAATATCCTTGTTCCAGAAAAAAAGGTATTGGCGTTAAAGACACTCCATAATCTGACATCATTACCTTTTTTCCATCTGTATCCCTTAAAGGGGTGTTAATCAGGGTAATTAACTGACCCTCTCCATGTAATCCAAAGTAGAGGGCTTGTTAACGTTCCTGAAATTGTTATTCTTTCTGTTCACTTGCTGGATCCCCAACTCATTTTAAAGTCCGAACTGCAGGATGGCTTCTCTGATTTTTAGCACTCTTTCTCATGGAGGAATGAACTTCAGGCATTTATCATGTATTTTTAATTTTTCATGTAGAATAGCGTGCATTATTTTTGTATCTGTATTTATAACACACCCTCTTCATAGACTGTAATCCCTGTGAACAAAGGGACCGTGTCTTACCTGCCCTCCCCAAGAACCCAGCAAGCATTCAATGTTATGGTGAATTAAAGTACTTTAAAAATTCATCTCAATAAACATTTATTATAGGTGCTCAACCTACTGGTGTGCAAAAATCACTCGGCCCTACAACTTCCCGGAGTCGTTACTTATTGCTGGATTATAAACTGCTTATTTATCTTTCTTTCCTCCATAAGCACGTTTAACAGATAATCTGCCGAAGGATGATTTCCATCACACCCGGTCTCGAGCCCCCGTGCTCGACGGGAAGGAAAGTCCAAACGGACAGCGACGATCAGAGTCCAGATCTGGGTGAGCGGCGGAAGTCTTGGGGTGCTGCATCTTCAGCGGGGCCTTCTTAGGGGAAGCTTGCATGACCCCGAGATTGAAGTTAAAGACCCTTTGCTTTGGTTGGGGGTTGGGGAGTGTGCAATAGGAGGCATAGGTCACCCTCAGTGGTGACAGAGAGAAACCCGTGACAGCCCTGGGGATCGGAGTTGGGATTTTTCACATCACCCAGTCAGCTCTCTCCCTGCCCCACCCCCGCCAACCCATTTTACAGAGGAGCAAAAGGAGGCCTAAGGGAGAGAGAACGTCGATTTGGGGCTGGAGCGCATCCAGGCCTCTCTCGACCCCCAAGTGGCCCCGGCTGGGAGAGGCGGCGGAGGCCGGGAAGGCCCCCAGCCACGCCGGGGCATTGGCAGGGCCCAGGGTGGGGCGGTTGGCCGCTCCAGGCAGTTGTGCGGCTGTAGGCCGCCCGGGCCCCCGCCCCCTCCCGCCCTCCACAGCCCGTGCGCGTGCGCGCGGGCAGACACCGGTTGCCAAACATTGCATCATCTCCGCCCTCTTTTCCTCGCTTACTCCATCTCCCTCCCTCTCCCGGCCCCACACCCCTCCTCCCTTTCCCTCCGCTCCCCTCTTCTCCTCCCCGCTCTTGCTCGCGCGCGCCCGCTCGCGCGCACTCGCATGACTCACCCATCTCCCCAGAGCCTCGTGACCCGAAGCCACTTCCGGGTACAACGCGACTTCTACCCCAGTACAGAGTGGGGCTAGGGAGGGGGGCCCTAGAAGCTCTTGAGTGGTGGAAGCCAGAGGGTGGGGCGGGGCCAAAGCTGGCGTGCCCCTCACCTATTGGGTGGTGTCTCTACACCCCGCCCCTCCCCGGGGAGGAGGGCAGGGCTGCTTTAAAAGGCATGGACCCAAGGCCTTGCCGAGGTCAGACGCTTGAGTACAAGACAAAGGATAGATGATGATGAAGATGATCTGGTGGCAGCAGCAAAGCCAGAACCAGAGCCGGGACCCGCGAAGAGAGGCGAGTGTCAGTCCCTATCTTTTCCCCTCCCGTGTCACTTACTGCCCTCCAAAATTAGGGAATCCACCCCTACTCCAGGGGCTGCCTCCCCAAGACGTGAACTTCCCTTCCAGGGTCTTTTCTAACCTTAAAAACCTAAGATCCTAATAAATTCAGGATCCTATGGAGCTCATCACCCCCTTCCCCCCAAAAAAGAGCTGCGGGCTTCTCTTGTCCGAAGTGCGAGAGCTTCATGCCCCTCCCCCTTCCGTGGAAGGACAGCCCCGCCCTCCTCCCGGTGTGACTCGGATAACTTGGTGTTTGGGATGCTGCACCCTTCGGGTACCAGGGTGATGGCTCGGGCAGGGAGGAAGGGGAGCTTGGCCTGCCAGCGGAGGGGAGCATTGCCATCACCCACCCAATAACAGTGAGAGGTGTCAGGAGTCTTCCCTTCAACCTCCATAATTTGGGATTTGGGCTACAGTTTAGCTCGCCCCCTCCTTCCTTCCTGATCTGATAGCAGGAATCTGGGCTCACTCTGTTCTGGGGATTTGTGCTCCTGGACCCTGCGCTTAACGTCTCCCTTCATCAGAGAGAATTTTAGAAATAAGGGACACTTGGAAAATAAGGAGGATAATGGAAGTCCGAGAGGGGAGTGATTTCCTCTTACCATAGCCTGGAAGCTTTATTAACACAGCACAGATATTTCTCCAATTTGGGGCACCCGCAATGTAATTGGCATGCTGCACTTCCAGCAGACTGGATTTTTTCTTGCATCCCCCTATCCTGTGTCCCTTTCCAAGCAGCCCTATGTAACCATTGCATCAGGCCAGCCCCCTTCCTGACTCTGGAACCCTTGGCCTGGGGCCTCACTGCTGATGAAAGCCCTGTCCTGTATGCAGGAAGGCAAGGCAGAGTCCCATAGGGGACTGACAGCCCAGCAGAGAAATACTGGGGGCGGTATTGCATCTCCAGCCTCCTGGGATTCCCGAAGCTGCTGCTTGCCACCTCTGGGCTGCAGCTGTCCCTACCCTGTCAAGGGGACACAGAATCAGGAAAGTGCCAGTCTAGTCCCCTTTCCAGCAATTATTTGTGGCCGAATTTGGATGTTATGAAGGCTATGGTTTGCCTGGAATGTTTCCCATTATGCAATCAAGATAACAAATGTCAGCAACTAAAAATAAAGGGAATTAGGCTCTTAGACCAGTACCCACACATTGGAGAAGGATGTATGGACTCCTAAGCGATCAGTATAGCTCTCAGACAACTTCCAGGCCGAGAAAGAAGGAGAGTAAAGGAACAATCTTTCCAGTGAATTTACTGTCTTTTTCTCTCTACTCTTCAGTGTTCCAGAAGAAAGTGTGTCTTCATACATCACCACACCTGAGAGCAGGTAAATTTGACCAGGCCTTTCCCCCTAATCTTTGAGAATATTCATGATGATTCAGTATAGGTTCGCTTCCCCTGGCCCAGTCCTCCTAAGTTGTCTGATTCACTATTCTTTTTGATGACCCTTTACCGGTGTTTATTTGGGAGGCAGCTTGATTAGGGTAAGGTCAGCATAAATGACAAGTTACCCTGAAATGTCAACCTATATTCCCCCATAAATTCTGTACAAATGGCATGGTATCAGGAATGAGAATCTTCCAGCTTGTTTTGTGAAGCATCCTTATTGCCAACACTCTTTCCCCAGAGTCCGATCTAAGCGGAGATGGCAGCTGAACCACTGCCCTTCTCCTTTGGGACGCTGTCTAGCTGGGAGCTAGAGGCCTGGTATGAGGACCTGCAAGAGGTGCTGTCCTCCGAAGAAAACGGAGGAACATATGCCCAACTCCCTGAAACAGACCAGGTAAAGTCAGCAGAAGTAATGTCCCTGCAACAACCCTGAGGTAGGGAGTACAGCTATTATTCCCATTTTACAGATGAGGAAAATGACTAGCCCCAGGTGGCACAGCTACCAGGCATTGCAGCTGAAGGTGAGAGTTCTCTCTGGTGTCATAGCATCTTTTGTTTCTTTGTAGGAAGAACTGAAAAGCTTTACTACTCTTGACCCAGCCTCCCTGGTCTGGCTAGCTGAGGAGCCTGGGCCAGAGGGAATTACGAGCAATGGCCAGAGCCCTTGCTCTCCTGAGTCCAGCCAGAGCTCACTGGCCCAGGAAGAAGAGGAGGAGCAGGGGGAACTCAGAAAAAATAGGAAACGGAGGCACAGTGAGCAGTCTCCTGCTCGCAGTCGGAAGCGAAGTGTGAAAGAAAAGGAACAGGAGAACGAACGAAAGGTGGCCCATCTGGCTGCAGAAAACGAGCGGCTGAAGCGAGAGATTGAACGGCTGACCAAGGAGGTAGACGTGACACGCCAGGCCCTAATTGACCGCATGGTCAGCCTGCCCCGGTCGTGAATGGCTGGGACGTGGAGGCCTTTAGCTCTGCTCTCCCTTTCCCAGTTGCCCATCAGCGTGCTTGCGCACACAAGCTCTGAAGGGAAGGTCCCACACCTTGTATATAGATGTTATATTTATTATCTTGACCCGCTGTATTAAAATGATTTTTACTCAATCACACTGAGCCAGTGTCTCAGGCTTTCCTTTTTATTTCTTCTTCTTGCCCTTTGGAGGTTCAGGGGGCTTCCCTTCAGCCAGTGCCAGCTGTCCTTTTAGTTCCAGGAGTTTGGCCACCTCAGCAGCCACCTGGGCTTTGTCTGCCTTCTGGGCCTTCAACTCTCGGACGATGTTGCCCTGAGAGGTTACAGAAAGGATGGAGGATGGAGGATGGAGGAGGAGTGGGTACAGCCCAGTGCTGGCCCCCTCCCTCTTCCCTGAACCCACCTGTTTCATCACTGCATCTGTTAGCCGCTTGATCTGCTCAGGATCTGCTAGTTCTGTGGGGGCTTCTGCCTTGGAAACTTTGGCCTCAGAAGGAATAAGGGGAGCATTTTTACCCCCTGCATCAATTCTCCCTCCCCACACAGAAACATGCTTGCAAGTATCCCTTTAATAGCTCAATAGGGAGAGTGATTACCTTTAACTCCAAGGAATCTTCTAGCTAAGACAGGAAAAAGAGAAGCTATAGGTGAGGTACTAATAAGATGAAAAGAAACAAAGGGAGGAAGAGGAGGAAGGCTGTCTGGAGACGGAATGGTAGGAAGTCATGACAAGGGCTCCTTAACTACTGGGAGAAAATGAGCACAGACCCTCTGTCCTCCTTACCTGGCCCCCTCCAAATCGCTTTCTCAGGCTTTCAATTTGATCATTTTCTAGCTTCTGGAACAAGGGACTAACCTGTGAGGAAAGAGAAAGGTTAAGCCAGCTGCATGAAAGGAACAACAGCTTTGATACCTGCCATCCTTGAAAGGAAGTTCTGAAGGAGCTTTAGGAGAAATCAACTCAAATAGGGAATAAAGACTGACACCTTTTCGAGAAGATGATACATAGCACTCTGACCTAAGAGACCATAGAGGCCAAAGTATAAATAGGCTTCAGAGGAAGGAAAGTAAGAGACGTTGCTGGCATACTAATGATACCATAAAGAACCACTCCCAGGACCTCTCAGATAAAACATGATAGGACTAGGGCCAGACCCACTCAGGCTTAGATGAATCTAATAAACAGCATTCCTTATGTTACATTTTAAGGATGACAGTGAAAGATAAGATAGATGGCAGAATGAAGCCTTGGGAACTTCCCACCTAAAACGAGAGCTGGGGGAGAGAGGAAGCAAAGGCTTCAAGGAGAACAGAGAATTTCTGAAACGGTTTGTATAACTGGAAGACAACCTACTATACCAATCTGGTGTCCGGCAGGCAGGAAGCATGGGAAGTTGGTAGGCAGAACAGCACAGGCTGCAGGTGGGAGCTGCAGCTGGGCCTGGACAGTTGTGCTGACTGCAGGCATGTAAGGCTGCATCATGATGGAGAGCAGGGCCGCCATATTCACTGCCACACCTGTCACTGTGCCAGCACGGAGCCTGGGGAGGGTGGAGAAGATGTTACTCGGGGGCCCATAGGCATCTAGACCTCCCTCTGAATGTCAGGATACACCCACACCTCTTTACCTATCGGTCTCATTGCCCTTGATCCGCTTCCAGGGCTCGTTCACTTGAATGTACTGGTTGCCATGCCGTGAGATGGTAAGGATACAGCGAAGGGCATCTCTGATCCTAGGAGGGAACAGCCAAAGGTTAGACCATGGAGGAATGAGGAAGAGGGCAGGTGAAATTCCGAGTACTCACCGGACCTTCTCCAGCAGTTGGTGGTACTGTTGAAGCTCCAATGTGACATGGGCAAGCAGTCGCTGGTCATCCGGAGTTAACGTCATCTTAGGCACACAGCCTCCAAAAAACTTGCACACGAACATCCCAGCTCTGGAGGGAAAAGGAAAAGGGGGGAGCAAGTTGAGTCCACACCTACCTGCCAAAATTCAGCCAACAAAACCTCCCCAGCCCTGAAATCTTCCCTGTTTCCATGACCCCAGATTCCCTCATTATTCATATAACTGATACAATAAGGTCTATGTCAAGGAATCTTAGAGTTTATCTAGTCCAGCTGGGTACTCTAGGTATATGTCTTAATGTGTTTTTTTATTTTTATTTTTACAAAATTTCCTCACTTAAATAATTGAAAAAATAGATTATGTGCTAATTTTATAGACACTATCACGTTCAGAATTATCAACTGATGATATTATAGCCTATATTAGTACTATCAAACACTAAAGAAACAGGAAAAAAAGGAGCAGGGGCCAAACTAATTTCCTATCCAAGACTACTAGTTTCCTAGTTAGCTACCTAAGTAGTTAAGAGGATTCTCATTCGAGGGAGACATTCCTACGGCCTGGGCAAGGGATGGGGAGGCGTGTAAGGATCACGAGGTACCAAAATTGCTACAAAGTGATTAAAGTTTAACAGCAGCACACTCCTGTCTCACAGGCACCATTCTTAAAACTTTGGGGGAGAGGGGGTGGGGAGTAACCTCTATTATGTTTTTTTTCTCTGCGGAGGAAGATATTTGTAAAGTTATTTACAGTTTCATAACATCAATAGAAGATTTCTTTTACACATGTCCATTTTCAACCAACTTTTAATTTACACATCCATTCACTGAAAGGTGGGAGCCTATAGTTGACACTTCTCTCCACTCTGGCTTCTCCCTCCTGTCACATGCCCATCTTCTAACCACATACAACTTTCTAACCACACCCCCAAATCTACATATTCTTACCCAGCTCTTTCAACTGCTTCATGAGGCCTCCTACCTTTCCTTCGCCTCCAACCCTTCCCAAAGGAAGGAAGCTCAGTTTCTCCCATCACACCCCATCTCCCACCAGCCCCAGGAAACAAGGAAGCCACAGAACAAAATTCTAGCCCCCAACTACCCACCAGCCTATATTTTCCCACATTAAGTCTCACCTGTTGACAAAGTTGCCCAGGTTGTTAAGCAATTCAGAATTATTCTTGAGCATCAGATCACCCCAGGAGAAAGAACTGTCCTGGCTTTCAGGCCGAACATAAAGCAGGTAGAAGCGCCAGATGTCGGAAGGGATGCCTGTGTTTTGGGCCATGTCCCCAAACACTCCCACACCTCGGCTTTTGGAGAACTTCCCATCCTCATAGTTCAGGTATTCTAGACAGGAAGAAAAGGATCAGGATGAGTCTTGTCTCTTCCTCCTTCCTATACATGCTCAGAACCCCCTCACATCCACCAATCATGGTATTTCCACATTAGCAAAATTCCACCCATTTCCCCATAATACTACATGTCAGTTCCCCCCTCTCCCATACCAGGGAAGTCTAACTGATTATCCATAACACACATACATTATATACACATCTTGTCTTCCGAGATTCACCCAGGGACTATAAGAATCTAACTATAAAACTCTTTGCAGATAAAGTCAGACCTAAAAAGTTGGAGAAACATGAATCGCTCATGGGTTGGTTGAGGCAATATAACAAAAATGACAATATGACCTATATTAATTTATTTTATTCACTGCTAAACCAAACTCCTAAAAGAACAGTCTATGAAGTTAGAAGAATAACAAAATTCAAATGGAGAAATGAAAGGCTAAGAATCTCAAGGGTAATAATGGAAATAAAAAAAGCATAAAGGAAAGTAGTTCATTAGTACCAGATCTCCAACTGTACTACCAAGCAGTTAACATTAAAATGATTTGGTACTGGTTCAAACAAAAAAGAAGCTGATCACTGGAACAGATCACGTATACTACATAGAGAAGAAAAGCGACACTAGCATAAACCCAAGACTTCAGTTACTGGGGAAAGGACTCACTCTGACAAAAAGTACTAGGAAAACTGGAAAGCAATATGACACACCTCATACCATATGCCAAGAGATTTTCCAAAGGAATACATAACTTAGAAATTAAAATCACATCGTAATCAAATTGAAGGAGCAAGGAAGAAGTCTATGAATGAGTAAGAGTTCATGACCAAACCAGTGGGAAAGAGATCGATAACACAAAATAAAATATACAATTTTGATTAACTGAATAGAAAATTTTAAAAGTTTTTGCACAAACAAATCTAATATAAAAATTAGGGGAAAAATGGGTAATCAGGAAAAAAATCTCTCCAATGATTTTCTCTATAGGTCTCATTTCCAAGACAATCATACATGTAAATATATACATGGAACTCATTCAAATGTATAAAATTAAGAACTCCGATAGATAAATGATCAAAGGATGTGAACAGGCAGTTTTCAAAGGAAGAAATCTAAGTTATCAACAATCATAAAAGGTGAAGAGAGACAGAAAACCGAGAAGACCTCTGCAAAGTGATCTTACTACTAGGAGAACCTTGTATACAATGATAACAGCATTAAAGAGAAAAACAACTTTGAAAGAAAGGCTGAGGAACACAATGATAGGCAGACAAAAGAATGAAAATAAAAACTCCACATCTCCTGACAGAGAAAAGAAAGAGACACAGATTTTGAGATCCGTATATAAATACGTATTGTAAATATGTGCTAAGAGATTTGTTGTGGGTTTGAAAAAAAAACTTGCTGGAGAGGGGTGAGTAAAGATAGTAGAAGACAGATTAATTTTTAAAATATGTGGCTGGTGGGGGGGAGAAATGTAATTTTTAAAAGCAAAAAAATGTTTTAGAAAACCATTTTAAAAATAAGCTTTTCTATACACAATTTCTAGCCATGGTAAGAAAAGGGATAATTCTTCACACCACACCTCAACAAACTAAGCAAGTCAAGCAAAACCTGCCCCGATTCTGCTGACCAGACCTTTCCATTAGGAAAAGGGAACTTTTGCTCTCCTACCTGCCCGTGCCCCAGCCCATCTCCTTCATTTCTCTGGAATTTCTTATTTCTTTTTTCCTCAGCATAGGTTCATTTCAACCCCCTTTCCAAAAACATCACCTACAGGGCACAGTCACTGACTTCATCTTCCTCTTGTCTTTCAAAATCCCACACTTATTCCTACCCCTACCCCATCACCCAGGGCACCTGTGGCAATGAGGTGGCTGACCAGGGTATAGTTGTCTTCGGCTCCAAGGGCTGAGCAAGGGAAGACAACACTGTGGAAAGGGACGTTGTCTTTGGCCATGAACTGGTAGAGCTCCACCTGGTAGTTTGAGTAAGGAGAGAAATCTCAATGAGATCAGATATTCAAGAGGAAGGCAGACACCCCTCCCCCCCAAACACACACAGACAGACAGACAGACACACACTCACTCACTCTCTCTCTATCCCCCCTCCCCACCCTTCCATCCCTCCCTCTCTCTCTCTGTAGATTCTCATTCTCCAAACATTCACTCCTAGAACATTAGGCTCAAGTACAATTTACCTGTTCTGGATTCTTCCACCATTGTTCCCATTGGTCGGTATAGTTAGCCGTGATGGACAGATAGCCAATTGTGGCATCAAACCAAACATAAAACACCTGGAGAATCAGGAGAGAGGACACACGTTAGGATGAGGATCGAGTGGAATGAGGTGAAGAGAGAACCAGAAGGATAAGGATGGTAACAAACAGTCAAGACTCATCAACCAGGCCTCCCCCCACTACTGAAACAATATAATCTCCAACAAATTCAGTCCTATTGGGTCAGAGTCAATTCCAGGGCACAGAGGCTTCAGAGCCAGTTTAGGTAGGGGGAGCAGGAAATTTTGTCAAGCTTTTGACCTTGTCCTGGAAGCCCTCTAAGGGCACAGGGGTACCCCATTTGAGGTCACGAGTTATACATCGAGGTTTGAGCCCATCCCGGATCCACGATCGTGTGATGAATCGAGCATTGGGTGTCCAGTCACTGCCGGCTAGAGTCCTGCCCAACCACTCCTCCAGACGATTCTCCAGCTGGACGAGAAGGAATGAAGAAGAAAGCGGTGTCAGCAGAACAGAGAGGATATAAATCAATGGGGTAATGGGAAAAAAAAAAAAAACAGGAGAATTTACCTTGGGCAGGTCCAAGAACAAGTGCTGGGAAGATTTCACCACAGGGGATTCCCGACAGATCTTACACTTAGGCTTCTGGAAGGAGAGAAAGGACAGAGAGAAAACCATGAAGGTACAAAACAAATTATGAGCTCCACCTGAGCTGGTCCCATGCAGAGCAACCCTTGAAAATGCAGGCAGAGGTCTTGGCAGGAGCAAGGTTTAGCAGGTAAATGACAAGATCAAAGCCAAGGAGATGGGGAGAGGGCGAGGCTCTGAGTCCTAGCTGGAGAGTGAAAACAAGGAAAGTTATCAGACAAAGAACTCAGTGAGAACAAGGACCCCCTAGGTATGTCTTGGGCTTTCTCTGACCTTTAGCTCAATAGCATTGATGAGCTTGCCACATTTGTCACACTGGTCACCACGGGCCTCCTCATAGCCACAGAAAGGGCATATGCCCTCCACAAATCGGTCAGCAAGGAATCGAGAGCACCGTTCACACCGAAGCTGCTCCACTGTATCCTTGAGCAAGAAGCCCCGAGACAGCAGCCTCTGAAAGATGTCTTGGGTGATCCTGGCAGGGTACCCAGGGAAGAAGGGAAACACAGGGAAAATCAGAGGAACCAAGGCAAAATAAGCATAGAGCCTGCTCAGGCTCTTAAACAAACAAAAAAAGCCAGTGGGCCCAGAAAGGCTTGCTTCGTTTCTGTTTACTTCTTCCAAGTAGCCTTGAGAGATGTCAGCCCCAAAATGCCACCATAATCTTTGATAATAACCTTTTCCTTCCATAAACTTTAGAGTCTGCACTTCTGTTAACAATACATTACTATTTTGTCTAGTACAGGATCATAGATTTAGACCTAGAAGGGGCATCAGAGATCATCTAGCCCAAACCCATTTTATAGATGATGAAACTGAGGCCCAGTGACCTGCCTAAGGCCACATAGCTAGTAACTACCAAAGCCTGGGATCTGAACTCTTAAGTATAAGAGGGAAAGCTCTATGAGATCAGGGACAATATCGGTGTTTTAATATGATTCTACATATCTAGGACAGAACTACATCCAGAAATTTATATCCTGGGGGGCTCTGAGAAGGATGGTAAAGGACAATTTCTGCACTTCATGAGCAAAGGCAAGAAGAATAAGGAAGCAAGAAGGAAAAACCCAGTAGGGCAAGTCATGCTTTTTTACCTTCTCTTTTCATCTCCCCTATCATTAATATAAACTCCTGTACACAGAAAAGTACAGACTATACTTTTTGGACTTTATTTTGTGTGTTTTCTTTTGCAACATGGCTAACATGGAAATGTTTCATGACTTCACATGGAGAATCCATATCATAGGGCTTGCCTTCTCAGGGGCTAGGGGAGGGGTGGGGAGGAAATTTGGAACTCAAAAATTTTTTAAAAGTTATGTTAAAAATGTTTTTACAAGTTTAATGAAATAAATAAAAATATATTCAGGGGAAAAAAACGTTAACATGCTAATACTCAACTTGCCTAAGCTTCCAGGAGTTCACCTAACCCCCAGACTTAGCTCCATCACCAGTCACCCTTTCAGTTTTCTCAGTCACCCCACCCACTCCATGCGCCCCATCATGTGAGCTTACTTGGTCTGAAGTGGGGTGGTGGTCCTACCAAAGAAGTCAAAGGAAATGTTGAACCAATGATAGATGTCAGTGTGGATGGCATGGTACTTGTCACAGATCTGCTGGGGAGTTAGGCCCTCCTCCATGGCTTTGGTTTCCGTTGCTGTCCCATACTCATCTGTCCCAGACAAGTACAACGTGTTCCACTGTCGTAGTCGCGAGTACCTTGAGAGCAACGGGGTGGTCAAAAGGGACAATCTATTCCTACGCCAATCCTAGCCCCCATTTACTCCAGTCCCTCCCAAAAAAAAGCACATTTATTAAGAACCCACTGTATACAAGGAATAGCTCTACGGACTGGGAATACAATGATAAAAAGTCCTCACAAACATATACTCTCCATCCTTTTACAAGGCTTTTTTTTTCCTACATCCCTGTTCCTTAAGGGTGGATTTTGCCTTCCAACCTGTCATTCATGAGGCCCTTCCCCAAACCCCATCCCCAGGACACATGGCTTTTCCTCAGAGCCCAGCCCTCCCTCTAGCAATCCCTCTTCATTCCCCAGGAGCTTCCCCACTCCAGTCTTTTCCCCAGCCCCAATCCACCTGGCAAAGACATCAGCACTGAGGACACAACCAATGATGTTGCCAAGATGTGGGACATTGTTGACATAGGGAAGGGCGCTAGTAATGAGCACGTTCCTTTCACCAGCCACAGGTAACCTAGTGAGAAGGGGAAGAATACAGGTCAGGGTGACAACCTGGCAGTTTAGAAGGTTAGATTCAAGACAAAGGGACTAAGGGTCAGGTTAACAGACAGAGCACTGAGGTACTCAGATGGTAGTGTATATTAATTATAGGTAGTGTTGCTTTACAAACATTAAGAACACTTGTAACGATGTATTTTTTTTCCTGTGTGTGCTTTCTACCTTCCTTACAAATTGTCCCAAAAGCCTTAGTGCAGTTTTTTGTTTTGCTTTGGTTTTTCGGAGGCAATTGGGATTATGTGACTAATCTATCCAAAAGTCCCTTTAAAACGAGGTAGAAGGAACAAAGGAAATACATGTTCCTACTCACAATGGGTTCTGCCGTGGTCTAACTGGAGGCAGAGCATCTAGTCCTTGCTCCCAAGTTGTTACAGCCATGGCAATCTCCTCCTCAGAAATCGTGTGAGCAGATAGCTCATCCTCCTGTGGACAGAGAACCCCACCCATGCCCCACCAAGTAGAGCAATTTCCAGGGTAAGGGAAACCTTCTTCTTTCCTCCCAACAATGTCCCCAAGTAAGTAACACTAGCAAAGTCCATCTCCTAACCACCCCAATATACCTCTGAATCCCCTACAAATCTCCTTCCTTGCCACCTCATACCTCAGGCTCATTACTGACAGGTCTCTCTAAGGGAACACTGGGCTGTGGCTGTTTTTGTAGATATACTCGGAGAGCCAAGGCCCCCTGCTTTTTCAGCACAGATTCAGCTGCCTGTTGGCATGGTTCTTGGACACTCAGGGTCCGGAACCAGGTCTGCAAGGCAGCAAGTTCATCTGGGCACCAGGGAAGGAGAGAAGGGGGAAAAAGAAGTCAGAAACTTAGAATGGGCAAAAAGGATCATTGTTTGGTTCTTTTTTTTGAGCTACAAACTCCCTTTTCTCCACCCCAGGAACTTATCCCCTCCTCCCCCATCCCCCTTTCCAGATCTTCCAACAAAATTCCACCCCTGGTGGGCATTCTATACTTCCCATACTCAAAATTCTTCACACCTTGCCCCCCAGAGGCTGCAGGATTGAGCACTAAGTACAGTTCTCACCAGGAAGGTAAGTTGGATCCTGGAGTAAAGGGTAAAGCGCTCCCCACAGAACAATATCAGCCAAAGACTCTGAATCCTTTAGCAAGAAGAGAAAGAAGAAAAAGTTTGCCAACTCAGATCCTCATAGAAAATCCCTTCCTCCCTGTACCCCTAGTCCCCACTCACCCCAGCCAGGAAAGGGCAGCTTTGGCGACTCAGGCTATGGTCAAGGTGGACCAATGCCCTCCGGACAGGAGAAAGGACATCCTCTCCCTTCTTTCCATGGACCACCAAGTTGTAGAGGGCAACAGAAAGAACAGGCTACAGGAAGATGGGGAAGAACATGAAGTTACTATGAACAAAAGGCTTGCAGACCACCTTACCTGTCAGGCCACAGCCCCTACCTGTAGCTCTGTTGTCTCCCATTCCAGCCACTGGTTAGTGAGGTCATCTTGTTCCCAACCAGACAACAAAAAGAAATATCTGTCAGAAAAGAAAGAGATGGGGTATGAATTCAGGGAAGGTTGCATCAATCTATGCCAATGATGGACCCATCCCCAGAGAACACCAAGGCTGGAGAACAGAAGTCATAAGACTTTATTTCTTAATTTTTCACCCAGTCTCCTCCTCTCTCATCCCCATTCCCTTCCCCCTACCTACACCAACCAAAACTGACCTGCAAATTGCACTAGTAGAAAAGAGGTAATGACCACTGTCTAGTTTCAGGGCTGGAAGTTTAGGCCGAGTCAAGAATGGGACCACACGCTCTGGTAAGAGGGAACAGGGAAGCAGACAGCATTAAGAATAGACCCACTGAACCCTAACTATGAAGACCCATTTAAAGCACACAAACCGTAGGGGAAGGAAAAGGACAGAGAACAAGTTCAGCTGAGAACTTCCAAGGCAGGTTTACTGTGAAAGGGGAAAGGTGATTGGCAGTGACCAAAAATGGATTTCAGACTGACTCTATGTAACATTTAGCAAAAGAAACAAGGATAACTGAGAAGGATCTTCTCTGACACCCCCCCCTTCTCCCCGGAACACTAATGATCTCCACCCCCAGAGCTCACACAGCACATTGTTTTACAACTATAACCTCTCGCATATTCTATTTCGGTGACCTGCCTTTGCATCTTATCAGCCCCTTGCCCATTCCAGGAGGGTAAGAATTTGCCATATCTAAACTTTGTAACTCCCTCAGCTCCTAGCAAGGAACACAGCAAAAATTAATGCGTGCGGAATGAATGAGCTTTACACCTGGAAAAATAAGGAGTGATACAGATGACTCGCAATGACTGGAAAAGAAGACTACAGGCGACCCGAGACAAGCCAGAGGAATAAGGGGGTGGATCAGGTATAACTAAAAGGAATAACTGCCAGGAATGGTAAGGCACAGACATGCTGAAAGGCACTGCCGGGCTCCATCCAACCCAACTAGCTCATGTTAAAGTTAAGGACCACTGTGGCGGAGAGGTTAAGGAACTCTGCCCAAAGTCACCCGGCTAGTAAAGGTCTAGGGCAGGATTCCAATTCAGGTCTTCCTGCCTCTGCATCTCCGGGCTGCCGGGGAGGGGGAAGCACAAAGAAGAGGCTGGGGGCTCCAGGGGGAGGGGGAGGGGAGGAATAGAGACGCCGCAGTAATGCTTTGGGTCTGTTCATTAGTTAGTTTTCAACATCAATGAAACTTTTTCTTTTCTTTTTTTAAAATATTCCGTGGGAGAGAAGATTAGGGGAGGGAGGGGAGCAGGCGTCGGCTAGCAGGAGGAAGGGATGCGGGGCTGGGGGTGGACACCAAGGGGAGGGCTAACGAGAGGATCCGGGGGAAATGGGGAAAGGAGTGGTGGGGGAGAGATCATGTAGGGGTGGGGGGGTAGGTGAGCCGGGGTGAGGGCGGGGATCAGCAGCGGGGGCAGGAAGGAGGATCTGGACTCTAGCGCCTCGTCCCCGGTACCTTCGGGGCCCACGGTGCTGATGGTCAGCTTGTCCCGGGCCCCTGCCCTCCAGGCCGCGGCCAGGACAGGCAGGTTGCCCGGGGCGCCGTCGCTCATGAAAAGCCGCATTCTGCCTCCGCGCAGCCGCTGATGCAACAGGAACCGGCTTGCCAGCCCTTCACACTCCTGCCTCTGCAGACCGGCTAGTCAGCCGCCGCGCTGGACGCTGGGAAGTGAAGTCTCTGATCTGTCGGCGCCTCGGGTTGTCCATTTAAGCGGAGACTCCATTTCCCACTATGCATCGCAAGGGAAGCGGAAGAGACTAGTCCGAAACCATAGAAACAAGGGCTGATGCTAGAGCAGTCCGTTTCTTTCCGTGGTTGGCCTGTTTTTCCCACCTTTAAGTCTCTACTGTCAACCAGCTAAGGCTGAGTCTTTGTATGCTCGTGAAGCACGCCATTGGCAGCCACTTGACTCCACACCACAAGCGTTTGTAACAGGGTCTTTATGGAAGCCCCTTTCACTTAGACTGTTACTTGACTCCCTTATCTTATAAATTTTTATCATCCTGAGTTCTAGGGCAATCCAGGGGTAGGTTTGGATATTTTCTCATTAATCAGTTAAAATTGCAGTCTTTCTCATGGATTAATCCACTAACTTGAAGCCTACAGCCCCAGTATTTATTCACTTAATAAACTTGGAGAAACCTCTTTCTCAATAAGCAATGGCTCATATCTCTATGTACCAAAAACCTCTAACTTCCTTTAGAACAAAGTTACTGACTATACTTTATGTCATCAATCATCATACAAAGATCATTAACTGCTTACCATATTTTTACTGTGAAAAAGAACGATCACCTTTAACCCTTACTGAAACTGAAGTTGACTTCTGAGAACACAGTTTTACCATAATAGTTCACTCAGGTTACCAAGCAAAATCTCTTCTCAGGGATTCTTTTCACCCATTTCTCCTATCTCTCTGTCTTTTCCAGTTTCACTGAAATCACCTCCATTAGTTCTCTTTTCTCAGTCTCCCCAAAAACCTACCAAAACAAAATTCACATAGGACAACAGCTAAAAACTATAACTTTCCAAGCTTCCTTACCAACTAAAGAGACAGTAACATTAAAGATAGTCTTTACAGGAAAGGCTTTTAAAACAGCTGTTACATTTCTTCCTGAGGCCAAAATATTTTGATTCCCTGAAAATCACCTGAGAATGTACATCAAACCCTTGCTAATTCAAATACAATGCACATATAATGCAAAGCACCACTTTAAATAAGGCTGATTTAAGTAAGGAGGAAACTAATACAATACTAGTAATAATAATAATAGCTAAATGAAGTAGTAACATATGTAACACATGAAAATACCAAAAAATATTACATATAGTTTAACAATGAATTGCATGTATCTGAAGAGTGACAGATCCCACAACATTGTAATTTAACTTATTTTTTAAGTTGGTGGTTCCAATTCTTTATATTCTAAAACAAAATATTGGGGGAAAGATTCTTTTATTTAACAAGAACTTTTGGGAAAGATAATGATTATCTACCAGAAAATTTCTTTAGACTACCATCTCATACCATAAAGCATAGCAAGGTCCAAATGGATGAATAAACTAGCTAAATACAAAACATTTCACTATTAAAAAGATAAAAGGAAATAATAGGTTACATCTCTCACAAGAATAGAGATAATATGAATTTGTAATTAGCTGTTATATAAAGGATGTCATAAAAGTCAAAATAGTCTACATTGGTTATACAAACATAAGAAACTTTTGCACAAACGTGATAGATGCAAATACAAAAAGAAAAGACAGACTAGGAAGGCATTTGTACAAAACATAAGTTAAAAAAAACATGCAAAAATCTACAGGAAATTGACAAAAATCTATAAGATTAAAACCTACTAGATAAACAAAATCGCTTGCAAAACGAGACAAACTATCAACAATTACACAAAAAAGTGCTGAAATCACTAATTAGAAAAAAGGCAAATTAAAGAGATATTATTATAAATGAAATATTAATTCATACCTATCAAAGTGGCAAAGATGACAAAATATAGAGAAATTCAGTATTAGAAGGAACTTGGAAAAACAAGAATACTAATTCATTCAGTGGAACTGTGAATTGGTCCATCCATTCTAAAAAATGATTTGAAATTGCTGATGAAATGTGACAAAACAGTCCAATTGATTTTGACTCAGGTACCCTCTGTTGTGAGGTGGGTTGGAGAGGAGACTGACTACTGAGGGACTGACCAGTGTCAGTTAAAAGCCTACTCAGATATCATCTGCCTATGCCCATTCCAATAAATGCTGGAATTCTGAAAGTCTGTTTTGAATAACTTAGGAGTCTGTACTGTGTGGTGATTTAAAAAAAAAAAAAAACCCTTCTGATTGGTTTTGGATCCAGAAGGACTGTCAGCATAGCCAAAAGTTTGTCTATAAGAATTTTATTATAACAAGATATATGTGGCCCACCCTCTTCACTTTTTGACTTTTCCTTCCTGGGACTTCAAAAGGTCAGAGGCACCATCAAGAGTTCCCTCAGCAACCAGAGTCATCAGCAGACCTAGTAACACTGGCAAATAAACTCCCCTAACAAGAAACAAGTGCCACAGTCAATAGCACTTCTTGACCCAGCCCAGCAGTGGACTGACATCTTGCTCAAAAGAAGCCAGCCCAGCTGAGCAATGGAACAATTTATCCATAGTTGATATCACCCTGAAGCAAACTTGGTGGAGACTGCAAAAAAGGAAGATGAGAACCCTCAGAGCTGAGAGTTGTGAGGTACCCCCAGCACCAACTCTTCTCTAAATGTGTACCTCACTACCTTTATACTTTAACTATGAGTACCCTCTATCTTGGAACTGTGTGTGTGTGTGTGTGTGTGTGTGTGTGTGTGTAAAACCCCCAATCCCAAAGTCCATTAGTATGGTTCTCACTCCTGATTGGTGGAGATGAGTTCCCTGCTCTTTATGAGAGATAAGGTAGTTGCAGAGAGCAGGAAAACTCCAGCCTTTTTCATTCTTCTTTGGGACTCCAAGCTCTGAGTCAATTCTGGCTTCTGCTTAGAGAGGGAAGATGGAAGAAGTCAACCCCTTTCAGGTTACTGAAGGAAAAAATCTGGGAAGATCTGAAAGGAGCTGGCAGTCTCCATCATATCCCTAGAAACTTCTACACGAGAAACTTCAGGGAATTTCCCTTGGGTGAGACTTGGGACTTTCTGTTGATTGGACTGAATTATCTCAATCCCAATAGGATAGTTCCTTCACTTTGAACTATCTGGTATGTGTGTATATATATTCTCCTATGTATACTTTTTATAATCGGTTTTGCTACAGTTTGAATAAATGGGTTTCTTATTTTCTAAGTGTGTTCTTTGTGGAACTGGTATTATGTGGGAAAGAAGTAAGCCTTGGATATAGAGTTTGCAGTTCTCCTTCCCCCCAATAATGAAAACACAGCAATCAGAAATCATATTGAGGGGCAGGTAGGTGGTACAGTGAGTAAAGAACTGGCCTTGGACTCAGGAGGACCTGAGTTCAAATCTAGCCTCAGTCACTTAACATGTACTAGCTGTGTGACCTTGGGCAAGTCACTTAACCCCACTTACCGTGCCTTTCACCCTCCAAAAAAAGACCCAAAAAACCCAACAAATAAACAAAAAAAAAGAAATCATATTGAACCTGGTCACATCACCAGACTAATAATATTTAAGGGAGAAGATAGATATAATTCTAGTTTGATACCCTCTCTTTCTGAAGAGAGCAGAATGGCCTCTAGCCCCAACTTCCTGCCCCACCTTCTGAGAGTTAATCTAATTAATTAACTGGTTAAAATCTCACTTTGGAGAAGGGTAGATAGAGAAAAAACTAGAGGTGTCTATTCCACATCCTCTTTAAGCCACACTGATACTTCCGTGCTACCGTTTGGGACAGAGGGGATGGAAGGAGGTTGGGAAACATCCCTCAGTTTACATGAGACCTCTCTACCTGAATAAGAAAAGAGTGGGCTTGGGGTGGCTAGGTGGCTCAGTGAATAGAGCATAGCCCTGGAGTCAGGAGGACCTCAGTTCAAATCCGACCTCAGATACTTAACACAAAACTAGCCATACTTAACACTTACTAGTTTGTGTGACCTTGGGCAAATCATTTAACCCAAATTGCCCTGCCCTCCCCACTCCAAAAAAAGGGGGAGGGGATATTTTTGCATCTATTATCCTTGCTATACCTTTTCAGTAATTATCCCTTTGTAAGAACTAATTGAAGTTTTCTGACTAATCAATATTGGGGAACACCCTGGATAGTGGCTTGTGAGGGAGAGCATTAGATACTGTGACCTCTCAGCAATATCCCTAGAATTCTGAATGAAAGAGTAGTCAGATGTATCTGGAGATTTAATGTGCCAGTTGTTGAGAGTCTTCCTAAAGGGAGTGCTATCCTACTATAGGGTTTAAGCCCTAGGGATGTTATTGACAATAAGGAAAAATACAAATATTCATACCAATACTATTTGTAAGAACAAAACAAGCAAATCCACAAAAACCAGATACATCCAACAATGTGTGTGTGTATACACACACACACACACATATATATATATATAATGTGTATGTGTATATGCAACTTATTTTCAGGAAATGTGCATTTTGGAGAATTCATTTAGAAATATAACAGGGGCTTATATGATACCTTCAAGCAAAAATATTAATAAAAATATGACCTCCAGTGAAGGGAATATACTAATCCATACATTAATAAGTACCAAATCTTGTCATTTTTGCCTCCTTGGTAGTTAGGGGTCATTGCATAATGACTAAACAAACCATGCTTATGTGAATGTGATAGAATAATATTATATAATAACAAGTAAGGAGTATGAAGAATTCTAAAAAGATGGGGAGATGTGTACAAAGTAATGTCGTCATTGAAGCACATACAATATAAATGTACAACTGCTCCAACTACTAAATTAAAGCAATTAAAATACTGAAGAAAAATGTTTAAATTACAGTTTTTGTACTAGCATACAAGCCACCCTTTCTTTTAACCAACAGGAAATTACTTACATGTAAGGTTTCATAACATCCTTATCAATCACCATCATGTATGTGGACAGTCTTCTCTTCTCTCTCTCTCTCTCTCTCTCTCTCTCTCTCTCTCTCTCTCTCTCTCTCAGGTTCTGTAAATACTTTCATCTCTCTCTTTCTCTAGCTCTCTCTCTCTCTCTCTCTCTCTCTCTCTCTCTCTCTCTCTCTCTCTCTCTCTCTCTCT
>NW_027185715.1:1959183-2010113 GCF_028583685.1 Petaurus breviceps papuanus | reverse complement strand
TCTCTCTCTCTCTCTCTCTCTCTCTCTCTCTCTCTCTCTCTCTCTCTGTCTCTCTCTCTCTCTCTCTCTGTCTCTCTCTCTCTCTCTGTCTCTGTCTCTGTCTCTGTCTCTCTGTCTCTCTGTCTCTGTCTCTCTTCCCCTCTCCCAATCAAACCCCATGGGTTCAATTATCATCTCTATGCTGATGACTCCCAGATCTAAATGTCCAACCCTAGTCTCTTTCCTAACCTCCAGTCCCAAATCAACTGCTTTATCATATTTCCCACAAGATGTCTCTTTGGCATCTCCATCTCATCACATCCAAAACAAAACTTATCTTTCCCTCAAAACCAACTCTCTTTCTGAACTTACCTTTTTCTGTGGAGATAACCACCATCCTTCCCACCTCACTGTCATCCTCAACTCCTTCCTCAACCTCCATATATTAATCAGTTACCAAATCTTGTCATTTTTGCCTCTTTGGTAGTACTGACTTCTCTCATCTATTCCCTTCTCTCTGAGCACAGAGACACTCCAAATCAGGTCTTTATCACCTCTTCAGTGGATTAATACAATTAGGCTCCCTGTCCCAAAATTCTCTTTATTTCAATTCATCCTCCTCCCAGCTTTGAAAGCAATTTTCCTACAGTGTAAATCTAACCATGTCACTCCTCTGAGCAATAAACTCCAGTGGCTCCCCATTACTTGAAAGATCAAATATAAAATTCCTGTCATTTAAAGTCCTTCACAATTTGGTCCCAGACTTTTTTTTTTTTTAATGAGCAATCAGGGTTAAGTAACTTGCTCAAAGTTACAGCCAGTTATTTCTGGGTGTGGTGTTAAGTATCTGAGCCTGGATTTGATCCCCAGGTCATCCCAACACTGCCAGTGCTCTTACTCACTGAGCCACCTGGCAACCCCCTTTCCAGACTTTTTACACATTATTCTCTCCCACTTACACTATGGTCCAGCCAAACTCATATGTGAAACTCCATCTTCCATTTCCATGCCTTTGAATTAGCCGTCTTCCATGGTTGGAATTCACTATTTCCTTACCTCTAGCCCTCCCACAATCCTTAATTTCCTTTCCAGGATGATGTCAAATCCTATCTTCTAGAAGAAACCTTTCCTGATTCCTTGTAACTACTACTGCCTCTCCCCCAAAATTATCTTGCATGTATTGTAGCATCTGTAAGCTCAGAAGTTCATCTCTCATACCCGTGTTTCCCCGAAAATAAGACACTGTCTTGTTAAATTTTTTGGACAGAAAAACACCAGAGGGCTTATTTTCAGGGGAGGGCTTATTTTAATGAACATTGACAGCAATTTTAATAAACAGGTAAATGTGAACCAAAAAATGTACCTTTATTCAATAAGCAAATCACTGGGGAAGAACAGGATGACGAACTCACTGCTGCAGCTCTGATTGGATGCAGCTCGGAGGGAGGCATGCGTTTCACGGGGCGGGGGGGAGGAGGGAACGGTGCATACAGAGGGTACCATAATGTAGTGTGTAGCGCAGGGGATCACCTTCACTACAGTAGCAATCTAAATAGGGCTTATTTTAGAGGAATCTTACACAGTAAGGGGAGGGCTTATTTTTGGGATAGGTCTTATTATCGGGGAAACACGGCACTTACATTCTCACTGGCAGAACAAGTGACCAGAGTTTAGTTACAGCTTGTCCTCTCAGAGTCTAGGAGTTAACTCCAAGGGGCTGGGGAGGGAGTGTATTTCTAATGCTATAATTCACAAGACCCCTCTGATTTGTTTCCTCATTAATTAGTAGTCAATATCAATTAGTCATCCAGACAATTACCTTTTAGGAAGGATTCTTTACTAAGGTCATATAATATTAAAAATACTTAATACCAACATCTCCCAAAAGTCTGTGACATAACTCTCCCACAAATACATAGAGAGACCAGAAGAAAGTAGGTTCAAGCTTAAAGGATGTGGCAAAGCTCCTTTACTGGAAATGGAATCCTTAACATGTACAAAATTACTTTTCTTCTGGGCTGCTTGCTGAACCTTGAATCGGCCTTTCCTCCTCATATCCAGTTAGTTCTCAGCTCCCAGCACAGACACTTGAACCTCCCCTGCTGTTCTGGGGACAATACTGTCCCCAGATGGGAAGTCCACATTTGAAGTTCACAGGATCCTCCTTTGGCAAAGGTGAGGGTGAGGGGAGGGGGCAGGCAGAAGCTGAGGCCAAACTTTCCTCTCCCCTCCTCCCACAGATTCCTCCTCTGGATCTTGCTGGAAAGGTTCTACTCTAAGCTTCCAGCTCAGAAAGTCATGCTATTTTATAGACAGTCTTAAAAAATGTGGCCAAGTTTCTTCAACCAACTGGAACACACTTCCTTAAGCAACACCACTCTAGTTCCTCTAGTGGTTTTCAGGAGCCTTTTGACCTTAGTGTAGTCTTTGAGTGAGATGTGTTCCCACCTAGTGAAAGTATCTTGTCACTTACTTCAAGAGGCATCACTTAAGGTAACAGGATATAACATCTTACCACTTACTTAAAATGGGATGGATTAATCAAATTATATTTTTGGAGGCAAATGAGGTTGTGACTTGCCCAGGGTTGCACAGCTAGTAAGTGTTAAGTGTCTGAGGTCAGATTTGAATTTGGGTCCTCATGTACTACCATATGTTGGTAAATGTTGAAGAACAAGATGAAGGGGAGGGGGAGGAAATACTAGATACACCTTTAAATTTAATCTGCATAAATATCTTTTTTCCCCGTCACTTTTTTGAGTCTAGACAATCATCAAAACTAAAAAATCAAGCCCTGATTTGCAAGCTTGCTAATTTCCAAAGTGTAACTTATCATATTGAAAATTTAACAATCAGTTCTGAGCCAGTTCAATCTGGTTCTAGCACACTCCTGCCTATTATATGCTTGTGTCTTCCGTAGATTGTAAACTGAGTAAAGGGAATGTTTTACATTTGTCTTTGTATTCCTAATACCTAACACAGAGCCTATGTATCCTTCCATCTATGTACCTAAATTGGTTGATGGCATAGGCTCACTATCAGTATTCTAAACTTTATGGCTTAACTTTGTCCCAGAGGGGGCTGGGAAGCAAGCTGAGCTTGAATTAGTTTCAATGTATCAGTTTTCTTTTTAATATCTTTGAGTAGTAATTTTGTAAAAAAACTGATATTTTGTTTCTTGTTTTATAAATTGTAGGTCTTTGATCTACCTCACTTTCCCAATTTCTTCTTTAGCTGAGCTGTCTCACACTCAAGCTTTTCTATCTGGTTGTCAAATTTGTTGAATGTCTATTTCAAATCTCTTCAACATTCTCTGTACATCAAAGTCTTTAAGCAAACTTTTGTCATCTTGCTTCTGTTCTTCATCACAAACTCAGGCCTCCAACCTCACACCATCATTTGTTGTTGTTTTTTTTATAGTATTTCATCGTTTCCAATTACCTGTAAAGATAATTTTTAATATTTATTTTTTATAAGATTTTGAGTTCCAAATTTTTCTCCCTCCCTTCCTTCCCTCACCCTTCTCCAAAACAGCAAGCAATCTGATATAGGTTATACATGCGCAATCACGTTAAACATTTTCCCACATTAGTCATGTTGTGAAAGAAAAATCAGAGCAAGGCAGGGGGTGGGGGGACCACAAGAAAGAAAAAACAAAAAAAAGTGAAAATAGTATGTTTCTATCTGCATTTAGACTCCATAGTTCTTTCTTCAGATGTGGATAGCATTTTCCATTATGATTCTTATGGAATTGTCTTGAATCATTGTATTGCTGAGAAGATTGATATTGATCATAATTGATAATTGAACAATGTTGCTGTTACTATGGACAATGTTCTCCTGGTTCTGCTCCCCTCACTCAGCATCAGTTCATGTAAATCTTTTCAGGTTTTTCTGAAATCCATCTGCTCATCATTTAGTATAGCACAACAATATTCCATTACATGCATATACCACAACTTGTTCAGCCATTCCCCAATTGATGGGCATCCCTCAATTTCCAATTTTTTGTGACCAAGAAAAGAAATGCATATGGGTATTCCCCCACCTGTTTTTAAATTTTATTTATTTATTTTTAGTTTTCAGCATTCATAAGATTTTGAGTTTTAAATGTTCTCTCCCTCTCTCCTCCCCCCTTCCCAAGATGGCATGTAATCTGATATGGACTCTACTTATACAATCATATTAAACATATTTCCACATTAGTCATGATGTAAAGAAGAATTAGAACTAATGGAGGAAACCATGAGAGAAAAGAAACAAGGGGGGGCTATGTGGTGCAGTGAATAGAGCACTGACCCTGGAGTCAGGAGGACCTGGGTTCAAATCCAGCCTCAGACACTTAACACATAAACTAGCCATGTGACCTTGGGCAAGTCACTTAACCCCAATTGCCCTCCAAAAGGCAAAAAAGAAAGAAAGAAGAAACAAAATAACAAAAGAAAAGGAGAGCAAATAGTATGTTTTCATCTGCATTTAGACTCCATAGTTCTTTCTCTGGATGTCTTAGATCCTTGCATTACTGAGAAGAGCTAAGTCTATCAAAGTCAGTCATCACATAATGTGACTGTGCACAGTATTCTCCTGGTTCTGCTCATCTCACTCAGCATTAGTTCATATAAGACTTTCCAGGTTTTTCTGAAGTCATTGCTCATCATTTCTTATAGCACAATAGTATTCCATTACATTCATATGCCACAACTTGTTCATCCATTCTCCAATTGATGGGAATCCCCTCAATTTCCAAGTCTTTACCACCACAAAAAGAGCTGCTATAAACATTTTTGTACATGTGGATACTTTTTCTGTTTTTATAATCTCTTTGGGACATAGACCCAGTAGTGGAATTGCCGAATCAAGGGTATGCACAGTTTATAGCCCTTTGGTCATAGTTCCAAATTGCTCTCCAGAATGGTTGAATCATTCACAATTCCACCAATGATGCATTAGTGTCCCAATTTTCTCACATCCTTTCCAACATTTGTCATTTTCCTTTTCTGTCATATTAACCAATCCAGTAAGTGTGGGGTAATGATACCTCAGAGTTGTTTTAGTTTGCATTTCTTTAATCAAGAGTGATTTAGAGCATTTTTATATGACCATAGATAGCTTTAATTTCTTCATCTGAAAATTGCCTCTTCGTATCTGTAGTGGCAAGCACCCCAAGCGTCCTCAGGGTTTGCTGCCAACACAGGTTCTTGGATCTGCTTTGATAAAGGAAAGCAACTCAAAATGGGTTAACAAGCTTACTTTAATCAGTCAGATATGTATCGTTTACCTAGTTCAGGGGAAAGAGGTCAGCACCCCGAACTTCAAAGTATACAGACAGAATTATCAAGACAGAGAAACAGATCAAGTAGACAGTTTTCCAAACTGTCTAACCATCACATCCATACCAAACAACATCTGGGTTTCAGAGCCAGGGGGGCTCTGGACAACGGCTTCCCTGAGTTTCATCTGATCAAATCACAGAACACTTCTGAAAGTGAGCCCCAAAACAAAGCTTCACAGCAGGGCTTACATAGCCTTCTCCTGGCTCAGAAAATGTAACAACCTTATTGACTCACTGGCCAATCAAGAAGTATCTACTGAAAAACAAGCCTCCCACCCCAGGCTCCAGGTGCACTTTAGCCTAGGGGCAGGGAAGATCTTTAAAATTTACATTCCCATTACAGTATCCTTTGACCATTTATCAATTGGTGAATGACGTGTATTCTTACAAATTTGACTCAGTTCTCCATATATTTGAGAAATGAGGCCTCTACCAGAAACATTGACTATAAAAATTTTCCCAGCTTTCTGCTTTCCTTCTAATCTTAGTTGCATTGACTTTGTTTGTGAAAAACCTTTTTAATTTAATGTAATCAAAATTACCCACTTTGCATTTCATAATGTTCTCTGTCTCTTGTTTGATCTTACATTTTTCCCTTCTTCATAGATCTGACAGATAAACTATTTCTTGGCTTCTAATTTGCTTATGGTATCACCCTTTATGTCTAAGTCATGTACTCATTTTTGACCCATCATTTGTTTCTTAATACTGGTTCTGTGGACATCAGTTTTCTCTGAACTTCTCTTCTCAAATGTACTTGACATATTTATGGCCATGCAGTTAGTTGTAATGGAAAAGAGTTTCACTTCTCTGGTTGTATGCTAATGATGGTATTCTTGAATCAAATTGGTAGAACCCACGATAATGGATCATTCTCAATACTTTTGGTATGCAAGACATTTCCATATCTGGATGCATCACTGTTTTCTGAATCTTTGGAATTTTGTTTCTTACACACCAACTTGTCATTCCTCTTTTGAGTGCATTTATCACATATATGTTCATTCAGATCACAGTTGCATTAGAAAATAATTCTAACAACCATATAAAAAATGCTACAAATAAACAAGAGAATTTTAAATCAAAACAACCCTGAGTTTTTTCCTCATATCCTGCAAATTGACACAAAAGGACAAAAAATGGCAACAGTCAGTGTTGGAGGGGTTATGGAAAAAGGGACACTAATATTAACACATTGTAGGTGGTGAAATATTACATTTTAGAAAGCAATTAGGTAGGGCGGCCAGGTCGCAGAGTGAATAGAGCACTAGCCCTGGAGTCAGGGGGACCTGAGTTCAAATCCGGCCTCAGACACTTAACACAAAAACTAGCCATGTGACCTTGGGCAAGTCACTTAACCCCAATTGCTCTTCCCTCCCCCCTCCAAAAAACAAACAAACAAAACAATTAGGAATTATACAGATAAAGTGACTAAAATGTCTATACTCTTTGAACCAAAGATTCCTTTATTAAACTTATACCCCAAGGAAGACACTGACAAGAAAATGTCCCCATATACACCAAAATATTTACTTTTTGTGATATCCAAAAATTGGAGCTATCACAAAAAGTGCTGTGGAAATGTACTTTGTGATAGCTAAGAATTGGAAGAGTAGCTATGTGGTGCAGTGAATACAGTACCAAGCCTAGAATCAAGAAGACTCATGTTCCTGAGTTCAAATCTGGCCTCAGACATTTACTAGCTGTGTGACCCTGGGCAAGTCATTTAACTTTGTCTCCATTTCCTCATCTGTGAAATGAGCTGGAGAAGAAAATGACAAACCACTCTAGTACCTTTGCCAAGAAAACTCCAAATGGGGTCATTAAGAGTTGGACACCACAGAACAACAACAAAGCATTGGAAACAAAGTAGACGCCTATCAATCTGGGAATGACAGAACAAATTGCTATGCTGTAAGAAACTATATACATTGATAAATACAGAGAAACACGGAAAGATATATATGAATTGATGAAGAGTGAAATAAGCAGAGCGATATACACAGTAACTACAACAACATAAATGGAAAGAAAAACAACACACCAAAAGATCAAAAGTAAATATAACAAGTTGATAAAACCGAAACAGGACTCAAATACGGAGGGATGAGAAGACATCCCCAAAGCACCTCTTTGTGGAAATGAGAATTGCACAGGTTTACAGACTTTTTCAACGTATCCATCAGTTGTGCTGACTTTTTCCCCCTCTCTAAAAAAAATGCTATTTATCATATGGGATGGCTCTCTGGGAGGGGAAAGTGTAGGGATACATAGGACTCTATGGTGGTGTAAGAAACAGAAAATATCAATGAAAGCTTATTTAAAAAAAAAAGAAAACAATTCTTCACTTGTGCCATACTAGGGCTTGCCCCAAACCATGATGACCTTTGTTCTTTTGGTTTTTCATTTTTCACAAATAGAAAAATTTTGTTTATTGTTCCATCTTTCCAGAGATTCTTTTTGAACTTTTATCTTGCAATCTGTATTATCAGTGTGACTCTTGCGGTTCAACTCTCCACACGTTCTATCACCTAGAGATCCCGAATTATTTGCTGTTGACATATCCCACCTCTGAGCATTTCTTTGGACTGGCTAGAATGCCCTCCTTGCTCACTTCCTGGGTTCGCTGGCTTTCTTCAAGACCCCAGCTTAAATACCACCTTCTGCAGCAGACCTTTCCTTGCTTTCTCCCCCTTCTTCCATCTTCCCCTCCTAGCTAGTGCCTTTTCTCTGGGATTACCTTCCATTTACATTGTAGTTGTCTCATAGGTACATGGTTATTTTCATGTTGTCTCCCCCATTAGAAAAGGAGTACTTTAAGGGAAGGGAACTTGGTGGGATTTTTTTCCCTTTCTTCGTATTCTTGGCATTTAGCACAGTACCTGGCAGATGATAAACACTTGGTAAATGCTTTTTTTTTTTTAAATGAGCAATCAGGGTTAAGTAACTTGTTCAAGGTAACACGGCCAGTTATTTCTGGGTGTGGTGCTAAGTGTTGGAGCCCAGATTCGATCCCCAGGTCATCCCGACACTGGAGCTGGTGCTCTTACTCGCTGTGCTAGGTAAATGCTTTTTTGACAGAATGATTGATAGAAAATGCTCTAGAGTAGGGGGTCTTAACCTAAGGTCCATAGACACCCTGAAATATCAGCCCATTAATTTGGATCAGAAAAAAACATCATTATTTCAACATGATCGGTTTCTTCTGTAATCCCTGTGCATTTTATTTTATGCATTTAAAACACTGGACTGAGAAGGAGTCTGTAAGTTTTACCAGGCTGACAAAGGCATCTAAGACACAAACTTAACCTTAACTCTAGAAGGGTCTCCCTATTGGTAATCCTTCTTTTCAGAGATAAACCTATACTTAGTCTTCTCCACAAGTAGTACTTTTCTGTCCTTCTCTGATGATCTACTTCTTGCCTCACCCCCAGGTAAATGATCTCTTTTTGTGTCTTTCTGTTCTCTCTCAACTGAGCTGTCCATTTCTGACTCGTGTCTTTTTTCAGCTTCCTTTGCTATTGGGACTTCTTTTCTCAGCAAGGCCTCTATTTTCTTGACAAATGCCTCCTCTTACTCAAAAGGAGATGTATAAAACAGCTCTCTACTGTCAGTGAATCTGTTATCATTAAATGAGCCAATAGTTTGGGAAAGGTACAAAGTACTAAGGAAATAGACCAAATTTACTAAAAATCACCTTGCAATCTCCCCATCCTTTGATCTTGTCTTTGTTTTTATCCTCTGGATACCTCCAGAAATTAAGAGACTCATGAATTTTCATGGCAACTAAGTAACACAGTGGTTAGAGCACCAGGTCTGGAGTCAGGAAGACTTGAGTTCAAATCCAGCCTCTGATATCTACTAGCTATGTGACTCTGGACAAGCCACTTAGCACTGTTTACCTCAGTTTCCTCATCTGTAAAATGATCCGGAGAAGGAAATGTCAAACCACTCCAATATCTTTGCCAAGAAAATCCCAAATGGGGTCACAAAGAGTCAAACACGACTGAAACAACAACAAATGAATTTCTAGTCCAAAAACTTCACCATGTATATAAAACATAACATTTCCAGTTTTAAAGTCGTGACAATATGAAATTTATATTTAAAAGATCAATGCTGTAATACTAAACTAATCTTGATACATGTAGTCTGTGTAGTAATAAATAATGAAACCATTACACAAAAATTAATATCTATCAAATGAAACAGAAAAGTATGCAGGTTAATGTTATTAATCATCAGGAATACTGTTCAACACTTTTTATTTATGAATCTATGAGAAAATACCTATAGAAAAGAAAGGGAAAAAATTCAAAAGTCTTCAGAGATAGGATGACATTTATTTTTTCAGATTTTTTAAATTTAATGTTTCCCACTAACAAAAATTCACCATCTCTGTCTACCACTTTCCCATACACCCTGAAAATGAAAGAAAAGAAAAACCCGTTTTGCATAGTCAAATATGCATAGTCAAACAAAACACATCTCCTGCAGTAACTATTTTCAAAAATATAATTCTCAAACTGTACCCTGAGTTTACTATTTCTCTGGCAGGAGGTAGATGGTATGTTTTTTTCATGGATCCTCTGGAATCATGGTTGGTCATTGCATGGATCAGAGTCTTTAGGGCATTTAAAAGTTGTTTAAGGTTATTATGTACAAATTGACTTTTTGTTCATAGATGATTATGCACTCATTGCAGCCTCTGAGGCTGCGATGCAATAAAATATAGATTAAATCTCGGCCACTTGTGCTAATTTTGGCCTAACAATTCTCACCAAGAAAATAGAGGTTCTCTACCAGCCAGCACCATACCATCCAGACGGGTAACCATCAGTTATAGCAAATAGAGAAACATTGAATATTGTGGATAAGTTCACCCACCTTGGCAGTATACTTTCCAGGGCTATACACATAGATGAAGAGGATGACACAGGCATTGCCAGCTAGCTCAGTGTTTGGGAGGCTCCAAAGGAGAGGGTGGGAAAGAAGAGGTATTAGACTGACTACCAAACTGAAGGCATACAGAGCTGTTGTGCTGACCTCATTGTTGTATACCTGTGAAACCTGGACAGTATACCAGCACCATGCCAGGGAATTGGACTACTTCCATCCGAATTAGGAAGATTCTGAAGATCACCTGGCAAGATAAGATATCAGACACTGAGGACAGCTTTCTCAAGCTGAATTGTCAAGCATTCAAACTCTACAGCAAAAAGTTCTGATGGGCTGGCCTAGGTTTCAAATGTCAAACCTATGTTTGCCTAAAAGACTATTTTTATGAAGAACTCACACAAAGCAAGCGCTTGCATGGTGGTCAGAAAAATTGATACAAGGACAGTCTCAAGGTCACTCTGAAGAACTTTGGAATCAGTCGTGAGACATGGCAGACACCAGCACAGGATTGTGCAGCATGGCATGCCCACATCAAAAAAGGTAATGTGCAATGAGCAAAAGAGAATTTCAGTAACTCCAAAAGAAACCTGAGATGCACAAATGTAGAGACATCTCCATTCCAAATGGTCATATGAATTATTGGTGCCTGACGAACTCACATTAGTCTGATCAGTCAAGTTGAACATACTGTACGTTGGCCCTGACATCATGATGTCATTTTGGTGCTCTTCAAGCATGGAAGACAAACAACAATATTGTATCACTTGTTCTCCTGGTTCTGCTCACTTCACTCTGCATCAATTTATCCAAATCTTCCCAGATTTCTCTGAAACTGTTTCCTCCATCATTTCATACAGCACAATAGTATTCCATTATATTCCTAGCCCGTGAATTTGTTCAACCATTCTCCAACTGATGGACACTCTTTTAGTTCCCAGTTCTTTACTACCACAAAAATGCAACAGGGTTTTTGTGTATGCTCACTTCACTTTCTAAATCACCCCTCAGCCTGCCATTCAGTTTGTTACCATGTTCTCATAAGCCATAGGTCCAGTAGGATCCAGGAGTATATGTGGTTTGTTGTTGTTTAGTTGTGTCTGACTCTCTATGACACCATGGACCATTCCATGCCAGGCCCTTCTATCCTCCACTATCTCTCACAGTCCATCCAAATTCATGTTCACTGTTTCCATGACACTATTCCTCTCCTCTTCTGCCGTCCCCTTTTCCTTTTGCCTTCAACCTTTCCAGACATCAGAGTCTTTTCCAATGAATCCCATCTTCTCATTATGTAGCCAATGTATTCAAGTTTCAGCTTTAGTATTTGACCTTCCAATGAATAACCTGAATTAATTTCTCTAAGTATTATATTTTCGAATAAATCAACAAAATTTCAACCTCTTAATCATTATTTAATTAGACAACGTGACATCCCCACCCTAGTTTATTACATGTTATTTGAAAAATTGAAAAACTTCTTTCATAAACAATAACTTACATTTCAGCTGTGAAAGAGATCACAGTTAAATATGTATCTGTCTTTGTATTATTGTTTACATGGTCAATAAATTGTACAGATAGTAACAAATATTTATTTAAGTCTAGGAGAATAGGGATTTTGATATGCAGAGGAATATGAGTATATAGGAAAATGTCTCTAAATTATACTTAATAAAATGGAGGTGATAACTTGGAGCTAGTTGATTAATGTCATAATGTTAATTAATTAATTAAATATTACTATTTTAGTCATTAATAAGGAAATATTCAATTATACTCCTGGATTATCCTATAACTCTGGATAAGAATGAAAGACAATAAGAAGTCAAGTAGTAGACAGATAGGTGACCATTCTAAATTTGAGAAAGGATCAGGAAAAGCTTCCTGTAATTTGTTGACTCCTAAAATGAGCCTAGAAGGAAGTTAGAGATTCTAAGAGGCAGAACCAAGAAGGGAAAGCTTTCCTGGCATAGTGGACAGCTTGTACAAAGGCACAATGGACATGGAATAGTATACATTTGAACAATTAACAGGCCAGTTTGCCTAGAACTTAAGAGATGGTGATGGGGAGTAATAGACTGTCATATATCATTTTAGCAGATCACAAATACACCTGTTTCCTCATCTCATTTGTGAAGAGTGAAACCTACCTAAGGTCCCTTTCAGTTCTGTATCCTCTGATACCATAAAAGAGACTCCAAGACACAGTTTGTTAGAATCATGGCCAGGATTCCAACTGAAGTCAAAATCTAGTGTGCTTTCTCTCACGGCAAAAAATGCAGTTAGAAATTAGGTATAGTCAGAAGTAGTACCAGACTGAAGGTAACTAAAGCAATTAGTTCAATTTGATTAATTAAAAGAATTTAATTAGTTAATAGAACATTAATCTTATACTAGGATGGGGGTGGAGGGAGAAAGATCTTTTTGCATTTAGTAACAAGTTATTTCTCTAGGCGGAAACAGCTTAAGGAGACACAAGGTAGGGAGGAGAAATGGAGAAAAATGCACAGAGATGATGGGCATTGGAAGGGAAGGGGTATTATGCAAATAACCTCTTCTCCTCTGGATCCCAAGCAGATTACTAAAGGAGACACAGAGGTTTGAGAGGAAAGGTTGTTCCCATTTTATAAGGGGAAATAAGTGAGGGTCAATCATGATTCAGCCAGCTGAGGCCCAGCCCTCTTGTCACATGTTGGGGGAAGGGAGTGGATTATCTGATGTCACAGCCGGTGGGGACCTTGGTCACCTCCTCACACAACCAGGCTGTGAAACTAAGACGGTGTAAAAGAAGCTGAGACAAAAAGGGGGAAAAAGGAGTAGGCAGGTAAGGAGGGGGGAGAAAAAGTAGCCTCTAGATTTGGGTTAGAGCATTATCAAAAGTGCTGGTCATGCCAGAGGGAAAGCTACCCTTCTCCTTTGCAGGAAGTTGTGGAATATTCTCTTTTATTCCCATAAATGAGATACTGGTTCCCTCGTAATCTGCTGGGGACTGAGAGTTGTAGAAAGACTCCTCACTGTAAAAAAAAAATTATATTCTGAGAGAATCTGGCCCCCCCATCTCCATTTTTCAAGCTCAGTTGCTCTAGCTTTTTTTTTGTCTACCTTTTTGTCTCTAAAAGTCAAAGGCAGCACAGGAAACAGGCAGCCTTAAGTCTGAAACAATAGTGAAAAAAACTTCAATGTCTGTATGTCTTTAGCTCAGTAATTTTATCTTTGTCTCTGAGTGTCTGCTTTTACCTCTCCCTGTGTTTGACCTCTGGCCTCATCCAGACCTTTTCTCCCTCTCTCCCCAGCCCAGGCTGTTGGAACCAGGATCAATGACTCTTCAGTACTGGATACAATGGGCCCTGAAAGACATATAAGGGAAGAAATAACAGCTAAGGTTGCTCCTCTGATTTCCTGTCCCTGTCAGTCACTCAGTCCCTGACCCAGCCCTCTGACCACATCCTCTCTCACCTCAGGCATATGTTTCTCTGACATTCGTACCACCCACCTGGTTTTGGGCTTAGATGTTCTCTTCCAAGAACCTCTCACTAAATCCCATCATCCTTTTGTATTCTAAGAACAAATGTACCATACTTTGACTCCAGCATTGAGAACATAACATCTCTTCACCCTGATTCCCTCACCTTCTGTCTTACTGTTTTTGATCTCTACCTCACTCTAGGTGTCTGATGCTGCCTCCCGTCTGCAGGTGATCAGGGGCTTCTAATTGCCATGTTCTCTGGCAAATGGTGGCCAGGAACCAGGGACACCCTTGGGCTAGGGACCCATGGCCCATCCCGGGGAGCCCGCCTCTATGTCTTATATGGCTTCACCTACATGGGAGCAGATGGCCACCAGGTGTCTTTGGCTGAAGGTGACCGATTCCTCCTGCTTCGAAAGACCAACCCAGACTGGTGGTTGGTGAGGCCTTTGGGAGCACCTCGAAACACCAGACCCCTTTTTGTCCCTGCTGCATACGTGGCTGAAGAGTCTACATCCACCCGGAGGTCCTTGGCCACTAATACTAGCCAATTCCTCTGTACCCCTAGTAAGTGAAACCCTCCTCCTCTCACCCAGTCCTACCACCCTTCAATATGTGCCCTTGTTTCAATAACTCCTTTGTTTATCATACCCCTAATTACTAATGAGGGATTCTTACTTCAATTGCCTTTTCATGGGTTTTTTTTAGCAATACCTTCCTCCGAATGATCCCCATACCTCTAATAAGCAGCTCCAACTTTTCCCATCAATCTCTCCCCAAGCCTCCAACATTTCAAGTCCCATCTATTGTCCTTTTCCACTATGTTCCCTGTCTGTCTTCTGTCTTTCTAATGCCCATCCCAAGTTCATTGGACCCCCAGAAAAATGAAACCACCCCAAATTTGGAAGGTTACACATCTATCTATTTTCCCTCCCTCATTCTCTGTCACCAGAACCAAATCGGTTTCACTCTTCCCTGGGAGAATTATCCATGCCTCAGTCATCCCAGAGTAAATCCCCCAGCCAGTCCTGGCAGCCTCCTCTTCCACCAAGAATTCGAAGAAGTCTTAGTGCAACTGGACTGAGCCCCAACCCACTGCAATCCCTCTCAAGTGGACTGACTGGGCATTTGCATTCTCAAGAAGATCTGAGAACTACAACTAACACCAACAGAGTGAGAAATTCCCCTTTTCCCCTAAAATCATTCCAGTGAATTCCGAGTCCTCAGCCCCATGACTCCTGGCCTTTTCTGTGCATTTCTGAAATGATCAAACAGCCTGATTCCCTTGCGACGTTCACCACCCCCCCCCATACCACCCCCCCAAAGCCTCAGGTTATCGGAATAGCCCCTCTCCTCTGAGGCCTAAACTTCTCACCTCCCTTTATAGTCTCAGGCACTCCGCACTCACTCTGTCCTCCTTGGGAAGGGAGAATACCCCCTCTTCAGATCCCGAAGTCAGGGGACTCGGTTTAACTAGTCTCTTCTGCCAGAGCAGGCGGTGTGGGTGGGTGGAGCCCTAAGTTCCTCCCTGCCCCACCCCACCCCCCAAGCAGGCAGCATGTTCCCCTTTCCTTGAGCCTTGGGGTTAGGGTTGTGTGTTGGGGGGGGAAGTTGGCAACAGGAAGCCAGCAGGAGTAAAGTTAAGGGGAGGGGAGCAAGAGGATCAGAAACGGCGGAGGACAACTCTGCCAGCACCTGGGACATCCCAGTCTGGAGCTGGTGGTAAGAATATAGGGAGGAGGGTATTGGAGTTGGAAAACGACTTGAATGGCCCGGGGCAAGGAGGAAGGAGTCGTGGATTGTGGAGAAGAGGAATAAAATTAAGGAGGAGTTTGGATTAGCATCCTATTACTGTCTCTTCCTCCCTCCCCTTTGCCCCCCAGCAGTCGGGACCCTGGTCCCCCATGTCCGAGACCCCTCTGTACTGTAACCTGGTGGACCTGCGCCGCTGCTCCCAGACACCACCCCCAGGCCCCACTCGTCCCCCACTACAGCGGCTGGACTTCTGGGAACAGCATCTGGACCTCGACTCTGGTCGCTGTTTCTACGTCCACTCACTGACTGGACAGGCGTCCTGGAAGCCTCCCCGAAGAGCTCGTGAAAAGGTGAGCCTTTTCATCTGTGGAAAAGAAAGGCCTTCCTCTTTGCAGTGTACCGCACCCCCTTCTCTCGCTCCCAGCACCCCATTCACCTCCGCCCCTCCCCCTTCGGGAGGTGAAACTTTCTCTCGAAGGGATTTCCTCATCCCTCGCAATTGTGGGATGCAGAATCTGAGGGGCTGTGCAAAACCTTTGAAAGCAGAGGGGTTCTTAAGACTGATCGTGTCATTGTACCCTTCAGCGGTCTCGAAACTTCTGGACCTCTTCTCAGAATCATGTTTTTGAATGCATAAAATAAAATACGTAAAATTATAAGGGGAACAAATTATATTATAAATCATATAGCAAAAAGATATCAACATTTTTAAAAAGCAAGTTCCTGGGATACAGGTTAAGAACCCTTTATTTGAAGGGAAGAGATGGGGGAGGTTGTTTTGCAAAGTCATTTAGTTTCGGTTGTTCCCCTTCCCTCCACACGACCAGACTCCCGACTCCATGGAAGGGTCCCCGCACCTGGGAAGAGATGGCCAAGCCCAGCAGGCTGAGGAGAAGGGTGCGGGACCCTACAATCAGGTGTCAGAAAGCAAGGAGAAGCTCCCCACTCAAGTGAGATATCTTTGACTCCCTCATCTGCACACCGGGGAAGGTGTTTAGTCTTCCCTTTGCTCTGGGAGCCTGCCCCACCCATCAAACTCCCCGCCTCCCCCCCCCCCCCAAACAAACACCCCACCTCTGTTGCCCCGGGGTTGATCTTTCCTCCCTACTTCGCGGTTTCCTTTGTTCCCCGCCCACCCCCTGCTTCTCTGAGGTACTCTTTCCTTCCCCTCTTCCTCCGGACTCTGGAGTTGAGATGGGAAGGCTTGACTTCTACGCCCACGGTTCCCATTTCTTCCCCCAGTGCTCACTCGGCCACACCGGCTCCTCCTCCCAGACCTCCATTTCGGACAACTCCCGAGGTTCCCTGGCCCGCAGATCCCAGCCTCAGCTCCTGGATGACCCTCATGTAAGTCTCTCTTTCCCCCTTAACTGTCCTGGCTGCTCGGGGTCTCTAGGATCCCGTACAAACGTTTCTCTAAAACCCTATCTCTACCTCCACTTTCGGGGCAGAAAGTGGTTTCTCCCTTCTTTGAATATTCATAGAGCACTTTGTTTGACCTCACTCTCAACCTCCAGTGATACTTATCAGTCTATAGACTTTTCCCCTCAGCTACTCCTTCTCTGTCTATGCTGATCCCCACATCTCTCTCTCTGTCTCTCTCTCTCTCTGTCTCTCTCTGTCTCTCTCTGTCTCTCTCTCTCTCTCTCTCTGTCTCTCTGTCTCTCTCTCTGCCTCTGTCTGTCTGTCTATCTCACACACACACACCCCTTCCAAGCATAATAAAAAATCTTTGCTTACTTGAATTCAGACCAACCCTCCCCTTCTCCCAAAATATCCACCCAGCCTTCTGGAGATGGTTCCTGGGCTTCAGGAATTCCTCTGGGATAACTCCTGAGCCCCTGGAACACACCTCTGTGGGGTCTAATGATAATTTTTTTTGTCTTTCACACAGGAGGTGGAGAAGTCCGGCATGCTCAACAAGACAAAGATTGCTGAGGGAGGCAGGAAGCTCAGGCAGGCCTTGGGAAGCTGGTCATGGGGGATGAAAACTGAAAGATGAGTTCATATCAGAGACCTTTTGGCTCCTGGACCCCCTTGGCAGTTTGACAAAGCCTAAGAACCCTTCTCACAATAATGCTTTTAAAAGCATAAAATAAAATACATAGGATCACAAGAGGAGCCGAAGACTAGTGAAAATATAGATAGAGTGTTTTTCCCATCCAAGTTCACTCCCCATATCTCTCCATATGAATACCCTGATCTAGGAGGTAAGGTGTTGATAGGGGGAGTTATCTCCCTGGGGTGTGATGATCTTCCAAATGCTCCCTACAGGAAGAACTGGGGCTCATCCTGGGTGGTGTTGGCTGGAAATAGCTTGGTGTTTTACAAAGTTCCTCCAACTTCAGTTCCCGCTGTATGGGTGAGAGTTCTGTGTACTGGGCAACAGGGTGTTGGGGTGTTGGAGGAGAGAGTCTGAAAGGGAGGAAAGGGATGGCAAGTGGTGAATACATTTTCTCCCCTATTTGCCCACTGGACTGGAAAACTGAGAGGTGGCAGTGGTGAAGATAGTAAGGAGGTCAGGGAGCAAGTATAAAGTGAGTTGGGAGGAGCTTATCACCATTTCACCCTTCCCACACTCTTAGGTAGGGTTTGACACCCCAGTGAGTTAGGGACCCTGAGAGGGAGGCAGTAATGGCCTCAATTTTCTCTCCTGACCCTACCCTCATGCAGGGTCCAGCTGGCAGTCGGCCAGAGAGCAGTGTGGACTTAAGAGGGGCAACTCTGGCCCATGGTAGACATCTGTCGAGCCGCCAGAATGTTCTCCATGTGAGTGACTGTCCATCCCACTCCCCTCTCTGACAATATATATTACTGTCCTGGTCTTCTGTCTGATGTCTCTCTGCCCATCATCTCTCTACTTCCAGAAGCCAGACCCGACATATTTCCCAAATATCTGTCTTCCCCCAAGTCACATCCCTCCACCACTAGACCTTTCTGTGACTTTCAGGTGCGTACTGTTCCTGGACATGAGTTCCTGCTGCAGTCTGATGATGAGACAGAATTCCGAGCCTGGCACAGGGCACTTCGGGAGGTCATCGACCGCCTGGTCAGGGGGCCAAGAGCCTATGGTGTAGGGTCTGGGAGGGAAATCCAGGGATAAGGTTAGGCAGAGGGGTTTGGTCAAACAAACAGGAGTTGAAGAGTGGGGGTCTGGGTAAAGGTATAAGACTAACATTGGAACTAAGGGTTAAATTAGAACACACAAAGATTCCAGATGCCAGAAATCTCCCAGGATCGAGTACAACAGTCTCTCCCTAGCTCATCACTCTTTCCCCTCAAGCAGTAGTGCGTGGACCCCACCATTTCACCCTTCCCACACTCAGGTGAGAGTTGACACCCCAATGAGTTAGAGACCCTGAGAGGGAGGCAGTAATGGCCTCAATTTTCTTTCCTGACCCTACCCTCATGCAGGGTCCAGTTGGCAGTTGGCCAGAGAGCAGACTGTCCTTAAGAGAGGCAGCTCTGGTCCATGGTAGACATCCTAATACCAAGCTCTGTGTGATTCCAGGAGCGTGAGAACCCTCTGGAACTTCGACTATCTGGGTCTGGGCCAGGAGAGCTTGAGGAGCTGAGCCAGGGTGAAGAAGATGAGGAACCAGAACCGAAGTCCCTGCTAGGACGTCGAGGAGGAAGCTACAGGATCTCTTGTAAGAAACTAGATTTAGTGCAACAGCCTGAGCTAGGAGGCAGAGCAAGGCCAGATGTCAGGGAATGAGTTGGGCCAGAGCCACTGTGACTAATCCTCACTTAGGGGATGCATCCCAGGATGCTCAGGGAGGTCTGGGGCCTTTCTCAGTTCCCCCTCCCAGCTTTCTACCCTAACCCTACACTTACTTCCTCAGCTCGGGGCCCTGAAGAGCAAAATCGAGTGAAGAACAAGCTGAAAAGGCTGATAGCAAAGAGACCTCCCTTGCAGAGTCTACAGGAGCGAGGACTCCTCCGAGGTATGGGATCTGAGTTTCATTGGTTAAAGACTTTTCCAAGATTAGGAGGGGGTTGTTCACTTCAAGTTGGGGGAGGGGAGGCAAGAAGAAGAGGGAATTTATGTTTAGCATAAATTGCCCAGGCTAATAAGAATCTCTCTTCTCCTGTCCCTCCCAGACCAGGTGTTTGGCTGCCACTTGGAGTCTCTGTGCAAGAGAGAAGGGAGTACTGTGCCAAACTTTTTCAGGCTCTGCATAGATACTGTGGACAAGAGAGGTGACTTTCCCATAGAGTCCCAGCCTCCCACTCCTTCCTCCACCCCACCACACTCATACACACACACACACACACACACACACACACACACACACACAATTCCTTTAACTTCTTACTCTTCCCCAAGCCTTTCTGTGGTCTCTGTTCTCCACTGCCTAACTTTCCAGCCTTCTGCCCCACCCACCCCAGGCCTTCTGTATACCTCCTCCACACATTTCCTAGACTCCTTTTTACACTTTCCTAATTCTCTCAGATCTTCAATTCATTCTTCAGAATGGTCTTAAGCTTCTGCTAAGTTAGAGACTGGGCTAGTGCTGAACTCACACACCCTGATCACAAGATGCATGCAATCTGATTGAAGGTGGAAAGGATCATAAAAATACCTATGAGATAAGTGTTATTGTTAGGTTCAGGTAAGAGGACTGAGAAGAGGGACAGATCACTTTCACTTCTTTGGTGAAGAGGGGAAAGTCAAATAACACTTCTTGACCAAGCAAAGTGGTCTTGAGTTGGGCCTTAAGGGAAGAAGGCAAGTTAACAGACGCTGATGAAATGGAATCATCTATTCTAATTATGAGCCAAGACCCAAGATAGAAGGCAGAACAAAATGGAGTAGACTATTTTAATTTGACTGGAACTTGGATATGTGGAGGGGAGTAACATAAAGTTCGAAAAGGAGGTAGGAGGCAGACTTTAGAAGAATTTAGATGCCAGGATCAGAAATTGGTACTTTTAGGGAGGAGATATTAGGAGTCTCTGAAGATTTTTGAGTCCTGGAATCCAGTGATTGGAACAGAAGATTCAGGTAGCTGTGTGAAGACTGTATTGGAAAGAGGGTAGACCTGCTCCCAGGTTCACTCCTTTGCTTCGTCATATCCCACCTGTAGGTCTGGATGTGGATGGAATTTACAGAGTCAGTGGGAATTTGGCTATCATCCAGAAACTTCGGTTCCTGGTGGACAGAGGTAGGAGGAACTGAAGTTAAGTATTGGTATTGGTACGTGGGAGATTGGGGAGGGATAGCAGGACCCAGTTGGAAAGTTTGAGAGATGGAGAAATATTTCAACACTGACTAGGAGGAATAATTGTTGGGGACCTGGATATTGACACTGACCTCTCTCTCTCCCTGCTGTATCTGACAGAACGAGCCGTGACCTCTGATGGAAGATATCTGTTTCCCGAGCAGCCAGGACAAGGTACTTACATGGAGTTTCCACCCCCCCCCCCAGTTTTTCCACATCTTTTGAGTGTTCCATGTTCTCCCAGCTCCCCTAGAAAGCAATCTAAACCTGGATGGGTTGTCCCCAGCCTCTCAATTTCCTGTGTTAAGCCCCGGGATAGCCTAAGCTTGTGTCCTCCTTCTAATTCCTAAACTTCTCATCCCTTCTGTGTTCCCCTAATCCACACTGTGCTTTTCTCTGCACTCCCACATCCTTTCCCCCTACAGAGGGCCGCCTGGATCTGGACAGTGCGGAGTGGGATGACATCCACGTGGTGACTGGAGCCTTGAAGCTGTTCCTTCGGGAGCTTCCCCAGCCCTTGGTCCTACCATCACTGCTGTCACCCCTTCGAGAAGCCCTTGGTAGGGGGTGGGAATTTAGAAGAACTTTTGATATGAGGGTGAATGGGAGATGAGAACCAGGGGACCTCAGCTTCTGGGGAGGAGGAGAGATGCCCTTCAGTGTATGGAAGAAGTGCTAATGGCCAAAGGCTCAGTAAAGTCATTCCCTAAGTCTGCCCCACCCTAAACATGGGCTCGAGCACCTCCCCCATCCCTGCTTCTGTTACTCTTTCTCTCTCTAGCACTTCCTGAATCAGAGCAGCGCTTATCCCGGGTACAGGAGCTCCTAGGCTCCATGCCAAAGCCCAATCAAGACACTCTTCGGTGCCTCCTGGAACATCTGTGCAGGTAATGATGGAAGAACATCTGTCTGGGAGGGAAGGAGCTAGGGGAAAAACTCCTTGCAAATGGAGAGGTCCGGGTAGAAGCTGACCTAGAGTGAGAACATCTATATAGGTGAAGCTGAGGGAGCATCTGGGGTTGTGGAAAAGGGGAAAATGGCAAATAGAACTATACGTAGGGTCTGATCAGCAGGGAAGGGAAGAGAATAAGTATGTATTAAGCACCTACTATGTGCTAAGTGCTTTATAATTCATCTCATTTATTTCATTAGCAAGGGTCATTTGAGGTCAAGGACAAGAGGGAAATGGGGCAAGACAGGGGAGGCAAAATTACAGACATAAGGAAAAGTCACAGCTTCTCTTTCTCTTCCCTCCTCCTTCCTTTCTTCCTTTAGCTCTCCCACCCCAAAGTGGCTTCTGTTCATATAATGTGAAGAGTGATACATGTTATCCCTCTAACTTTGATCCCCAGGGTGATAGCACATGCAGACAAGAACCGAATGACTCCACATAACTTGGGTATTGTGTTTGGACCAACATTGCTAAGACCAGAGCAAGAGACCTCTGACCCAGCTGCTCATGTCGTCTACCCTGGACAGCTGGTTCAACTGCTGCTGAATGACTTCACCAGTCTCTTTCCTAACCCGTGAATTGAGGACTCTGTCCTATAAAAGGTTGTTGAGATGACTTCGACTCTGAAAATGGGGGCAGGAGGGATAGGCCCTCTATTTGTTAGCCATAGCATTTGAGTAGGACTTCCCTCTCTTAGCCATGACATTTGGGGAAAATCTCCATTTGTCAGACACATTTTAGGGAGACTATCTGTTTTAATGGGTGATTTCCATTTTAAGGATTTCCCTATTAAGGGAACCTGTGATTTTTTTCGAAGTGGGGGAAGAGATTCTTTGTTGGGGGAGTCTCGGACATTATACCCTTTAAATTCTGTATCACCGAATTTTATCTTCATGTATTGAGTCACTTTCAAAAAGGTAGGACTCACATATACTCCAGATTCATCCTGGGGGTGACCTGACCGTGAAAAAAGAAGATTAGATTTCTCTCATCACTCTGGCTCATTGTGCCCCCATCAAGAACTAGAACTCTGAGGAGTTGTCTCTGTTAGAGACAACTTAGGTGTGACTCCTATTTACAGTCTTTCCCAAAGGTAGGTAAGAGAGTCCCTTCCAGAAAAGGTACTTCATTTACAAAATCAGATATAGGACGGTTATTTGCTTTTACTCGAGTAGCTATTGAAGCTCCTGTTACAATTAAAATACAAAAGACTCATCCATGTATTAACAAATACTTAAAAATAAAAAATAATATATCACAGCCATTATCAAATCCCTAAGAAGTAAAGACATTTTATGGGACTGCTGCTGCTGAACAAATATTTCACATTCAACTTGGATTTGTACTGTCCAAGTAGATGAAAAGGTTCAGATCTTCTGGTCCAACCAGACATAGATCTTTATCCCTAGTTTCAGGATGAATCATGTGATCATTTTTTTTCCTGTAGAAGTAGTATAGTCGATGGAGGCATCTTGTATTGGGCAGCCATCACCAACTCAAAAACTCAGGAACTTCTAAACTTGTGAGTACCTGCCAAGGCTGAAAAGGATACACCTCAGGATCTATGGTTGTGAGTGGCAGACCTGTGCTCGGGGAAGAAAGACAAAATGATAGAGACAACCAGGGATTTAAAGTTTCAGGTTCAAGTGCCAAGGATGTGGTCTTGCTGCCATGTACTCATAGCCACTATTGCCACTGGAGGGTGAAGATGGGAGAGAAATCCCTTTCCCTCTTCACTGAAAGTCCAAAGTAGAGCAGGCAAAATCCCAAAGCAATACACCCAAAAGAGAAGATGGAACCTCCTGACTCAGCTGCCAGTCATCTTCAATAGCCCTCCATTCAAGGAAACTAAGGGACCAATTAAGAGTTGCTGGGTTGGGCATGCCCTTTAATAAGGGAGAGGGGCTTGAGGATATGCTCCACAGAAAAAAAGGAATAGAGAAGTCACCTGGTCCAGAAGATTTGTGGGCTTTCCTATTTATGCCCCTTATATTCATTTCCATGATTCTGGTCTGAAAGGCTAGGGCAGGGCCCTAGATGGTGGAGTAGAAGCAGCAACCCAGATGAATTTTCCCAACATTCCTCTCCAAACAACTTTAAAATAATACCTCCAGCTGAATTCTGGAGTGGCAAAACCAACAGAAGTTCAGGGAGAGACATTTTTCCAGACTAAGACAACTTAGGAGTTCATCAGGAGAGGTCTATTACGCTGGGGTAGGGTTCAACCTAGAGCAATAGCAGCAACAGAAGTGAACCTTGGAGCCTGCAACAACAGCAGCAGTAGCAGTTTGGGGAGCTCTCAGCCCAGAGATGGTAAGAGAGGCAGATAACTGATTAGAAAGAGATTACAGAGGACCGGTTTCTGGCACTGGGTTCAACCAGCACCAACTGGTACCTCTAATGCCCACATGCAATTCTGGGTAACAGTTCCAGGATAGTGAAGAGCACTTGTGGTGGTCACAAGGGAGAAGGGGCCATGGTTACAGTTCCAAGGCAGAGAGGAGCATTAGTGCTTATGGCCACAGAAAAGCAGAGGACTTAGCCACAGTTCCAGGACCAAGAGGAATGATAATACTTGTGGTTGCAGGAGAGCAGGGGCCTTTTCTGGGGAAAGAACAGAACTCAGACTAGAAGAGTGATGTCCACAGCTCTCTCCAGATCACACCACCTTGGAATCACCAAAACCTTGTAGACCCCCAGAACTAGCTCTGAAAACAGAAGTACAAAAAAGCCTGAAGCTTGGGCATTGCTATCCTACCCCAAGGTGAGCAGAGTTCAACTTTTAACACAAAGTCCAAAGTCAAGAAATAGGCTGTGAAAATGAGAAACAACAGAAAAAGAAGTTGACCATAAAAAGCTTCTATGGTGGCAGAGAAGACCAAAACACAAATTCAGAAGAAGACAACAATAAGAAAACAGCTACAACCAAAGCCTCAAAGAAAAACGCTAATTAGACCAAAGCCCAAAAAAGAATTTCTACAAAAGCTAAAGAAAGAGATGAGTAGTAGAAGAAAAAATGGGAGGGGGGATGAGAGTGATGCAAGAAAATTATGAAAAGAGCATTAATAGCTTGGTGAAAAAGAATAGCATCTTTAAAAAACATAATTGGCCTAATAGTAAAGGAGGCATAAAAATTCACTGATGAGAGTTCCTTAAAAAACAAAATAGGGATTCTGAGAAGGGTGGAGCCAAGATAGCCTAGAAGCAGGAAAACTCCATGAGCTCCCCCTGTAACAACCTCAAATATCTACAAAATATTACTCTAAACAAACTTTAGAGCTACAGAACCCACAAAGTGACAGAGAGAAACAAATCTCCCACTGAAGGCAGCCTGATAGGTGGACAGAAAGGGTCCATCACAATGTGCTGGGAGCCCAGCCCAGCCCCTGGAGAACCCGTGGTTTTAGCCTCAGGGCAACCCCAACCAGCAGCAACTGGAGAAGACTCATGGAGAGTGGATTAGCAGCAGCTGTGGCGATTTCCAGAATTATCAACCCATAAATGCCAAAGACAAAGTAAAAGGTCAGTGTGGAACTCTGTTAGAACTCGGGGGGGTGGGGGGACAGAGGAGCGAGGTCTGGTCCCTGCCCCCTGGGGTGAGAAGTGGTGGAGGAATGGCGGCCCTGCGGCTGCTGGCGTGTGGCTACTTCAGAGCTCCTGGCCTGCAGATTGTAGGGGGACCAAGCAACCAGTCTGAGGGGTAATTTGCTCTTGCTTTTACCTGGTGGATCTGGATCACTGTCTTGGGTGGAGGTCCTGGGGGTGTGTGACCAGGTGCCAGAACTTGTGGGGGCTGCAGAAAGGGCACCCAACTAATAGCTCTGGCAACTGCAAAAACCCCAGCAATTTGGGACAAAGCTCTCCTCTCTGAAAGCAGAGTTCTACTGTGGCAAAAAGCTCAAAAGTCAAGTAATTGAGGGGCAATGTGAGCAAACGAGAAAAGCAAGGCAAGCACAGTAATCAAACCTTAGATTCCTTTTCTGGAGAGAAAAAGGATCAAAGCATGGAACGGGAGGAAGACAACAAAGTCAGAACTCCTGCACCAAAAGCTTCCAAGAAAAATATGAATTGGTTATAGGCCATAGAGGAGCTCAGGAAGGATTTTGAAAATCAAGTAAGAGAAGTAGAGGAAAAATTGGGAAGAGAAATGAGAATGATGCAAGAAAATCATGAAAAGCAAGTCAACAACCTGATTGAAGAAAATAACACTTTAAAAAATAGACTAACTAAAATGGCAAAAGAGACCCAAAAAGCCAATGAGGAGGAGAATGCTTTAAAAAGCCAAATTTGCCAGATAGAAAAAGAATTTCAAAAGCTCACTGAAGAGAATAATTCCTTCAGAATTAGATTGGAGCAAATGGAAGCTAATGACTTTATGAGAAATCAAGATACTATTAAGCAGATCCAAACAAATGAAAAAGTAGAAGGCAATGTGAAATATCTCATTGGAAAAACCACTGACATGGAAAATTGATCCAGGAGAGATAATTTAAAAATTATACACATACATACATACATATGCTTAGGTATAGAATAGGAGAGGAAGGAGATGAAAGAAAGGGGATATGGTAAATGAAAGATGAATTAAGAGAGGCAGTGGTCAGAAGCAAAACAGACTTTTGAAGAGAGATTAAAAAGAAAGAGAAAAGGATAAACAGAAGAAAAAGGGTAGAGGGAAATGCACAGTAATTAAAATTGAATGTGAACGGAATGAACTCACACAGAAGTAGTAGCAGAATCCATCAATATGTTGTTCACAAGAGACATACTTGAAACAGAAAGACACAGAGAGTTAATTTAAGGGAATAGAGCAGAATCTATTATGCTTCAGCTGAAGTAAAAAAGGCAAGAGTAACAATCATGATCTAAGACAAATCAAAAACAAAAATAGACCTAATTAAAAGAGATAATCATGAAAACTACATTTACTAAAAGGTGCTATAGACAATGAATAATATCAAAATTTTTTAGAACTAGTTTCTCTGATAAAGGTCTCATTTCTCAAATATATAGGAAACTGGGTCAAATTTGTAAAAATAAGAGCCATTCCCCAATTGATAAATGGTCAAAGGATATGAACTTGTATTTTCCAGAAAAAAAATCAAAACTACAGTCATATGAAAAAATGTTCTAAATCACTATTGATTAGAGAAAGGCACATTAAAATAACTCTAAGGTACCACCTCACACCTAACAGAAATAACAAATTAGGTACACTAATGACTTACTGGTGTAGTTGAGAACTGGTGGTCCAGACATTATGGAGAGCAATTTGGAGTTGTGCCCAAAGGGCTATAAAATTGTGCATACCTAGCAATACCCCTACTAGGCCTGTACCCTGAAGAGATCAAAGGAAAAGGACCAATGTGTATAAAAGCATTTATAGCAGCTCTTTTTGTGGTGGCAAAGAATTGGAAATTAAGAGGATACCCATCAATTGGGAAGTGGTTTAACAAATTGTGATATATTATTTTGATAGATTACTATTGTGCTACGAGAAATGACGAGGGGGATAGTCTCAGAAGAACATAGCAAGACCTTTATGAACTGATGCAAAGTGAAATGTGCAGAATCAGGAGATCAATGTACACAGTAACAGCAATATTGTAATGATATTAATTGTGAAAGACTCAGATACTCTGATCAATAAAATGAGACAAGATAATTCCAAAGAACTCAAGATGAAAAATTCTTCCAGAAAGAGAACTGATAAACTCTGAGTACAAACTGAAGTATAATTTTCTCACCTTATTTTTCCTGCTTTTTTGTGATATGCCTATTATGAATGTTTTGCATGATTTCATATATATATATAATTGATATCATATTGCTTGCCTTATCAATGGGTGGGGGAGGGACAAGAGAGAGGGAGAGAATTTGGAACTCAAAATGTTTTTAAAATGTTAGAAATAAACAGGTTTTTAAAGAAAAAGCCCAGGACTGGGGTGGCTAGGCCCTGGAGTCAGGAGGACCTGAGTTCAAATCCTGCCTCAGACACTTAACACAAAAACTAGCCATGTGACTTTGGGCAAGTCATTTAACCCCAATTGCCCTCCAAAAAAAAAAAAAAACGGAAAAGAAAAAGACCAGGACAAGGGAACTGCCAGTCCTCCCCCCCCCCCATCTCGTCTCCCATAGGTATCACTCTGTCATTACTCAATGATTCTTTATTGCCTCTAAGATAAAACTCCTCCATTTGGCATTTAATGTCCTTTGCAATCTTGTTCCAGTTTCTAGAGTGATTCACGCTACTTCCCTTAATTCCTTCCGCCTTCCAGCCAAACTGACCTTTTTGTCTGTTCTCCATACTCCATGTTCCATTTTCTATGTCTGCATCTTTACATAGGCTGTACGTTCTATCTTCTTCCTCACTGCCTCATAGAATTCCTGATTTCCTTCCAAGTCCAAGTCCAATGCCACCTACAGGAAGTCTTTCCATATCTGTCTCTCCCAATCTATTCCCTTCATGTTCTACCTTCCTGGAGCCTGTGCTATTTTGCATTTAACTTGCATAAATTTAGTGCTTATTTGTGTATATATTGTTTCTTCCCTATAGAATGGAGGCTCCTTCGAAGAGAAGATTCTTCCTCTTTTTCTTTGTAACCCTCAGCACCTAGAACGGTGCTTGGTATATAACGAGTGCATAATAAATGATTGTTGAATTGAATTCTCCATCTCAAGCTGCTCCCCCCTCCCCTACAACAACATTGGAAGATGAAGAGTCTTCTTAAAGCAGTTTCTTTATTGTCAGGAAATTGTATCATTATTAAATTCAAGGAGAATTCTCCCTAAAATATATACAAACTTTGTACAGTCTTCCAGCCCAGTTCCCTGTGCTGAGATCTAATAGAAAAGGAATGTAGCCTCCAGGTTCTCTATAACACCCTTTTACAAATTGAGGCCTCTTAGGCAGTAGAATTGAGGAACTGGGTCTCTCCAGGCAAGGATCCCAATAAGACACTCATGTTACCCACAGTCATATTGGGGAGCACAGAGGAAGGTAGAGGGTGGGGGGCACTACCTTCAGGATGGGGAGATAAGCGGTTTAGACTCTCAGTCTCATCCAGAATAGCCACAAAGTCCAGTTGTGTGTTATCCAAGTCAAGAGAGTCCAAAGGGTTGCACAGTTGTCCTTCTGGGGGAGGGCATAAAGTGGGGCCCCCATCTAATCCCCCTACCTCTGGGTGACCACAGCTAGGGTTGCTGCTCCCTGCCTTCAGGGACCCATAACAAGTGGGCAGAGGAGGCAGAAATCGAGGCGGTGCTGCCTTCTGGGGACTTCTCTCCCCTGCCCCCCCCAAATTCCCTTGGCACGGTGGGAGGGGAGGATATGCTCCTGATTTGTGAGGGAGCAAGGTGGGAGTCAAAGCAGAAGTGTTCATGGTCACTGAATTCTTGGCATGATCTGAACTAACTTGGGGCCTCCCGAGGAATTTGGGGCTCCAGTAAGGAAGGTCCTGGTCTGAGGAGTCTTCTCTCCTTCCACCCTCCCACAGAAGTGCCTGTGGAGATTGCACATAGCTACAGACAAGCTGAGTCTTGAGTTGCCCTGTGGAGCTGGGGGAGGTCACAAAATCAGGGCCAGCCTGGGACTCCGAAGAATTATTCGGGGGTGCTTGGGCATAGGAGGACGACTGGGTGTAGTTTGAGAGTGGAAGCTGAGGGAATGAGGAATGTGGGAGTGAGGGACTGCGAGCAGGGTGAACATTGAGACAAGGTGCCAACCCCGGGGGAACAGTATCCATCAGGCACTCCTGCTCTGGCTTGACATGAACTTGTCCAAAAGGTCCAAGCTGAGGGCATTGATTATACTCCCCTCTGCTACTTACTGTGGCCTTGGGGGCTGGGTAGAGCCTTGTCGGGGAGGTGAACTCACTCCATGTTCCTGGGGGAGGGTTGGAATATGGCATGGACTGAGGGCAAGAGCTAGAACCATAATCATCAGGGGGGCCCAGACCCCTGGGTCCATAAGACTCAGATGTCATCCCCTCAAGTGTCCCATAACCTAGGGGGTCAGCTGGGGAGAAGTCCACATAGTGATCTAAGCCACTGTTCATCAGAGGATCTCCATTCTCTGGTTCCTCACTCATCCCTAGAGTTTCCATGACAACATTCTCAGTGATGCTAGGAGGTCTAGGGGAGTAGACTGAGGAGGATTGGTGAGGTTCAAAGTTATGTCCCACTCCAGCCCCAGAGGCTAGGGTGTGGACACAGCCCAAGCTCTTGAACCGCTGCACTCTGGCCAGAGGGGGTGGCCCAGCAGATCTAGCAGGGTCACTGGCTCTCCGAGTAATCCCTGCACCGGGCCCATAACCAGGATACTCAGCACCAATCCTCCATGAGGGACCTGGGGGGCCCCCTACCCTCTCCAAAGTGGGCGTTGAGGACAGCGATGCACTGCCCCCTCTGGCTGTGCCATATCGAGCATGGAGCAGGTAGTGCTGAGGAGGAGGAACGCCTCGGCGGGGGACAGCATGCTCTGGGGGTGATGCCGGAAGAAAAGGGGAGGAGCGGCAGCTGGCAGTGTAGGCAGTGTTGATGCTGCTGGAGTTACTGCCTCTGTAGTCAGTAGAGCATGGGGGCCCCAGGCGACCAGACATGGCAGGGCCTAGGGTGGAGGAGAAAAAAGATGGAGACAATAAAGGGATATCCTATATCTCCCTTTGCTCATCATCCCCAAAGGCTACCCTTGCTAATCCTAGCCAGAAACCTTGTTCTGAATTCTTGGAAAACCCACCTTGGTCCACCCCCAAATAATCTCCTCCCTAAGAATCAGAAAGGACCTCTCTCCCATCCAAATGTCCTCCCTCACACCAGGGGTCTCACCAGTGCCAGTCAGGCTGGGCAGTTTAAGGCCACGAGATGCTGATCGGAGCTGATCCAACCTCAGATTCTCCAGCCGTCGAAGGGTCGATAGGCTGGGAGGTCCAGGTTCTGAACCGCCCACCCCCCCTGCCCCACTGGCCCCTGGGCCTTCATCCAGGCTATACAGGTCTTCAGTGCTGCCCCCCAGAGTGCCAGCCATATCCACACCACTATCTGTGTTGGTCACACTACCTAGGGGGGAATGATCACTGCTACAAGACGACTGTGCTCCTGGGCTTGGCTGTGGCTTCTGAAGGGAACACAAGAGGCAGAGGGTCACTGTCTGCTCCCTCTCCCTCCCCTTATCTATACAAACCGGTCCCCTCATCTAAGAAAGACACAGGAAGCCCTGTGTCCACTTCAGCATCTAGGAATCTTGAGGATGGGGTGGGGGAAGACCTAGAACACTGGGGTAGCTGGAAGGAGTGGGGAAAGTGCTGGAGAGGATCTCACACAATCAGAACTCTTAGCTGCTGGGGTTGAGTCTGAAAGGGAGGCAGGCTCTGAAGAAAAAAATCTCTAAACTCTAAAATCCATTCCTATCTCTAGGAGGGGTGGAACAAGGGAGAAGACAAAGGGCTGACATTCCATCATGAGGGGAGGAAGAAAAACCTCCAGAAATGTTCCTACTGGCTGCTATTGTTCAGTTGTGTTAGACTTTTCATGACCCCATTTGGGGTTTTCTTGACAAAGCTACTGGGGTAGTTTGTCATTTCCTTCTCCAGTTCATTTTACAGATGAGGAAACTGAGGCAAATGAGGTCAAGTGACTTGCCCAGGGTCACAACACTAGTGTTTGAGGCCACATTTAACTCAGGTCTTCCTGACTCCAGGTCTGGAACTTTATCCATCCCACCACCTCAATGTCCCAAATGACTTACACCTAAACCAAAAATGGTGGATCTTTGGATTTGGAGAAGAAATGTCAATCTCATTTCTCACTTGGACATTTTCACTTCTTAATATTGGGGGTTGTATATGGATGGAATGGGGACTATATATAGCAGACAAATTGGGTAATACTCATGCATGCATGTGGTTGGGTGGGAGAGTATGGAAGGAAAGGGATGCCAGTAATGATTCCTGTCCCAGCAGATCCTGGTTAAGGAACAGAGGAAGAGCTAAGTTGGCTCACCAGGGCAGCATCAGGCACTGTCAATTTGCCCTCATCCCGGATGGGGCCCCCTTCTCTCTCCCTTTTGAGGTCTAAGCTTGGAAGGGCCAGCACCCGGGGTGGGGGACCATCTCCTCGGTGCCTCTTGGTCACGTGGGCATCTGGACCATGCACTGTCTTGACGTGTTTTCGGAGGGAGCTGGGATCTGTGTAACGTTTGGTGCAGCCAGGTAGTTTACAAACATATGGCTTCTGATGGGTTGAAGAATAAAGAACAAGAATCAAGTTGAGAGTGGAGTAAAAATATGACATAATAATAAGAGGAATGTTGGTGGAGGAAGAGGTGAAAACACATAGGGAGGTGAAGAAAACCTGGAGGAATTCGGTTCATGTCAGGAATCAAGCCGGGGAACACACAGGCATAGGAAAATACCAAAGAAATACACAGGTCAGCACGAGAGATCATAAGACACAAGAAGTGGATGGTCATGGAGAAGACAATGAGTTTATAGGAGTAAAAGGGGGAAGGAGAGTCTAACAGAAGTGACGTGAATTTTAGGAGAGACAAGGGGAAGACAGAGATTAGGAGGGCAAGAAAATCATTTGTTGTTGTTTAATCATTTCAGTCATGTACTATTCTTTGTGACCCCATTTGGGGGTTTCTTGGCAAAGATATTGGAGTGGTTTGCCATTTCCTTCTCCAGTTCATTTTCCAGATGAGGAAACTGAGGCAAACAGGGTGAAGTGACTTGCCCAGGGTCACACAGCTAGGAAGTGTCTAAGGCCACATTTGAACTCTGGAAGATGAATCTTTCTGACTCCAGGCCTGATGCTCTATCCACTGAGCCACATAGCTGCCCAGAAAAATCACAGGATGACATAGTTTGGTCAGAGCAAAGAGGGGACATAAGGAAATATGGGTGTTGAGGTAAGGGGACACAAAACACAGAAGAGTCATGTGGGAGGTGGAAGGTAACAGAAAAAGTATAGAGTTTGATTTCTGGGCCTGCCCCATTCTGACTACTGCTCCAAGTCACTGTGTTACAGGGAATGGTGGTTGGGGTGGCACAATAGCCTTTGCTGCCAAGATGGGGATGGACATCTCTGACCAGTGTGAAGCTACAATATCTAGAGAAGCTGGGAAAACAAAGGAGGAGCATTAAAGTCTCCTAGGGTCTCTGGGGACGGTCTTGTTTGTGTGTTTAGCTATTTGTGGCCTGCAAGGGGGTAATGGCAGCAATTATCATTGTGGGCCATATTCCTGCATGGGGAGGACTACTGATGTATATAGTGCTTTTCCCCAGTATGTTTGCTTGGGAGAAGGATTGGTAGGGTCTCTCTGTGTTGGGTGTGACTGTGTATGTCATGAGGAAGGGGTTCTCTGACTTGGGGGTGAAGAGATGCCCCAGGATTGGGATGGGGGTGTACCATAGCCCCAGAGAGTGACCTAAATAAGAAAATTCTCTAAGTTAAATGTATTTGTGTTGGAAGAGTTTTTCTTGGGTTGGGAGTTAGCAGGATCTCACCTCACTAGAATGGGTCCGATTCTGGTGTTTGGCCCGGTCACTGGCATTGCTGAAGGCCTTACTGCAGCCTTCATGCTCACACATGTATGGCTTCTCACCCGTGTGTGAACGAAGGTGGGTCTTCAAGTTCTCAAGTCTTGAATAGGACTTCCGGCACCCCTCAAACTGAGGGGACATAAAGAGTCAGAGGGTATTCTCAAACTGGGGGGGGACGGAGAGACTCTTAAACTAGGGACCCAAAAGGAAGTCCTCCAAGTGGAACATGGATCAGGAAGCATTTCTTAAAATGAGAGAGGGGGATTTGAGGGAGTCCCCAAAGTTGGGAAAGTGTGATGGCAAGAGTTAGGGAGGGAATATGGGGCTTAGGGGAATTTTGAATAGACATTTGAATAGACAAGAGAGTGCTCTCACTCAAGTCTTTCAGAGTGGGAGGTCTGGGAGATATCTGGTGGTCTTGTGGATGGCATTGTTGAAGGGGGTCAGGGTTTTCATCCTGTTCTTTCATTTTGTCTCCATGTGTGGGGCTGGAGAGCCTTGGATAAGGGCTATAAGCTGAATTGTGGTTTACTCCCTGGGTATGGGCAGCAGTGGTATCTCACCGTGCATTTATGGGGTTTTTCCCCCGTATGTCTTCTCATGTGAACCACCAGCATATACTGCGCCTTAAATGGCCTCTGCTCTCGGGAACATCCTCCCCAGTGACAGACAAATTCCTTTCTCTCCCCATGAATGTGCTCACTATTGATGTGCTGGGTATAGAGGCAAGATGAGTTTCAAGGGAGAAGTAGGAAGAATAGGAACTTCCTCCCTTCCTCCCCTCTCCCAGAACCCCCTTCCCCTCAGAGGCACCAGTCCCCCTTCTCATGGTGAAGGGTGGGATGTGAGAAGTCCAACCGGAGGGAAATCATACTATACTTCTCAGATTTCCACTCCCTTATAGTCACATCAATATTCAGGTCTTGCTTGTCTTGTCTGCCCTCCTTATCCCTTACCCCACCCTTAAACCTCTGTCCTGGACCAAAAATAACCGACCCCTGACACCTCTACCATTTGCCCCAATCCATCTCCCATGAGCCTCCAAAGGCTCAAACCACCTGAACACTCTTGTCTCCCCAAATCACTACTCACATGCACCAGCTGCTCCTGTGATTCAAATTCAAGGTTGCAGCCATTCCAACGGCAATCAGTCTCATAGACACATTCAGGCTCTGGTTTTTCTTCTTTTTCCAGTTCTTCCCTCCCATCCAACAATCCCAAGAGAGCATCCTAGGGCAAGGGAGGCAAAGGCTGTACCACTCCTAAGCCCTCTTGGTTGAGTCCTGAGCCCTTCCCTCCACCCTCTTCCCCTTAAATTTCGGAACAATAAAGTATAGGAGAATCATAGAATTACGGAACTTTGATGTGGAAGGCACCTTCATAGTTATCTAGTCCCAAACCTTCATTTGACAAATGAAGGAATGGGAGGACCAGAAAGATGTGATTTGTCCAAGGTCACACAACCAGGGACACAACTAGGAGCTGGTCTTCTGATTCCAAGTCCAGGATTCTTCCTATGATACCATCAACCTCATTGCCCCAGAAGCAGAGTAAAGGTTACAGGGGTGAAGGAGATGTAGTCTCATTCCAGCAACACACCATTTCTCCTCCCCCTTTACCTGTGTGCCAGTAGAGTTGGGACTAGACACATTGCCTTCAGATGGCTCCTCGGTACGTTTGCTGACCAGCATGTTCAGTTCAGATTTCAGCTTCCCAGTTGAGGAAAGAATAGCGAGAATGAGACCCATCCATGGGGAGAGCCTCCTCTCTGTCTCCCAGAGCTTGTTGACCCCTCCCCCCAAATACTCAATAACCAACTTGAGTTTATCCATGTGGTCATCCTTCTCTCATTTACTTCTTCCCAGGATCCCTGGGAGCGGTGATGGTAGGAGCAGAGGCTGAGGTAGAGTAAGTATTCATAGACACAACTAGGGGTGCCTCATTCACTCCCCAAAGAATAGTAACTTAAAGACTCCGCACTTCTCTTCTCTCTTTCTGGACTAAAACCATTTTCCATTCTCTTTCTTTCTTTTCACCTTCTCACTGTGTTCTTCTGAAGGAGGTGTGTAGGGTGAGGGAGGTGAGTTGGAGCAGATTGAGGAATACGGTGAAGGCTCTTACCTGATAGTTCTGGAGGGGCCCCCGGGATTGGAGAGGTGGCCTCAGCCTGCCCTGGGTGGGGTCATGAGGGCCACAGGGTGGGGCCATGAAGGATGGAGTAGCCCTTTTTTGGTGATTCATCGGGGGTGGGAATCCCAGAGATGGGCTGTGGAAGGGGGAGGGGGTTAGGGTTAAGATCTCAGGACATCACTAGGGAGTTCTGAGGGGCTGTTTGGAGGGATTTCTGGGAGTCTTAGGGAAGGATAGGAAAGTTGGAAGGGTATTTGTGGAAGTGTTGAGGGAGTTGCAGAATGCCTTTGGAATGGTTAGAATCAGGATCATGGGGAGGGAGGGTTTGGCAATTTTTGGTGGGAATCTTAGTGAATATTTTGAGGGGCCCCTTGCCCCAGAGCTGCCTGCACCTGATGGTGCCGATGGAGAGGTGCCCATATGACCCCCCTGGGGGGGCACAGCTTGAGTTGATGAAAGCAACAAGGGAGCTGGGTGAAGTTCGAATGACGGTCTGCAGGTCCAGGCTGGCGTCTGACAGTGGTGAGATGGACAGTGCCCTCTTCTTGGTCAGCTTGACTGCATTCCGGGTTGGGGGAAAGATCGGGGCTGGGGCAGGGGAGGGACATCGAGGGGGGGATGGGTATAGCAGAGTGGGGTGAGGTGGAGTTTGGGGTATCTTCCCCTGTCCCCAACCCAAGGGTCTCAACTATGTAGAAAAATCACCCACTGATCCTACTCTGACCCTCCGGCCCCCCACTTTTAGCTTCCTGATTCCATCTTTAACCCAAACATCCCATTTGTGATTTCCTGGACCCATCTCTGACCCCTACTGATCCACCCTCATCAGATCAGGACTTTAACCCTCTTGTTCTCTCCTGACACTAGCATGGGTGAGTTTATCCTTGAGGGAAGAAGATGCCTAGGGCCTCACCCTCAGTACTGCTGGTGATCTCTCGACTTGGCCCATAGCTGTGGGGATTGGACATGAAGTTGGTTTGATGGCAGAAGGAAAGACCAGTCAATCCTGGAGAAGAGTGCCAGGTGAGAGGATAGAGGTGGAAAACCAGCCCATACTTCTTTCCACCCAAAAATCTTCATCCCTCCAGGCTAAAAACCTCCCTTAATACCATATAACATCTTACACATATTGAATAATATATTTGAACATATGCAGCAGTTTTCAACAAGCTTTCACAATGTCTTATTTTGTCATCACAATAACCTTGTGAGGCAGTTAGGGTAAATATCATTCCTATTTGATAGCTGAAAAGACCGAATTAAGAGAAGTAAAGACGGTAGCCCAGGGGACAGAGCTAGGGTCTCTACAACCAAAATTTAAGCTCAAGGCCAAAGCCAGCCTACTGAGTACCCTTACAGATAGGAAAATAGAGGCCTGGGGTGGCAGCGACTTCGACCCAGATCTCTGGGTCTGGATTGGGTATGTTTTCCAAACTGCTATAGATCTAAAGTGGTTTGCACTGACCTTCAGTGCCCATGCCCTGGGCACCCTGGCTAGGGAGGGATGGCAGACAGCAAGACTCTCCATAGCTACTGATGGCAGAAGGAGTAATGGAGTTGAACATGGTGTCTCAGGTGAAGCGCAGGTGAAAGAAAGCTGAGGGGAGGGAGACCTGCAAGACATAAAGAAGGAAGGGTAACCAGACATCCCTAGTAAGTAAAGAGCTCTGGGCAAACCACACAGTGTGACCACTTTGCAAAAAGAGAATCTTTGCCTGTAAAAATCAGGATAAAATAAAAACCAAGAATGTATGGGAAAAAGATAACTGATAGTTACATACACTTTGCTAAATTATTTCATTTGACACTAAAAACTCTATGTGGTAGGTATTATTAGACCTAGTTTACTGGTTTATTTTTTCTTTTTGGAGGGGGGAAAGCAGGGCAATTGGGATTAAGTGATTTGCCCGAGATCACATGGCTAGTGTGTCAAGTGTCTGAGGGGATTTGAACTCAGGTCCTTCTGACTCCAGGGCCGGTGCTCTATTCACTGCTCCACCTAGCTGCCCCCTGACCTATTTTACTGTTAAGAAAATCGAGGCACAATTAGGAGACTTGCCCAAAGACACACAGGAAGTGTCAGAGACAGGATTAAAATCTAGGTCCCTGGGCATCTAGGTGGTACAAAGAATAGAGCACCAACCCTGGAGTCAGGAGGACCTGAGTTCAAATTCGGCCTCAGACACTTAACACTTACTAGCTGTGTGACCTTGGGCAAGTCACTTAACCCCCATTGCCCTGCCTTCCCCCTCCAAAAAAAAAAAAAATCTAGATTCTCAGATTCTCTTCACCAGTCCCGCATTGCTTCTCACTAGGAAAGGCAGAAGGCAGGAATGAAGAGAATCATGCATAAGCACGTGTGAAAGTCAGTTACCATAGTCCCATTCACTTTCACAAGGTGATTAGATGAAGGACTTCCGGGTGGTGGAGTGGACGGAGTCCAGATTCTCATCCAGGAAGACTCGAATTCAAATCCACTTACTTGCTCTGTGCCCTTAGGCAAATCTCTTAGCCTCAGTTTCCTCACTTGAAAACGTGAAAATAATAGCACCCACATCACGTGGCTGTTGTGAGTTTCAAATGAAATGAAACAAAGTTTATGATGCTATGTAAATGCGCTTATTGTGTGCGTGTACACACACACACACACACACACACACACACGATTGTTCTTAGCAAGGCATGAAGAAGGCACTTAACTCCTTCCTCACGCGCTAGCCTGCTTTCTCAGACACCAGCAGCGATAGGGTAAATAGGAGGGTACGAAACCCCCGATTTAATAGAGATTTCTCTGCCTCACTATCTCCTAAATTCTCCCCTGAGCAGGATGCAGTAGCACTAGTGTTCGGCAGAGGGAGCCTTCGCAACAGTCCCGAAGAGCAGACTGTGGGTCCACAGTGGGAGCCGAAGCTGCTTCCCTACCGCCTGGCCCTGGGGCGGCGGGAGGGAGGGGGACGGAGAAGACAATCTCAGGAGAGTCAGACAGCCCCGAGGCAGTGGTGAAGGAAGAAGGGGAGGAGCCACAGCAGTTTTTGCTTAGGTAGTGAGCTGACTGCCTGGGAGAAATGGAGAAGATCCCATTTATTACCGTCCCCCCTCCCCCCAACCCCTCTTCTTGGGGTAAAGAGGGAGAGGAGGAGAAGGGGTAAGAGAGACAGAGATAAAAGAGAAGGGCCAGAAGAGGGAGAGACAGAGAGACAGAGTCCAAGAGAGAGAAAGGGAGGAGGGAGACAGAGACATGCGGAGAGATAGAGACAGAGATGGGGAAAGACAGAACCGGGACAGGGAGAGGAAGGAATGAGGGGAGGAAGAAAGAGACAGAGACGGAGACAGAGAAATATTGAGAACAAATTTCCCTCGCCTACTCCACTCACAGATTCGGTTCAGTTTGAAATCCACTCCACGTTTCTCAGACTCCCGGGGAATGAGGGTGGGGTGTGGTAGGGTGGGAAGGGGAGCTAGAGGCGTCGCGGTGGGTGATCCCGGGATGTGGGGATTTAGGCTGAGGGGAGGGGGAAGATGAGGCGGGGAGCACGAACCCCATAACTCAACCCCTAACCCCCCCTATCCATTACGAACCATGACCCCTCCCTTGCCAGCCCCAATTCTGCTTGCAAGATCCCCCACTTGACCCTGGCATTCAGTCGAGGTGGGTGGTGGGCACAGCTGGCTGGCAGCTGGATGGGGTGGGGTAAGGGGCTCTTTTCCTGACTCCTCCCCCTGTGACTCACCCGGTTGAAGGAAGCAGTTTCACAGCTCCTCCCTCCCCCGGCACCCCATCCCTCCAGACTGTAGACAGCAGCCCTCCCTGCCAAAACTGCATCCCATCCATTCTGTTGTCATTCCTCTTTCAGTGCCCTCTGCCTGGGACCTGGAAGCCATGTGGGGATGGAGGGTACCTCTCCCTTCACCCTTGGGATATCCCTCTTCACATGGGTGTAGGGAAGAGTTCCCCAACTTTTTTAACTTCAGCAAAGTTTGCCTGGACGAAGAACGGTCGAGGCACTTATTGGTTCCTGAACTTCGGATTCCCACTCCCTTGATGTCCCTAATTTCCCACCCCCTTCCCTCAACCCTTGGGAGTAAGCACCGCCCCCTCCTCCGGACCCGCCTTCCCAGGGCTTCAGTCCCTCCTCGGCCCACCCAAGTTGAGGCCGCCCGACTCTGGCAGCAGACGGCTCCGCTCCCTCCTGCCCCCCTCCCTCCCAGAGATCTCAGCCAAGCAGGCTGGGAGGGGGTTGGGAAGGAGGAAAGGGAGGGCGTTGAGGGGCGGGGCGCATTCCACCCTCCTCACGGCTCCTCCGCCAGAAACCAGGCGGCGAGTCCCTGGTTGCAGTGGGGGTGTCTAAATATAGAAGCCGGGGGTCCTGTGGCAAGTGAGAAATCTCGCCAGCTGGGGTGATATGGGGAGCTCACTCAGAAAAGAGATGGAACAGGGAACTCCTAGAGTTCTAGGAAAGGAAGATGGAAAGAAAGCTGGAGGAGTGGGGTCAAATGTGGGGGAGCAGGGAATCCCAAGCTCCTCCGTATCCCAGTTTGGTGTCCTAAGGGTTAAGCCCTCCCCCTCCCCCCGGGAACCCCCAAGTGACGTAAGGGGCGGGGATTGGCATCCTGGCGGGGATGCCGGACGGTAAGGTAGTGTTGGTGGGGGGCGCCGAGTCCCACCTCTTAGAGAAAACCACCCACCGCCTCTCCCCACCCACACGGCAAAATTGCCCCGGGCCCCGTCCTTCAGCTAGAGTACTGACCCTGGGACCTATGATCCACGTTCCATCGTAGAGACCCCAGTCCTCCCGCCCCCCAAAACCCTAGTTCCTCTTCCTTCCAGTCCCCTACGGGGCCCTCTGTCCCCCCTTCCTTAATCCGGACCAAGGAGCCAGCTGCGTGCTGAAAGATTGTTTCGGGGTCATGGGACCTGAAAGAGGCTGCAGGGCAGGCAGGGTGGTCTGGGCAGAAGGAGGGGGCTTTATAGTCCCCAGGCCCTCTTTGGGCGGGGAACTGGACGGAAGGGATGAGGAATGGGTCCAAGCCCAGCCCCACAGGGGTCTCCCCGGTTTATCTTCAGCGCCCTGGTGGTCCTGAGGTCAGAGGGTAGAGGGAAAGTCTCCCCGGAGATCCTCTCTCCCCACCCCCGACCCCTCCCTACCTCCACACACTTTGGAACCCAGGAATTCCTTTGGGAATAACGAGGGGACAAGGTCACCAGAGGTCTGGGGCCTAAACCATACATTAGGCACTAAAGGGACAACCCCACTGTCCTACCTGCCCAGTCCAGGAGACGTTACCTCCACCCCAAACCAAACAGAAATTCATGTCTCATTCACAGACTGGGGTTCAAACTCAGACAACACTCCCCCTCTTTTCACATATCCCCAAACCCTGCAGTTCTGGGGTTACGAGGAACCAAGACACTGTCGTCGGATTCAGGATAACAAGACACCTAAGACTCCTTTCCACCTCTAGACCTTTCACCTAAGATCCGTCCATCCCTATCAAATGAATGATATGAAATATCCCTGATATTTGCGGACAGCACAGACAAAGAGACAGAGGGATGACTGAAGCAGAAAGGGACAGAAGCCGAAGACAGAAGAGCTACAAACTTTCTCATCTCTCCACACCAGACAGCTCCCCCCACACTTTGCCCTGTTCCCGAGATTTCTATCACGGCGTGGGTGGTTTGAGGTGAGAGTGTCGGAGAATCCCTCTTAAACCAGTGCCCCCCTCCTCAACCCCCTCCCTCATGGCTCCCAGGTGGTCCCTGACCTGGCCCCCTTCTCACCTCCATCGGGGCTCGGGACGCGGGATGCGCAGTCCAGGGCTGGAGTCAGGGCTGGGGGGTGTGCAGTGGGGAGCTGGGGGGGGTGGAGGGGGGACGGGCAGGGCCACAGCGGCGCAGCCTCAGTGCCGCCCCCGCCCCCCCAACCCGGCCCCCCCGCCCCGCCTGCCGGGCCGGGAGCCTGGACCACCCGCAAGACGCGCAAACTTTTTTTTTTCCTTTTTGCAAAAACTTTTTTTCCTTCTAGCTCTGTTGGCGCGCTGTCCCCCTCACAGCTCCCCTCCCCTCCCATTACCCTCCCTCGTGCAGCTCTGGTGAACTAGGCTTGGGGGCTACAGGAAGGATAGAGGGGGATGTCAAGCTTATTGTACCCCTGGACTCCTAGAATCCGCCCCCCTTTAGGAGGTACACTATCTCCTAACCCTCAACTATAGCTCTCGGACTGAGCACGCTGCCCTCGGCTAGCGGAAAATCCCGGCCTGGATATCCGGGATCGTCTGTCAGTGACAGAGACAGAAAAACCTAGAAGTTGAGAGTTAGACGAAGAAAGACTAAAAAGTCCGAAGTGGAGAGAATTTGTGGGGGCGTGAGCAGGAGGGTCTCTAGCAAAACTAGAACTCAGTTCTCTACCCTTTTGTGTGGCTTCTACTCTCACCTGCCCAAGCAGGAGCCGGATGGGGTAAAGGACCCCGGGAACCCGGGTAGCAGAAAAGCAAGGCAAGGACTGGGGTGTGTTAAAAACTATAGAAGAAGAAAAGCAGACAGAGGCTGTGGGATCTTGGGGATGGGAGACTGTAATGCGAATGTAAATTTTAAAGATCTTCCCTGCCCCTAGGCTAAAGTGCACCTGAAGCCTGGGGTGGGAGGCTTGTTTTTCAGTAGATACTTCTTGATTGGCCAGTGAGTCAATAAGGTTGTTACATTCTCTGAGCCAGGAGAAGGCTATATAAGCCCTGATGTGTAGCTTTGTTTTGGGACTCACTTTGAGAAGTGTTCTGTGATTTGATCTGAATTCTGGGAAGCCGTTGTTGAGAGTCCCCCGGCTTTGAAAAACCCAGATGTGGAAACCCAGATGTTGACTGGGTATGGATGTAATGGTTGGACAGTTTGGAAAGCTGTCTACTAGATCTGTTAATGTCTTGATAATTGTCTGTATATTTTGAAGTTTGGGGTGCTGACCTTTTTCTCCTGAACAAGGTAAACGAATATGTCTGACTGATTAAAGTAAGTTTGTTAACCCATTTTGAGTTGCTTTCCTTTAACAAAGCAGATCCAAGAACCTGTGGTGGCGGCAAACCCTGAGGACGCTTGGGGTGCTTGTTGCTACAAAATGGCCTCACGAACAGGATCTGCCGAGTAAAAGGAAAGTATGGGGGCTGGGATAATTGTTTGTTTCCCAGTTGTGGTAGCTGTGACTCTGTGGAGCCATGGACCAGGAGAGAAGAATTGCCTACATGCGGACTTCGCTGAGCTGAGAGCAGGAATGGTGAGCTGCCTGCATCGGGACCTGGGCAGAAGCCAGGAGCGGCTGCCACCTGCGGGAGGAGAAGGAACCCAGGAGTTCGGAATTCAGCCACAGGAAAAGATAAGAACTGAGCAGCAAAGCAGGGGCACTGAATGTGTTTCCTGGCTGCATCCCACAGTTTGGGACCCAGGGGGAGGATGGACTTGTAACTATGGTGGGTGGGCTGAAGTGCCTTGGACCCCCAAGGACCCTACCTTGTTGGTTTTGTTGCCCAGCCCTCTCTCTGTACTTGGAAGCAGGGGCTGGAGCTGTGTGAGGGGAAGGACACCGCCCCCCCCCAACTTTATTTGAACTCTTGTTTTGAACTGAATATGTACTTTGTATTTGTTTAAGGCCCAGTGGCCACTTTGCTAACTTTAGTTCTGTACCTTGAAAATGTGACCTAAGAGATGTTTAGTGCTAATTCAAAAGTAAATTGTCTATGCTATGGGCATGAAAGATCTTGGGGCCGAATGAATGTAATGCGAATGTAAATTTTAAAGATCTTCCCTGCCCCTAGGCTAAAGTGCATCTGAAGCCTGGGGTGGGAGGCTTGTTTTTCAGTAGATACTTCTTGATTGGCCAGTGAGTCAATAAGGTTGTTACATTCTCTGAGCCAGGAGAAGGCTATATAAGCTCTGATGTGTAGCTTTGTTTTGGGACTCACTTTGAGAAGTGTTCTGTGATTTGATCTGAATTCTGGGAAGCCGTTGTTGAGAGTCCCCCGGCTTTGAAAAGCCCAGATGTGGAAACCCAGATGTTGACTGGGTATGGATGTAATGGTTGGACAGTTTGGAAAGCTGTCTACTTGATCTGTTAATGTCTTGATAATTCTGTCTGTATATTTTGAAGTTTGGGGTGCTGACCTTTTCCCCCTGAACAAGGTAAACGATATATGTCTGACTGATTAAAGTAAGCTTGTTAACCCATTTTGAGTTGCTTTCCTTTAACAAAGCAGATCCAAGAACCTGTGCTAGCAGCCACCCTGGGAACGCCGGGGTGCTTGCTGCTACAGAGACTGAAAGGCAACAGTAAACAAGAGAGAGGCGAAAGCCTTCGGAAGCTTTGGGGGTAGGTTGTCTGGATTTGGAAAGCCCAGTTCGGGTGTATTTAACACCAGGACGGCCACACGGATCCTCCTCAACCCTCCCACCCAGCTTTTCCTATTCGCATAGGTTTTGGAGATGTCAGCCATCCTGTACCTTTCCCCTCTCCCTTCTTCGTTGCTCCTTGCTCCCTCTGCTGGCCCCCTGATGAACATCACCTTCTCTCAGATAAAACCTGTCTACTAAAGGGTACGATTATGGTGGTAGTGGGGACCTTGGGAGGGAGGGACAGTGAAAGCTTTCTGTACTCCGAAACGCCAGTCTTGTGGGAGTCAAGAGAGTATGAGCATACCAAGAGAAAGTGGGAGATGGAGACATAAATGGATACATGACTTGGGGAAAAGCAGCCAGAAACAGGTAGAGGCTTCTGTGTATTGGAGGGAAGACTGTTCTTGTCCCCGTTCCTCAATGTCCTTTTGGCTCTCCTGTTGCCGTGGCGACAGGATGCAGGGTAAGGGTCAGCTATTTCAGTCTCTGATGTGTAATGAGGGAGTGGAGAAGAGTTGTGGGGGACATGAAGGTGGAGAACAAGGTCAGAACCAGGAACCTGGAGAATGGCCCTTTCTAGTTATCTTCCTTACTTCCCTTTCACATCCTCCTCAAGCCCCCAATTTCCCTCCCTCGCTTGTATCTTGGGACATCCTCCAAAGTATTTCTTGAGGAGTGGGGAGGAAGGGTCAGTGGATCAACTGCTTGTTTGGAGGAAAACATAAGGACAAAGGCAGAGCTGGTGAGAAGTTGGGGGCATGTTATGTTAACATTGAGTTGTTAATATGAGTTATGTTAACATGAGATGTTAAGATCCTCAGCCTCCCTCCCCCACTTGGCATCGACCAAATGTCCAGCCACTTCCAGAGGGTCAGGGCCATAGATCATCCTGGTCAGTCACCTGGTACAAAGAAACCTGCACGTGGTTCTTTTCCAGACACATCCACATGTCCTTGCCCTGCAGAGCATTTTACTGTTAGGATATGCTCCCCCTTCCCATCCCAGTCCTTGAGTATCTCCCGCCCCCCAAACCCTGTATCAAGATACACACCTGTGATTTTTTCTTTTCATTTTTATTAGGAAAATATAAATATGTCTCTGTTTCCCCAGCAGGGCGTCACCCCTGGCAAAACTACAGGATGATCCTTTATGGGGCTCATTAGCTTCTCCAAGCTCCTATCTCTTAAATCTGTCCCAGACTCTTTCCCTGGGCCCATGTCCCTCTTAGCAGTTCCCACAAAACAGCTCACCAACCCCTTTTCCTAGCATATATCTCCCCCATACCACTCTCTCCCGCACCCTAATTACCCACCCTCTACTCTATTTGCCAGGAAGTTCTATCTCTCTTAGAAGGCACTGAGCAACTTTTCTGATCCCTCCCTCCCCACCCCTTAACCATCTCTTCTATGGAGTGTTCAGGGTAGGAATCCTCTTCTAGGGAGACCCACGTAGAGGAATGCCCTACCCATCTCCCCATTCTCCAACCAGCCTGAAACTGGACACTACAGTCCCAGGTTGGACTCATCAGGGCTAACCCATGGGGCCAGACTGCCAGGTCACCTGGGAAGGGGATGTCAGGAGTTAGACAGCCTCAGCCATTGACCTGCTGACCCCTTTCTTCGGTGGACCAACACTATTCACATTCTCGCTAACTCTGAATCCTTTGGACCCCCTTGCTAGCTGCAGCCACAGGCTTCCACTACCATATCAGGTACATCAGTTTTGACTACATTGCCACTTTGGTCAAGATAAAGAAGGGAGAGTGGCCGACGGGCTGTGGGAACGCAGCAAGAGGGGCCAGATGGCCAGGGACTATTGGCTTTGAGTAGGTTGAAGACAGCAGAATGGAAAGAAGCAGTAATGCCTGGGCTGCCAGCCAGGTGGGGCGGGCACTGTCCACTACAATAATTTAGCTGGTACCCCTCAGGCTTCAAGATCCAGTCTTTCCAGCCCAATTCCTGGAAGTCTACATAGTGGTCCCGCTTGCAGCACAGAAGGCTCCCAGGCTCACATGTAGGGGTCCTCCTCTTGGCCCGATCCCCCCCAGGTGCTCTGGCTTGGGTCCTAATCACCAGGAAGGGTTGATGGTGTCCAGCTGTATCCAGAAGTAAGTGCCTGGCAGCTGTGGTATTGCCTACATGAGGCCTGCAGACCAACTTGAATTTCAGAACACCAGAGCCAGTGCCCTCCAGTGCCCGAGAAGGCAGGGGAAGAGCATTCCATCCTGGAGTGGTCATTCGATGCTCAGCCAACAGGCTTTGATTTCCCTGGACCCCTCTCTCCAAACCCCACTGGAAGATCTGAATGGAGGGGGTCCCAGCTAGGGTGGGACGAAGGTGCAGCCAAAGACGGATGTGGTATGGAGGTAGGCTCGAGGGAGTGGAGAGATGGAAGCTGAGGATAGATCCACAGGCTGTAGTGGAGGAGGAGCCTGTGGAAAAATAGTGGTGGTTCCTGAATAATGTAAGAGGCCAGGATCTTTGTGTGGAAGAGTTACACCCTTCTCCCATCATCTTTTCAAAACCTGACCTTCTCCTTTTTTTATATCCTAACTTCAGAGATAAGAGCTTCAGAACATCCACTCCCAACCCCGCCTCTCCCACCTTCTCCCTTTGCACCTACATATATATATATATATGTATGTATATATATACATATTTACTGTATTCCTCCTGTCTTTGTCTCGCTCTTTGGGTCTTTCCCTTCTCCGCTTATCCTCTCTTTCACCCACCTGTTTCTGCTGCAAAGCTGATGGTCTCCACCTGGTTCATCTGAACCACCTTCTTAGACTGTAGCCTCCTTAAGGCTCTGGCCAGGACCGCAGGGTGGGGAGGATGGGGTATGCTTGGACGGCTGTTCAGTTGTAACCCCTCTAAGATTTGCCGCTTGGCCAGCTCCAGGACTAGGGCCCTCTCTTCCTGGGGTCTTAGTGTGGCTGACCCACATGATGGGCACCGAGGTCCTGATCTCTGAGCCCCTGTTAGTGCCCATAGCAGTGCCAGTAGAAGCCAGGCTTCTGGACACCCCATTCTCCCTGTGGCTAGCGTAGGGAAACCTACCCCCTGCAGAAGGGAGAGTCAGAGGTCTCTTATTCTTGTACCCTGGAAACAAACAAAAAAAAAAAAACTCAAAGCAAAAATCTGACTGATGAAAAGTGGGGTATTCAGAGTTGTCTCCCTGGTCGATCCACTCAGCTTACTGACCCAGGGCCTCTTTTGAGCTGGCAGCCCAGGGCTCCCCTACCTAGTGGTCAATAGGCAGACCCACCTCCTGAGTACCAGGATTGGCTAGTTCTTCTGTCAATCTGGTCCCTGGTAGGGGGGGAGTGGAGGATCCCCCACCCTTTCCAGAGCTCATGTTTCACCAATCTGGCTGTGGTGACAGGCTTGGGGAAGGGGTATGTGGGGGTGGGGTGGGGGGGAGACGTGGACAGGAATGATGCAAGAAAGAGGATGATTTCACAGACTCCGATCCCAGGGTCCAGGGGAGGGGAAGGGGGAGGGTGATGTGAGCCATGTGAGCCAGGTAGAGGAGTGAGGGCCCCCTACATACAGCTGTCCCCAGTATCTCCCACTTTCAGCTTGTCGAGTTTCTTCCACAGCAGTTTGACTTAACAGACAGTAGACTATTGGAACTTTGGTGCCTGCTACTTTGAGAGGCCAGGCCAGACCAGAAAGGGAATCCAGGACTCCATCCCCCAAACATCGAACAGGGAGGCTGGAAGTTCAGCAGCAACAGAGTTCCCAAGGCCAAGCCTAGGTGGCAGGTGCCACGGGGTACCTAGAAGTCACCCCTTGTCCCCTACGTGTGCTGGCTGCCCAGAGTCCAATTGGACATGAATATATTGTGGGGGAGGGAGAGAACTGGTGGTGAGGTGTGTTACTGGGATGAATGGGGAAACCCGGAGGTAGGGGAGGAGGAGGATGATGCAATTTTGGAGCTCGGGCAGAGTCCATCACAACTGGCAGAAGAGCATGGCACTTAGGAGGGCCTGGTGCCCAGCCTTGAATTGGGCACTGCAATTTGATCTCATCTCTTTTAGGGTGATGAGAAGAGCCTGGATTTGTTAGAGTACTAAAAGCAGCTCCTCTTTGCTAACACCTCTCTGTTTTTAGCCTGTGATATGAGGAAGGGAGGCCAGGACTCTGGAGTGCAATAGCTGGAGTCCACGCCCAGCTCTGCCAATCACTTTTCTCCTAGATTTGGACAGCATGGTCTTAGTAGGAGAGGAGTAAGCATTTGGCCCCAGTCTCCCCTCACTCTACTATAATCCCCCAACAGCTTGGGCCTCCCAAATACAGGCTTCTACAAACCAGGATACTGCAACTTTGCAGCCTAATCATACTAGCCATTGTCCATTTAGTGCTTTAAAGTCTGCAAAGAGCAGTGTATATTGTCTGATTCCAACCTCATAGCAGCCCTTGTAAAGCAGGTGCTATTATTAACCCATTTTACAAATTGAACCAAAGCTGAGGAAGGTTAAGTGGTTTGCCCAGGGTTGCAGTAAAAGCTAATTAGTCTAGAAGCAGGATTTGAATATTGTCCTGCTTGAGTCCAGCTCTCTATACCTTTCTTTCCCCACGAAATGATGGTATGGTGGCGGGGAGGATAGAAACAGCTGTTACTCAGGTTAGCTGTCACTTTTTGGCAGTGCACAAAGGATTTTTTTTTACCCTGAAGCCCCATGACCCACCCTAACACTCTCCTGCACTGGGACATCATATGGGTATGGTACTACTTGTCATGACTAGGAGGAATGCAATCCTGCTCCACCCCCCTCTTGCAACAGTGGTTAAGCCACAATACCCCTGGCCACCACCATGTGGCAGTACAAGGCCACTGGACAACAGCTGGTCCAGAGATGACCGGTTTCCCCCAAGGAAGTGACTTCTCTGGGAAAAGAGACAGAATAGGAAGTGTTTGGTGGAAGACTTTTTTTTTTTTTTTGGCCCTCCTTACTTAGCAGGACTAGGCTCCTTCACTCAAATGCTCAGCCTCCTGAACTCAGAAACAGGTTGAGACTAATGTCTTCCTCCCTAACCCCTCCCCCATAATGCTCTCTTGTAGTGATAAAATAATCAGGGACCTATCTTTGCCACGATGTTGCTATGAGGCTGTGACATTTGTCTTTGTTGGTGCCCAGGGGCACATATTGGTTCCCAAAGCTGGGAGAGGGGCCAGAGAGAGTAATGAGAAGCAGCTGGGGGTAGCCTCTGACCCATATCCCCTCTCCACCCCCAGCAAGTGCCCCCAGTTGCCAGCTCTGCCCGCCCCATCTCTCTTGTGCCTGGTCTGGTCCTACCTCCCCATTGACACTTACGTCAGAGCTCAGTTAAAAATACTTTCCCAGCATCTTAGTCACTTTTCCCAAGAAGGGCTCCCGGTTTATAAATACTCTAGCCATCTGCCTTGCTGCCTGCCCCTTCACCAACTGAGGGATGGGTTAGGCTGGGGAGAAGGAGAGAAGGAACTGGGGGAGCTGTAATCTAGCCACTGGAAAAGAAGGCTGTTGGTTGGTGGAGAAGCAGGTATGGAGTGTGGGGTTAGGAACCTGAACTATACTAAGGAGAGCCCATGCTTCACGTCCCAGTGAAAAGGGAAGGGGCACACTCTCTATGGCAGGAAGGAGAAAAATTAAAACTCAAGGGGGACTTTCAGATAGGAAAAGACACTAATGTATCTGAATGTTCCAGCATGAGTTCTCATTTCCCCAAACATACCACACCCTAGAAGGCTCCTTCCTACTTCTGGGGTTCCTCCAATTTCCCCCCTCCACCCCCAGGAAGTGATTGTTGGCTAAGCAAATACAGACAATTCATTCCCCAAATGGCAATATCGAGCTTTGCGCAAACTCGACCTTGGGCACCAGACTATATCGACCTCTTAGTACAGAGCTATCCAGCCAGGGGGAGGAGCCAGTGGGGGAAGGAGGGCAAGGGTCCAGAGAGGATTGTCACCAGATAAAAGGATTCACCTTGTTGTTCGTCCTTCGTTTCCATGAGGACCAATGACATCACAGGGTGATGTCTTGACTTGTGCTTCACTTCAGGCCTCCTTTTCCTTTTCCTTTTCCCACTCAAGTCCATTCATTTAGCTTCTGCCTCCTATCAGGTCTCCAAGATACTGGAGGAGAGCATAAGACTCAAACCCTTTGCTTCTTCACAGGTTTATGCTGTAGGCAAATGATTTCCGACCTCTCTGAGTGTCAGGACCCCTTTTTAGTGGCAAAACATTTCTCAGATCCTCTACCTCAACCTGATAGTAATTGTGCTACTATTAGTATCTGCTGATTAAGAAAATACATGACAAAAAGCTATGATTTAGTAACATATTTATATGAATTTCTGTTTTATCAATCACAGTAGCAGCTACATATATTTGTAAAGTAGTAATACACATGTGTAGAGACAAGTGTCTTCACAAGCTATGTTGGCTTATCTATTATACTGAGTCATTGAATGACATCTATTATACCGAGTCATTTAAAAAGATGGTCATCTTTCAATAGCTGGGTGATTCCCCCAGGAGTCTGAAGCCCACATCTTGACAACCACCAATCCGCGCCATGCCTAGCAGAATAAGAATTCGAAATAGGTCACCATCTACCCATTGATCAAGCAATTGATTATCCTGCAAGCATCTATATGTTAGGGCAAATCACAAAGGGAAGAGGAAGCATCAGGTACTTGTCTCCCAGGTATTTCTATTTTAAGGCCTTTCTATTAGGAGATCTCACCTCTCCCTCTTACCTTTACTCCTCACAGCTCAATGGTGGTCCAGATAATGGAAAAATAATACATTACAGGGATGTGAATTCAGAAGGAAGAGTGAAGCATCAAGTAAGAGACCTGAACACTTTAATTTTTTTCTGCTTTTACTGGTATCCAGAGCAAGATCAGTGATGTTTGAATGGAGTAGGGAAGAGGACCATGAAGATTGTTGGGGAATAGGTAGAAAGTAAATAGAGGAAATACAGTGTATAGTAGAAAATGCAAGTAGTTTTACCCTGGAGAGAGGTTTTATATGGAGCAGGAGAGGCACAGATAGGTTAGAAGGCAGGCTTGTCAAGGACTTGGCAGGGAAGTATAGAGGAGGGAAAGGGAAAGGAAGGAAGCTAGGTATATGATGGGCAAGGAAGAAGAGATGAGCCTCAGCTGGGAGGAATTTTTAGGAGACAGGAGATATCTAGATATCAAAAGGAGATTAGGTAGATAGATACTTCTAATAGATAGATAGATAGATAGATAGATAGATAGATAGATAGATAGATAGATA